>NW_005871161.1:1486308-1510452 GCF_000147115.1 Myotis lucifugus
CGTGACAGGGGGTGGCGCCGCAACTTCCCTATCGACCCTGCCTTGAGTGTGACGGGGGCGGTGCCCCAACCCCCCAATCGGCCGTACCCTGAGCGTGACTAGGGGTGGCATCGCAACCTCCCAATCCGCCCTGCTCTGTGCATGACAGTGGGCGGCGCCCCAACTCCCCAATTGGCCCTGCTCTGAGCCCGACCAGGGCCTGCACCTAGGGATTGGGCCTGCCCTCTGCCACCCGGGACCAGGCCTAAGCCAGCAGGTCATTATCTCCTGAGGGGTCCCAGACTGCGAGAGGGCACAGGCTGGGCTGAGGGACCCCCTCTACCCCCTGAGTGCACAAATTTTTGTGTACCAGGCCTCTAGTATATATATATGAAATAACAGCAGACAAGAAGTATCTGGCTTCTTTCAGTATCTCATGACTTCTAATATGTTTTCTTTATCTGTTGTTTTCTGTAGTTTGAATTCATGGGCTCTGGATGTGATTTGATGTCTGACATTAGTTTGGGGAAAATCCTCCTTTATTATTGCTTCAAATATTTTTTTCTGTTCATTTGTCTCTTTTCCTTATATTCTCATTACATGTATGTTACAACTTTCCTAGCTGTCACACAGTTCTTGGATATTATGTTTCATTTTTTTAAGTCATTTTTCTCTTTGCTTTTTAGTTGTGAGATTTACTCAATTGCAGAGGATTTTCTCTCACTTGTGTCCAGTCTACTAGTGAGACAAACAAAGGATTTCTTTATTTCTGTTGCAGTATTTTTATCTCTCTAGCATTTCTCTTTTACTTTTTCTTAGACTTTCTATCTCTCTGCTTACATTACTCATCTGCTCTTGCATTTTGTCTATGTTTTCCATTAGATCTTTTAGCAAATTTATAACAGTGGTTTAAAATTCCAGGTCTAAGAATTTCAACATCCATGTTATAGTTGAGTCTGATTCTCAGCTTACTCTGTCTCTTCAAACTGTTGTTTGTTGCCTTTGAATATGCCTTGTCATTTTTGTTTTTGTTGAAAGTTCGACATGATACATGTGATAAAAGGAACTCTGGTAAATCAGCCTTTAGTGATATGGTGGTAAGATGTATGAGAAGAGAAGTACTCTATAGTCCTATGGATGGGTCCCAGCATTTTTTTTTTTTTTTTTTTAGTGAGCCTGTGCCCTGGGCTGTGAACTCACAAGAGCTTCTCAGTGCTCTCTCCCCTCTTGGATGTGGCAGGAGGGTAGAGGGAACTAGATTTGAATTGATGCCCTTGCCCTGCATGGAAAACTAGAAGAGGCTGGAGTTAGGTATTTTCCTTTTATCAATTGCTTTGGCCCCTATAAAGAGTAGGAAAATGAAACTCTCATCATCAATAAGAGGAAGTGACTAGATACACTTGAATTTGAAAAAGTCAAATCATTGCAGTATCAACATGGAATTGAGGGATGTGAAGGTAAATATGGGATGAAACAAGGAAAAAAGAGCAGGAACTAGAAACCAGGATTAGAGAGGGTGAGGGCAGGGAGCTGCTGATCCCTTTTCTCATGAGCTTTCTAGATGTATTTGACTTTAAAATGACATGCATGTATGACGGTGTCTCCGGGCTTTTGTTCCCAGGGTAAAGGACAGGGGAGGAGTCTCCAAGTGAAAGAGAAGAAGCTGACTGTGCCAAAGGGCTCGGTGGTGGCATATAAGAGGAAGCAGCTGCTTTTCTACAGCACAGGCTGGGGTAAGCAGAGGCTGAAGGAGGTGGTGAGGTATGGGGGCCTGCTTCTCCTGGGAAGAGAAATGAGAAGGGGAGACCGTCATCAGACAACCTTGGCTTCTCTACCTGTTCAGAGAGAGAAGCAGCATTTTCCAGCTGTCCAGGGCCCATACATCACCACTAACCACAGTCACCTCCAAGAAAAATCCCACTGAATTGTTGTTCTGGGAGGCAGAGACAGTATCCTACATGGAGAGAGACAGAAGGGATGTGCTTAGCACTGGGTGAAGTGTGATCCTACTCCCACTCATCTCTATTCAAGGTCCCTCCATTCTCAGCAGCTCACGTGGAGGATGGGGTGGTGGTGCACAGAGACCTCCAAGGTTACACATACCTCCCATGGTAAAGCCCATAACATATTGGCACAACCAGGAACAAAACTGCAAATGAAGTGCCCTGTAATGCAGAATTTTATCTGCATCTCTCCCTCCCTCACCTGACTCAAAATGCACAGTTGCCCGATACCCAACTGGGTTTTGACTTCACATGGGAGAAACATTTGCATCAAATACAACTACAAACCAGGGTCCAATAGTGGGTGCTATGAACACAACCAGCTCAGGATCTTTGGCCTCTCCCTGCCCAAATGTGGAGTCCAAATGTGGAGTCCCAGGGAGAGGTCAGCCTGATAAAGGTAGGGGTCCAGCTCCTCAGAGATCAGAGATCAGGGGCTGAATTCTCTCTCTCTCTCTCTCTCTCTCTCTCTCTCTCTCTCTCTCACACACACACACACACACACACACACACACACACACACACACACGCACAAACAGCTATCTACAGAATCCTCCCTGCAGCATCTGGTAAAGGTGGGTCCTGCAGTCAGTGAACTCCTGTCAGTGGCAATAGATGGAATGAGTATGAGCTCTCCAATCTTGTGGGGTCAGTGGCTGAACTCAAACTTCAAAAATATGTTTTATAAGTGTTGACAAGTGTGAACTAAATGGAGATGGACTTTGAAGGCTAAGCTCACAGCAGTGTCTGCAAGTCAGGCCCTGCTCATGGGGCTTGTCTGTTTCTACAGTTCAGGCCTAAGGGTGACTAGCAGGAACCTTTATAAAGAATGGCCCAATCCAGTGAGCATTTCATTTCCATGAACTAATTTCATCCTCCTAACACTTCATAGTGTAAACTAATATGAAGAACAGTTCAATAACTTGCTTGCTTTGTGGCTTTGGAGAAAACCAGAATTCCTCTGTCCCCCATCTTATTTATGAAATAGAAGTGAGACCTTAGCTCCAGAGCTGATGGAGATAAATGTCTGATGAGGTGGCTGAGCCAAATCTGTCTTCCCTCCCTCCAGTTCACCTGGACCCTTCCGCTGACCTGACCATAACGTCAGGTCTCTGCCATCTTATAACTCCTCACCCAAGTGACCCCTCTTCCCACCCAGTGTCCCCTCACTGCCAACTTCCTTAAAAAATCTTCTGCACCCTGCTCACTGCCTCCTCGGTGTCCATGCCTTGCCCCATTGCAGTCTGTCCTCGAGGGATTTAATCACATCATCATCAACTACCACACATTCATTATTCCCACCTTTGACTCTCTTCTCCCTGGCTACTGCATCACCATGGTTTATCAGGTCTGATATAATGGGACTGCTTTCCCTCTGTCTCCTTCCTTCATGGGCTCCTGTCCCTTGTCAAACACTTAAATCTGTTAGGAGTTTCAGAATGTTGAACATTTCTCTACATGAAATGTGAAATCACCCAGGAGCCTGGCAGGAAGGGAGTAGACATGTGAGGGAGGAGCCTCCAGGAGAGGAAGACAAAGAGCAGGAAGGAGGCGATGTTCTTTCCATGGAAAAGGCCAATCTCCAATGTGAGACTAGAGTGGAAAACCATCACGCAGGTGCCTATTGAAAGGCAGGTTCTAGCTTCCTTTTTAGAGAGCCTGATGCAGAAGGTATGGAGTGGGGTGAGGGACTCTGAGTTTCCACAGTGTCCCAGGTGATTCTGATGCAAAGGGTCCCCAGGGCACCCTGATAAAAGCTAGCACACCTGGTCCGGAGGAGGAAGTGTGGGGGCTGCAGGTGCAAGGGGGTGAGAGGCTCCAACAGGGATACCCTTGGCTCAGCTGACTTGGTTATTCCCCTGTAGGCATTCACCACATCGCAGATGATAATGATGATAAGGAAACCTTTCCAGCAGGTGAGTTGGGCAGGTTCTCTGCTTGGACCTCAGGCCCTGCTGAGCCCTTGACCCTCTTTGGACCCATAACACCCTGTTGGGGCTCAACCCTGACAGACTCACAAAAGCCTTCGGCAGCCAGGCTCCTCCACCACCTCCTCATCGTTCTGCTGTGACCCACACAGGCCCCTGGCCACAGAAGAGCCACCTGCCTTCTTTGAGTACTGAGCTAGAAGTATGTTTGTGTGTGTGCGCATGGGCCTGCGCGCTTGTGCATGCCTGCACATGTGTGTGAGTTGGGTGAGCAGAGACTGAGCTGTTGTGAGTGATTGCTTTTGTTCCTCTTTCCAACAGCAAATATATGTCAACCACAGTACTTAAGTGGACAGAGACTGTAAAGTGGATGTGATCCCTCCATGAGGCCCCTTTTTAGTACTGAAACCCCACGTGATGGCCTTTGCCATCCTCCTCTGAGCCACTGAGCTCTAGTTCCCTGGGTGAAGGACAGGGATGGATGGGCTAGAGAGGGTTTGGGAGTAGTGGGGAGAATGTGGACAAACCATAAGTCTTCAGAGACTAACTTTTGGATGGTAATTTGATTTCTCTTCTAGGTGGCATGGAACCTCCCATGTTTCGAATGAGTGAGTATGTGTTTGCTGGGGTGGGGAGGGTCCTCCTTGTACTCATCTGATGAGCAGGGCAGATTAGCTCCGCCTTTGCTCCCATGGCCCCGGGGCCTGGCCATAGTTTCTGTATGTTGGGAAGGGTAAGGAAGGGTCAGGAAAGGTGGGAAAGTTGGAGGGATGGACCAGCATGAAGCAGGAAGAGGTTAAAGAAGAGGAGGGTGGCAGTAGAGGACAGAACCCTTGGTAATGTCTCTAAAGCTAATTTGGTGGATGAGAGAGGGAGATGACCAGTGGCCATTCTTTTTCTAGAAAGAATACAGGAGCCCTTTTGACTAGGTGTTTATTAAGAGGAAACCTGAAGCCTGTTGGGTAGGGAAGACCCAATCACAGAACCCAAACTGAAGGTTTCCAAGCAACTCAGAAAACTGAGTTTACTTCCAAATGTATACTTTCCTTAGCCCCATTTTTCTTCCTTCCTCCCTTCCTTCCTTCCTTCCTTCCTTCCTTCCTTCCTTCCTTCCTTCCTTCCTTCCTTCCTTCCTTCCTTCTTTCCTTCCTTCTTTCCTTTGTTCTGTTCTTTCTTCCTTCTTCTTCTCTCTCTCTGTCTCTCTCTTTTAATTAATTCCTTTCTTCCTTCATTTATTTGTGGATGCATACAACAACCGCTCAGGGTCCTTGGGGCATTTATGCCCAAATGTTGAGTGCCAGGTAGAGGCCAGCTTGATATGTCTTCTTGGAGATTTGGGGTTCCCTCACCACACATAAAATTTCCTCTCTCTCTCTCTCTCTCTCTCTCTCTCTCTCTCTCTCTCTCTCTCCCTCCCTCCCTCTCTCAGACACACAAACACACATACACATTGTTTCTTATAGTGTCCTCCCTACAACATCTGGTGAAGGTGGGTCCTGCAGTCAGTGACCTCCTGTCAGTGGCAATAGATGGAATGAGTATGAGCTCTCCAATCTGGTGGGGTCAGTGGCTGAACTCAAACTTCAAAATTATGTTTTATAAGTGTTGACAAGTGTGAACAAAATGGAGATGGACTTTGAAGGCTAAGCTCACAGCGTGTCTGCAAGTGATGTCCTGTCCATGGGGCTCTTCTGTTTCTCTAGTTCAGCCTAAGGAGTAGGAGTGTGTGTGTGTGTGTGTGTGTGTGTGTGTGTGTGTGTGTCTATCAGAGACTAAGCTGTTGTGAGTGACCACTTCTATTTCTCTTTCCAACAGCAGGCATATGTCAACCACAATCCTTAAGTGGACAGAGACTGTAAAGTGGGATGTAATCCCTTCATGAGGCCCCTTTTTACTACTGAAACCCCATGTGATGGCCTTTGCCATCCTCATCTGAGCCACTGGACTCTGTTTCCCTGGGTGAAGGACAGGGTTGGATGGACTAGAGGGGGTTGGGGAGTAGTGGGGAGAATGTGGACAAACCATAAGTCTTCAGAGATTAAGTTTTGGGTGGTAATTTGATTTCTCTTCTAGGTGGCATGGAATCTGCCACCCCTCGAATTGGTGAGTATGTGTTTGCTGGGGTGGGGAGGGTCCTCCTTGTATTCATCTGATGAGCAGGGCAGATTAGCTCTGCCTTTGCTCCCATGGCCCCGGGGCCTGGTCATAGTTTCTGTATGTTGGGAAGGGTAAGGAAGGGTCTGGAAGGGTAAGGAAAGGTGGGACAGATGGAGTGATGAACTGGCATGAAACAGGAAGAGGTTAAAGAAGAGGAGGGTGGCAGTAGAGGACAGAACCCTTGGAAGTGTCTCTAAAACAAATTTAGGGGATCAGAAAGGTAGATGACCAGTGGCCATTCTTTTTGTAGAAAGAATACAGGAACCCTTTTAACTAGGTATTTAGTCAGAGGGACCCTGAAGCCTGCTGGGTAGGGAAGACTCAATCTCAGAACCCAAATTGGAGGTTTCCAAGCAACTCAGGAAAGTGAGTTTTACTTCCAAATTTACACTTTCTTAGCCCTAGTTTCCTTCCTTCCTACTTTCCTTTCTTTCTCTCTCTCTCTCATTCTTTCTTTTTTTCATTTGTTCATTTCTTTCTTCATTTATTTGTGGATGCATGCAATAACCAGCTTAGGGTCCTTGGTACCTTTGTCCCCAAATGTTGAGAGAGAGGGAGAGAGAGAGAGAGAGAGAGAGAGAGAGAGAGAGAGAGAGAGAGAGAGAGAGAGAGAGAAGTGTTAGGAGTTAGTTTGGGGAGCAGAGACTAAGCTGTTGTGAGTGACCACTTCTGTTCCTCTTTCCAACAGCAGGCATATGTCAACCATAGTCCTTAGGTGGACAGAGAGTGTAAAGTGGGATGTGATCCCTCCACGAGGCCCCTTTTTACTATTGAAACCCCACGTGGTGGCCTTTGCCGTCCTCATCTGAGCCACTGGGCTGTAGTTCCCTGGGCAAAGGGCAAGGGTGGTTGGACTACAGGGGATTGGGGAGTAGGAGGCAGGATGTAGACAAACCATAAGTCTTCAGAGACTTGCTTTTAGGTGTTAATTTGATTTTTCTTCTCGGCGAAGAAACTTTCTACTTTGGAATAGGTGAGTATGTGTTTGCTGGATTGTGGAGGGTCCTAATTGCATTCATCTGATAAGCTGGGCACCATAGCTCTGGGGACTGGCCATAGTTTCTGTAGGATTGGATGGGTAAAGAAGGGTCAGGAAGAGTTAAGAAAGGTTGGAAAGTTGGAGGTTTTCAAGCAATTTTAAATTTGGAAGTAAAACTCAGTTTTCACACTTTCCTTAGCCCAAGTTTCCTTCCTTCCTTCCTTCCTTCCTTCCTTCCTTCCTTCCTTCCTTCCTTCCTTCCTTCCTTCCTTCCTTCCTTTCTTCTTTTCTCCTTCCTTCCTTTCTCTCCTTTTTTTTCATTCATTCATTCATTTATTTGAATGCATGCAACAATCAGCTCAAGGTCCTTGGTCTTTGTGCCCAAATGTTGAGTCCCAGGTAGAGGCTAGCCTCATATGCTTACTTGGATGTTGGGGGTTCCCTCACCACATATCACTTACTTTCTCACCCCCCACCCCCTCACACGTGTACACACGCACTGTTCGCTATAGCATCCTCACTGCAACATCTGGTGAAGGGCTGGTCCTGCTGTCAGTGACCTGTCACCTCAGGTGTCCTGGCAGAAGCAGACAGCCCCCAACATCCACTCATTGGTTAATTCCTTATAGACCTTGAAGATACAAGCACAACTGTATGTATTACTAAGCACTTTATATATTCATATAATTATCATGACAATCTCATTTTGAAGTCCAATGCTAGAATCTCTGACATTTTCATCTCTGGAGTCCAATGTAGAACCCACATTATTTATGACGTGTCAGGAGTAATCACCTGGTCAGTTTCTCCTCTTCCCATGACCCTTTCCAGGATCCTATCCTCTCATCCCTGCATGTATCCCCCACCTCATTTCAGCAGAGACTCTCCATTTTTTTTTTTTTCGTCTATTGTGGTTTCATCCCAGAGCTCAACCATGCCATCTTCAGAGATGCTCTGGGTCAGCAGCTTGAAGGGAAGAGGAATTTTGCTCATGTTGATGGGAAAGGAATGTTCTAATCTGAGAATTGTCTCCGTTTCTGGTTGGCATTAATGCCCAGGGGCAGATTTCCAGCTGCTACAAGAGGAAGTTTCCCAGAACGTCAAAGCAGCCGAGCTCTCGAAGGACATGCAGAACATTGTGTTCTCCAACCTCCTGGCCATGCTTGGGGACCGCGAGGCTCTTCAGGACCTCATGGACACGGTGAGGGGCCTTGCCACTCCCTAAGCCTGATCCGTCTTGTAAATGGGGATGTTTCAGAGGTAGGGCTGCCAAGGTGTGTGGGGAAAGGAAAATGGGGGTAATCTTAGGGGGATGAGAAGGATGTCTGAGGTTGGGGACTATGTCCTGTGTCCAACAACCAGGGCCAGGAAGGCAGCCCTCACAGACTGGGGGTGCTCCATGTTCCCTGGGGGTGCATGGAGCCATTACCCCCACTCCTTGGTTAATCACTTGTAGACGCAGAATTTACAGGCGAAGTCACTGATGTTATTATCACCATCATTAATAAGCCCTGTCTCCTATAGCTTGAACAGGAACCCTTCGGTCATTTGGATGGCGCTGGTGGCACCATCCTAACTGAACTGCAAAAGGACTCCTGCCATCCAGGGGTTGGCTCAAAGTGCCTCATCCTTTACCTGCTTGAAACCTTAATGGGTAAGAGTGGTTTGGAGGAAGAATGGGGGAGTCACAAGGTTGGTCCCCCAGAGCCCCAAAAGGGTTACCTTAGGTGTCACCTCTCCAAACCCTTTGACATGCTATGATTTTTCACCCTCACATCACAGGCCTCTCCGAGGTCAGCAGGGCTCAGTGTGATGAGCTTGCCCTGTGACAGAGCCTGAGGCCTGCAAGGCCAGCCAGGTTCATGCAGCGGATCAGTGGGCGGTGATGCCAGGTCCAGCCACAGAAGCCCACCCCGGACCATGTTAGGTGGCTTCCTGGAGACCATCCCATGAGCACGAGCAGAAGGGGGACTTTCCAGGGCAGGGAACTTGACCTTCATGCCAGCGAGTTTTATTCCTCTGCCTCAGAGTTCGCTTCTGAAGGTCTCTGTGTTCACCGTGGGGACAGGAAAATCTGACTCTTTCCCCAAATGTCCCCCTGTCCCCAGTGCTGAGTGACATCCAACATGTCCTGCTGGCTCAGTCCATGGAGAAGAGGATCCTCCTCCCGCAGAGGGACCTGGTGAGCAATCCCCAGGGGCCGGCGTCCTGGAAAAGAGTGAGGGAAGCGGGATAAGAATGGTTCTGAGAAAGGAGAGATGACTCGGGTTGCTGCTGGGAGGGGAGGGGAGGTCCCGGTGTGGGCCTGGGAAATCCAGGCTGCATCTCTGTCTGGGAAACAGGCCCAGTGGGCATGAGTCTACCTGGGGAAGGTCTCAGTTTCCATGACAACCCTGCAGAGGGCCCCTCCCCCCAGTTCTAAAATAGCCGTCTGTGAATACAGGTTTGGGGAGCTCAAGGCATCTGAGTTATACCCCTGATGTACTCATACAGTTACCATTTGCAAATCGGACACACTCTCTCTGTATGCATGTATATGTAAGTACATATGTGTGTGTAGACGCGTACATACACACATTGCACACGCAGGCATACACACACAATTCCAAACCCCACTATTCTGCTGAGTAAGTGTCAGTGTCCCTATTTATCAGCTGAGGAGCCAGTGCTCAGTGATTTCCAACAACGTGTCCGTGGTCACACTGACCACAAGATAGGAACAGGTCGAGACCCCAAAGCTCCTGCCCCCACAGTCACCCTGCATGACCCCTGGCCCTTGGGCTGGAAGGGTCTCTCTTCCTGATGTCAAATGCTGGCCTGTAACATCTGATACTGTTTCTTCAAGGTGAGGAGCATCCTGGAGCCCAACTTCAACTGCTCTGAGAACACTCCCTTTACCCTCCAGCCCGAGCTCCTGGCCCCACTCCAGGGGGAGGGCTTGGCCATTACCTATGGGCTGCTGGACGAGTGTGGCCTGAAGATGGAGCTGAACAGCCCCGGGTCAACCTGGGACCCGGAAGCCCAGGAGCCTCTGTCTGCCCTCTATGGGGCCCTCTCTGTGCTGAAGCAGCTGGCTGAGGCCCGAGCCAACCTGGAGGGCAGGCCAAGGGGTCAGTCTATTCTGACTAGTCAGTCCCCGTCGTCCTGTCGTTTGATGTAAACACCCCCAAGCTGTACTTTGTATCGATGAGTCTGTATCTATTCCACAAATAAGGGATAAGTCTTTGTCTTTGATTTATTTCGCTTAGCACAAGACCTTCAAGGTTGGTCCATGTTGTCACAAACCACAGGCGACTCTGGCTGCTGAGTGGGGGGATGGGTTGGAAGGTGGGGGGGCCCATGTGGATGTAGGGAGAACATTGAAGGAGTTTCTCTAATTGCCCAGGCACTCAGTGGTATATTTTAAAAGATCAGTGGTATATCTTAAAAGGTAGGAGCTTGAAAAGTAGATATATTTAATTCTGGTTGAAGTAGATCCCAGGAATACTTGGGGGATATATATGTAAACTCATAGGATCACATCCTTGTGCTTCTCCTATTGAATGACCATGATTGGCGCTATTTTCTAATGAATTTATAATTTACACCAGAAGGTGGCAGCATTGACACACAGAAGGAAGCTTGTTGGTGATGGCACTTTCCTTGATTTGCTTTGGGACTTCTGAGTTAAAGGCAGACCCCTCTCTCTGCTCTGCTCTCCCACCTCCCTCCCCGCCCTTTTCCCTTCTCTTTTGATGCCTCCCTGCTGCATTTAACGTGATATAGGCTGGGAGAAATGGGGTGGGGCAGAGGGGGTCAACACTGCTTCTTTTTATAGCCTCTAGAGTCTAGAACCTTCCTTTTAAACACTGCATTGGTTGTATTGAATAATTCCCATAAAGAGCTCTGGGAGGTAAGAGTGAGTTATGGGGAACTTAGAGCTGTTTCCAGTGTTTCTGGAAACGCCAGCCCTTCTGCCGGGATTACTATGGATTCTGTGGGAAACCTGTTGTCTCATGCTGAGCCCAGGCAGAAGCCCTGAAGAGCTTGAATGTCGCTCAGTAAGCAGGGTATATAGTTTCTTTTTTTTTTTTTTTAAATTCTTTTTTTTTTTAAATATATTTTATTGATTTTTTACAGAGAGAAAGGGAGAGAGATAGAGAGTCAGAAACATCGATGAGAGAGAAACATCGATAGTCGCCTCCTGCACATCCCCCACTGGGGATGTGCCCACGACCCAGGTACATGCCCTTGACCGGAATCGAACCTGGGACCCCTCAGTCCGCAGGCCGACGCTCTATCCACTGAGCCAAACCGGTTTCGGCAGGTATATAGTTTCTAAATGAATTCAGCCAAGCACAGAAACTTCAAAATATTGCAACCTTGGTCAACCCATTGAAAAGCAGGGCTGGTGCAAATGATAGGGGGACTTATAATCTGATAGATAGAGCACCTGCATTAATCTGAAAAATAATCACATAATTTTAAATCTTAGAACACATATACTAGTACTTATGTGAATAGGGGGTTAAGTTGTTCCTAAGTTTCCTTTCCAAGGCCTGTGCAAAGCAACTGAGGAGGTGACTCAGCTGTGAACCCAGCAAGCAGAACCAATAAGCATGGTCAGACCGACCCACTAGGAGTCAAAACATCATCTCATCAACATCATCTCATTTCCTGATGATTAAGGACAATAGCTGATGTCTGGGGACCCTCAGGGCTGCGCATAGCTGCATTGCATCCCCAGCCTCACCCCAGCCCCTTCCCCTGTATAATCCTGTCCCCATTGAATGCTTGTAAGCACCCTCTCTTCTTGGTTGGCTGGCCTTCTCAATAAATGTCTTCTATGATTCGACCCTGCCTTCGTTATTGGACACAGGGACAGGCAGCCCGAGCCCAACCAGGGGTTTCCTGGTAACAAAAAAGTGGGGATTTGCTGTCTCCTTGGAGAACAGAGCCCGTCCTCAGGAAGACTTGTGGCTGCACAGGTCTGGGCTGGAGTCTGAGGTCACCGCTGGGCGACCTCTGCTGGACAACTCCATTCTCCCCACTTCCTTTTTCTCCCTTTATTGGGTTGTTATTGAATCAAATTAAATAATGTCTACAAAGAACCTACCCAGTGTCTAACAGGTAGGTGATACTCAATAAGCTGTTCTCGAGTGAACTGAACCGAGACAACAGTGAGGGATACCTTGAAAGCCTGGGTGTCCCTGCTGTGGTCCCATGGGCAGCCCCAAAACCAGGGGGTAGGAGGAGTGGGTCTCTGGTCTGGGACATTGAACTCTTCAATTTTTAGCAATTCTCAGGCTGTGGAGCATGTCTAAGGATGCCCCTCCCTCTGGTAGGGACTCTGGGCTCTGCTCCTCTTGCCTGCTTCACAGCCTGCAGTAGAGCACTCATCACTAGTTGTTTGGTTTTTTTTAAACATCAGGGGTCTTTGCATTTGAATCCAGTTAGCCCCGGGTTATCTGAGATTGGCTTTAAATCCTCCTAGTCCTAGTTGTCACAGAGGGAACCAGACAGGGATTTGCTGCCAGGATCAACCTTCTCCCCTTTCTGAGGAGGTGGGGAGCCTCTATGCTGACAGTCTTCTAAGATTAGGGAGGAATGCCGAACTGGTTTGGCTCAGTGGATGGATGTTGGGGTCCAGCCACAGCGGGTCCAGGGGTCCTCAAAGGTGTGGATGGAGTCGGCGAAGAAGGAATGACACGGAGACAGCGTTCAGTTGATCAGCATGGTTGGGTTCTCCCTCCAGGATCTCCAGCCAGGTTCTGTTGCCATGTTCTCTTGCTAGGTTCTCCAGCCAGGTTCGGTCATCAGGTTCTTTAGCCAGGTTCTATCCAGGTCCTCCCGCCATGTTCTGTCTAGGTTCTCCAGCCAAGTTCTGTAGACAGGTTCCAGCCAGGTTCTATCCAGGTTCTCCTGCCATGTTCTGTCTAGGTTCTCCAGCCAAGTTCTGTAGACAGGTTCTGTCCAGGATCTTTTGCCATGTTCTCTTGCTAGGTTCTGTCTCTAGGTTCTGTGTTCTGTTGTCTTGTTACATCTGTATTTATACCAGTTGATTTTAATCCTATCAATTTCTATTCCAAAGGTTAGGGCGTTTCTTATCTCCATTCCAGGGAGTAAAGATTATGTAGCTTAAGCATGATTGTTCGTAGTTAAAGTGATTAACTACCCACCTGGCACTTAGTTAAGGGGTTTTATTCCCTCCCTAACTTCAGGGAAAAATCCCTACCTGGGGAAACAACCTTTCTCAGAGAGGTGACCTTGGTTAAAACACATAGTGCTAAGGAGAGCAAACATATTAAGAACAGTATGCTATATACACCAGGTCCCTTGAAACATATGCTGTGCAGATGTTTCTTTCCTGCAGGGACTGTGTCAAGCAGCAAGGATGGACCGGCTTCCGGCAGATGGAGCGTCGGCCTGCGGACTCGGGGGTCCCGGGTTCGATTCCCGTAAGGGGCATGTGCCTTGGTTGTGGGCGCATCCCCAGTGGGGGGCGTGCAGGAGGCAGCTGATCGATCTCTCTCATCGATGTTTCTGACTCTCTGTCCCTCTTCCTTCTCCTCTGTAGGAGAATCAATAAAATATATTAAAAAAAAAAGATTAGGGAGGAAGGGAGTGTGTGAATACAGTGTGGGTAAGCTGTGCCAGGCCTTCTTCCTTGGCGTTTTCAGGCCAGCAGGGGGGGCAGGAGAGTGTGCCCCCACCTGCCCCAGGTATGCTGGGATCAGAGGCAGGAGGTCTCCACACAGCTCAAGTCAGAAAGGCACTGCAGGGGCATCGTGCCCAGAGGGCCTTCGCGTGAATGTCTCTGGTGGCTTTGCTTCTAGAGAAAGTCAAAACAGAGGCCTTTGTCTCCCTGTGCTTGGGCCTCTCAGGCTGTGTCCTTGCTGATTGTTAGTCCCCTGGATAGAGCGAAGCCCTGCATTCCTTCTACAGGCAGCTCCCTCCCTCCCGCAATAATTGGAACCAATTATGCAAGTTCTAACAGCACTTTTTAGATAATTTCTTTTAGTTCCTGTTTAAATAATCATGCTGGCCAATGGCTCTTTGTTAAAAAGTCTCCTTTTTATTGGGGAACTATGCCCCTGTTTCTGGGTGCGAATCTGTACAGGTGTCTCTAAGAGATTGGGGACAAGCTTGTCGTTAGATGCATTGCTCACCGAATGCACACAGATGCCAGGTGTTGGGGATACAGGAGTGAACAAGACACCCTCCTATCTATATTTTAATAACTGGCATCTCAAAAAGGTGAGACAAATCACCCCAAAACATGGCTTAAACCAGCACACATTTGGTTTATGTCGCCCTATTCCCGTGGGTCGGGGATTTGGGAGTGGCCTCAGCTGCTGGTGCAGGCGTGGGGCTCTCATGTGACTGCATCTGAGGCTGGCAGAGGCCACAGTCACCTGCAGGCTCACTGAGGCTGGGGCACCTGTTTTGAGGAAGGTTTTCCATGTGGCTGTTGGCAGGAGGCCTCAGTTCCTTGCCCACAGGTGGCCTGAGTGTCCTTGTGACATGGCAGGTGGCTTCCCTCAGAGTAAATGACGAGAGAGAAAGGGAGACAGAGGGAGCGGGAGGAGAAAGTTTGATGCCTTTTATGACCTAGTCACACACAGCGAACTCTGTGAAGTCAGTCGCCAAGCCTACCTCCCACGCCAGCTCAGCTCTTGAATGGAGGAAAGATTTGTGGACTTATTTTAAAACTGCCACATAGATGTATATCTTTTTTTAAAATTAAATTCTTTATTGTTTAAAGTATTACATATGTCTTCTTTTCCCCCCATTGACCTCTCCCTGGCTGCTCCCACCCCCCAGCACATGCTCTCACCCTTAGAAGAAAGGCAGGGGAGGGAGGGAGGGGGTAGTAAGAGATCAACCAAGGGACTTATATGCATTTATTAATATATAAGCATCACCAATGGTCACAGACAGTAGGGGGGTGAGGGCATGTACTAGAGGCCCAGTGCACAAAATTTGTGCACAGGTAGTGTCCCTAGTGGCTGATGGCTCCCAGCCAGGGCCTCCCTTCCTCTGCTGCCAGCTAGGGCCTTCCTTCATTCCGCACCTCCCCCTGGTGGTCAACACACGTCATAGCGAGCGATCTAACTCATAATTGGTTGAACTCCTGAGGGGACACTTTGCATATTAGGCATATATTTATCTATATATCTATATATCTATATATCATCATATAGATATATAGATATATAGATAGATACATAGATATAGATAAAAGAATTAAGATTAGACAGTTCCCTCTTAGTGTTTATCTCAGCTAATCCATTTGTGTAAAACATTGTACAAAATCTTTCCAGTGAACCTCTGTGTCATAGGGATTTTGATATAAAAAATAAGACAGGTCCCTACCTCTCCCATTGGGAGATTGTTTTGAAAGGAAGGAGACCGACCCTTCATTATATACCATATTTGTGAATAAATTAGATTTTCCTGAAAATTTTCTAAGAAATGTGTGTGTCGGTCCAACAGATAACTGTTATACATGTACTGTTATTTCCTCTTTGTGGAGTTTAAAGTTAGGGACATAGGCCATTGTCTGGGGAGTAGGTAGAGGAAGGGGTATCAGCACAGGTGGCCAGAAGTACTGACTCTTTTCAAACTTCCTGTATGGGGATGAATAATAAGATGTCTCCTTTCATTGATTAAAAAATATTGTTGCTTTTATGTTTTGTTTCATTTATATTTGCCAGCAGTTCCATATTTGGAGAAAAAGTATTGAGATTGGAGGTGGAGGAGTGTCTGTGCACTGTAGTCTGACTTCCAATAGTTACTGCCACTTCCAGGTTTGAATCTGGCTTCCTGATGGTCCTGACACCGCCCTCCACATCCATCCACACTGAGTCATGGCGAATTCGTGCGCAAGATTTACTATGCCAATACCTTATTTTTACTGTGTTTCCTCTGCAAACTTACTAAGTTATGGTAATTGCTGGATCCTTCATACTGGTTTGCTGTGTTAACTTTTAAGTTACATACATTGTATGGTTGTATCTAGTTAATATTGTTGAATAATCAGTCTGAGTTAAACAATGAAACGTTTGATTAATTTTTGGAGTATAGAAAATGTAAGAAATACTGTTTTATGTGTGGTAAAAATTTTTAAGTAGGTTATTGGTAACTGCCTTTGGTCTTGAATGGTTAAATATGGTTTGAATACTGTTTTCCTTGTATTCCCAAAGGATTTGATCTACAGAAGGAAAATACCCGTGTTATTTAAAAATATGGTCTCAGTATTTACTTACTTCAGAACTCTATTTTGATGTTCATTTAAACTGGGAATATATGTCTCAAATGTTATAAAGAAGTAACCTACCATAGATTAGCCAAATATGAATATTGCAAGTTATATGTAAAAATCTGATCTTTTTCCAACTTGCTGTATGTAACTTTTTTTGATCTATGGAAAGAGGACAAAAGCTATAAACTCAGAGCCACCTGTGCTTTTGTTGTGCCACATTCTCAGTGCCAGGAGCACACAGACCTGCACCTGTTGGTAATTCCGAGCAAGCCAGCCTTTGCCGAACCCCAGGCCTCTGCTTAAACTTTTTTTACTGGAACTAAATGATGTTGCCATTTTTATTTTTAGGTTTGCTGGCATGGGTAATCTCATTAACCGTTTGAGTCCCAAGCAGCGCGATCACGCTGCTATTTCTCAACATAAAATAAAACAAGCGCTATCACGCTGTTTGGGTCTTTTCGTACTCATTTAGAGAAAGCGCGGTTGCGCTGTTTGGGATTCTTCGACAGTGTTTTTTCAATACCCCCTGGGACTCAAATGAATCCTATGTTTTCTCGACATAAAATCTCAAACGAATCGTATGTTTTCTCGACATAAAATCTCAGCAGCGCAATCGCGCTGCTTGGGACTCAAACGGTTAAGGTGCTAACCAGGGACATAGACCACAATGCAGCACATTTTTTCTTGGACTTTGAAAGTAAGTCTCTTTAGCCCTTCACAGCTGGTGCATAATGGTAAAGGTGAAAGGTGAAAGGTGAATGATCCTCACACCACAGTGAAGGCCAGCCAGAACATTTGTTAATAACGTATGGGGAATCAAAGTTTGCATGATTTTCCCCCTAATTGTAGGCAAACATCACCATCATACATATAATTCTTTAGTTTTTCATTTGCTAAAATCATGTTGAGTCTGTAGCCAGTGCTGTCCTTTCATTAGTCCATGAAGCAAGGAGCCTTATGATGAACATTCTACTAGTATGCCTTGGTGACATGCTCACATTCCTGCCATCGGCGGCTGGATACCGTCGAAGTGTGCTGCACATCAGAATCAGTACTTAAATAACCGCCACCAGTTACAAATCCAAATTTGGATAGAAATAGCCGCTTTATTTCATGGCATACAGGAAGGAAGTTTAACATACTACTCTTTTAAGATGAAATGCAAAGGTGAGCTGTGGCCAAAACTCTTGATATTTGGCTTTGAAGTAAATTGTTGTTTTGGCGCAATTTTAAACAAGATTACATGTGAATAATTCTTGATCAGAAATTTCTCTTCCAGAATACTAGCACTGTTGGAATACTTAGAGAATTTTTCAGTATAAGGCCACTAATGAGACTTGTCTTGGGAGAATTTTGTGAAGAAATGTACAGGAAGCCACATTTCACCTCTAGGTCCTCCACATCAACCGTGGGAGCCCGGTTTGCTGTCGCCCGAGCACAGTCTGGGTAACCTGAAGGACGAATTCATGGCCTAATGAACATTTTCCCTTTTGCTATTGAAACAAAAAATCCATTTCCAATGTTCTTTTTCATAAAGGGATATTTTCTCTTTTCTCATTCTTGTCTTGACAGGTACCTTAACATGGGGAATCTTCTTAAAGTTTTGACATGCACAGACCTTGAGCAGGGGCCAAATTTTTTCCTTGATTTTGAAAGTGAGAAGATGATTTTATATCTATTTCTCTTTGCCTGCAGTAGACTGCGTTTGTCTTGCACTAAATGAATGTTTCCACTTTGCCATCTGTTTAACTGCTTTGCATGACTGAGCTATGGATTGTTTGAGTAAAATTTCTGGTGCCTTCTAGAACTGGAAATCCTGTTTCATAGACTAAATTGTAAAATACTTTTATTTGAATTGTTACAAGAGATATCTCTTTAGTTGAGCATTATTCTACAATTTGAGATCTCAAATGAAAACGTTTAAGATTCTCATATGAAAACATTTCTATAAAAATTTTGGTGGAAATTTGTTAATAGAAGCAATTTTTGAGGGGAATTATTGCAGTTGAGAAAAATTAAATATTAACTTCATGTATTATTGAAGTATTTTAATACCTGAGTCCCCTACTGGGTTTCTCCTCTCACGCCGTTTAGGATGTCTGCCACATGTTGTCATAGGCAGAAAGACTCCATCTGGATTCCTGAATAGATGGTCTTACTAGATAACTGTCGTTTTAGTGGAGCTCTGCATTTTCCAAGTACCATTCTATATGCCGCCTCCCAGGAAAACCTTACAAGCAAGAGGGCGGCTATCCCCCTCCTTCCTCTCTTCCTCCTCCCTTAGGAGAGTGAGGCCTGGGGAGTGAAGGGATTGTGCACAGTGACCGACCCCACACGCGCCTGGACCCTTCATCCGGGCCAGGACTCTTTCTGCTGGGACATGATGCCTTTTATATGGACAAATGAGAGAATAATCCAGTCAGATTGTAGAGAATTAAAATCCACTAATACAGTAATGTGTTTAGATAAATCAGCCCAGACACGCTCGCTCTGTTAAGCTAGTGACTTTTTTCATCATATTGGTGATAGCACTTATTCCCAAACTTTTACTTGGGGCTACTTTGGGTTTCTCAAAAATGGTCTGATCTCTGCTAGCAGAATGGGCAGTAAACTCAGATGCATAGAGAGACCATGGGAGGAAAGTGCTGACTGCTGCACACACCTGTCTGGGAGCGCCATTGCAGGGGAGAGGGGCGGCTTCATGTTAGCACCTCTTACCGGTTAACAGTGTGTCTTCCAGCATCATCTTGAGAGTTGAATCAGCTCATTAATTTGTGATGAGCCTCATGCATCGTGTCTTCTCTGCCCTCCAGGGAATACAGAAGCAGGTTCACAAATGAAGAGACAGTGTCGTTCTGCTTGAGGGTAATGGTGGGCGTCATCATACTCTATGACCATGTACATCCCGTGGGAGCATTTGCCAAAACCTCAAAAATTGATGTAAGTGGCCTTGTTTTATGTAATTCCCAACACTTGCTATAATCGAAAGCCAGAGGCTTTTTCCCGTTAAGAGCCGGCAGGCAGCACCGTTAGTCTGTGATCTGGGGGCCCTTGGCCTCCTCTGGCAGTGCTCCTACAGCCTGTGTACCGGTGGGAGAATGACCGGAAGAGTATTGTTGTTTAGAGCACGTCCTTGTAGGGAGACCTCACACTCCTCCTGCATATTGGGCAATATAAACAATCAGACATAAGAAAAAATTGTATCCTTTCATTCTCTTGACCAAAGGCCATTTCAGACAAAAGATTTATATCTAAATATGCAGGGTGGGGTAAAGTAGATTTAGCTTTATAATTACACGAAACACAGAGTCTATTCTTGTATTAATTATTAGTTAATTGCATTATTTTCCATGCGGACGATTGTAGGCCTACTTTTGCCCCACCTGTATATGAAGCACCAGGAAAGGTGCTCCAGCAAATAAAGGTGAAGACCATGCATTTTCCCTCCTCCAGTTCTAATAGTCTGTGGCTCTGGCCTGGGTTTCTCTGTTTTGTAACTTCTCTTCTTGCTCTCTCACATCTGGTTCATCAGAATTATAACCAGGGCTGGGTGGGAATTGTCTTCCGGTTCCCTTTCCCAGCAGGGCAGGCTCTCAGCACCTCCTGTCTGGATTGCTGGCTGCCTTCATTAGTGCCCATCATATGGAAAGAGAAGTGAGGTCATTTATTGAGTGATTCCTGTGCCCCGGGAATTATTAATCTTTCCTGTACCTCGGAAAATACTCCTAAGAGAAAGGAAGTTTAGGGAAATGAAATAATACAATGGCTCACGAATGGTGAGCAGGATTTGGGGATTTTGAGCCCACGTTGCCAGGGGTGTCTATCTGGAGAGCGCCTCCTTTCCTTGCCAGTGTGTGTGTGTGTCATTCTTTAAAGGCCACTCAGCACCTTTAGGAAGTCCTTCCTTAGCTCACCCGGGCTTTCTCATTAGTGTGGTGGCGCTTCAGGTTGACTGAGTTGGTTCTTAAAAAATTTTGTTTGACAAACTGAAAAAAATAAGACTTGAGTAGATTTTTTTTTCTGTTTAAGAGTAATTACCTCTGTAGTGTGAGTTCTGTGGTTGTGGTGCTGGTGTAAGTATTACTGTTTTGAAAGTCATGTTAGCTGAAAAAAAGATGTCTCACCTTTTCTGTTTTCTTTTCTCCTTAGATGAAAGGTTGTATCAAAGTTCTTAAGGACCAGCCTCCTAATAGTGTAGAAGGTCTTCTCAATGCTCTCAGGTGGGTGTATGTCCGTGCACACGTGGGTCGGAAAAGTGCATGTAAGAACACGCTTCAGAGTGGGAGGAGCACAAGGCTGTGGACGTAAATGTTCATTCAGGAATGTAAAGATCCCCTTCTTATTGGTAACTTTGCTTCAGCTGCCTAGTAAGCATATGTTTGTCTCTTTACCTCTCTAAGCATTTACTTGAGTGCAGATATGTCTTTAATTTTTAAATTGATTGGGAATGAACTTAATAGGAATGGAGTTTAAATTTCTTTAATTCGGAGAGACTGTGTATGTGCCTGCTTAAATGATATGTTCCTTAAAGCAGCTGTCTATGTGAAATTCTTATAAGGCAGATTGATACAGCATTAAGTTCTGCCTGAGATAGCTCCACAATATACCCACGTTCAAGCCTGGGGAGCCTGTTCCCATTGCTCCTCGTCTGGTCCAAGCTTTGGTCACCTGGACCCCGTAACAGCACCCGGTTGGTCCCTCTGCTGCTCCTTCTGCTCCCTCGGCGCCAGAGCGACCCTTTCAGACCATCAGTGAAGTCACACATCGCTCCCCTGCTTCGTATCCTGCCCTGGCTTTCACTGCCCTCAGAGTAATCCCCACTCTCCTCCCTGCGGCCCACAGCCTCTGGGTGAGCTGGTCGGTCCTGGCTCAGGCTTCCCTCCTTTGCAGCCAGGTTACTCTTCTGCGTGCAGGTATTTTATCATCTCTCTTCCTCTGCTCGCTTGTAAGCTCCTGGAGCTGCCTGGCACATAGTAGGCTTGCTTATTGGGTTTCTGCTCTTTCTGACAGGAATCCTGTCGTGAATCTTCTTTTAAAATATGAACCACTCTTAGTGATTCCTTTTTAGATTCTTAATTTGTGTTTACAAACTTAGAGCAAAACACCCCTGCCTGGAAATAAGGCTCCTGGAGAACTGAGACACGGGATGTGGTAGGTAGACTGTCCTGAAGCTGCGTATGTGGAACAGGGCCGCTGCCCTTTCTGTGAGGGCAGCGAGGAAGCAGGGATCTAGGCTCTGTGGGCCACGTGGCCCTGTCACAGCTCCTCAGCTCTGCGTTTGTAGTGAGAAGGCAGCCATAGGCCATGCTGAAGTGACTCAGTATGGCTGCGTTCCAGTAAAACCACTCAGTTCATGTGATTTCCATGTTAACATGAAGTTTTACTTTTATTTTGATCCCCTCGCCTCCCCCCGCAACCATTTAAAAATGTAAGAATGTGCTCAGCTCAAAGGCTACAATTTTTCGACCCTGAGTTAGAACAACAACAATTTTCCTCTGAGTGAGAAGTTATAGTCAATTGTTTATTTTAGAATTTAACCAGATCTTCCCGACAGGGCAGTTCTAACAGTTTCCCAGCTGCTGGCTCTGCGTCTGAAAGGTGATGGGAGGACCAGTGCGGAGCCTGAGCCAGCTGACGCTGGAAGGGAAGGCCCTGTAGAGCCGGATGCCAGTGATGATGTGTCTTTTCTAATTCCCTGCAATGGGTTTTTTTTCCTGTTAGGTACACAACAAAACATTTGAAGGATAAGATGACAAATGTGGGTTGGGCCTTCAGCTCCTCCTGGGAAGCCCCTCACGCTCACTCCCCTCCAACATGAAGGCTCTTCCTCCCTCTCTGCGTCCTGCAGCTCCTCCCCCTCGCTCCTGGGAAACCAGACCACGCAAGAGTGGACGTCCTGCAGTTACTCCATCCACACGAGGTAAGCAAGGCTAGCAGTCCGTCATCGCTGGTCTTACTGCCCTTGGCAAGCTTAGGAAAGCAATGAAAACAGGGTACACACAGACAATACTAGAGAAAAATGCTATTCAAAAGACCCAGCTCTCTCCTAAAAGAAGGGAAATTATGTAATGTGTGCGTGCATTTCATAAAAATATACAACGGAGAGCCCTAGACGCCTAAAACCAAACCTCAGGAAACCAGGCCACACTTAGAAAAATGAAAGCTGATTTTTATTTTATCATCAACAGCCATTCTTTAAATATGAACATGCATACGTAATACTCTACGCACACATCACAGTTTTAACGTTAGTTAATAAAGGTTAAACACACAACATACAAAAAGGTCAAAATGCAAACTTAAAACAAAAGTCTCACTAATTTAAAAAAAAGTTTGTGTTGGGTACCATCTGTACAACACAATTAATTTAAACATTTTCATTTGGCTGCACATGAAAAAAGCAGCAGTAGAAAATAAATCATTGAGGGTTTTTAAATAGCAGAGTAGGCAGTTTTGCCATGCGGGAGAAGCAATATTAAATATTAGTTTTCAAAAAAATCCACATTTAAAAATATTTAGTTCAAGTCATAGAATTTCTCAGTGGAGACCCCAATGCGATGCATGATTAGCTGTCTCAGGTGGCCTGTCTGAAAGGCAACCCCTCCAGGGTATAACTTGACTGATTTTGGCACAGAAAAGAAGTCTTAAGAACAAGAACATGATTAAAAAAGAGGGCAGAGGAACAGAGGGAAGAACTAAAGCGAGAGTAAATGAGAGAGTAATTGCAATCACTAAAAACTGCATCCGTGTCACTGCAGGCGCTCGCTCTGGAGTGTCATTGCAGCATGGATTTAATCTGCTTGGAGGTAGTCTCATCGTTCAAATGTTTTGTTGTGTACCTAACGGGAAGAAACACCCATTGCAGGGATTTAGAAAACACACATCATCACTGGCATCCAGCTCTACAGGGCCTTCCCTTCCAGCGTCAGCTGGCTCAGGCTCCACACTGGTCCTCCCATCACCTTTCAGACACAGAGCCAGCAGCTGGGAAACTGTTAGAACTGCCCTGTTGGGATTCAAGGAACAGCAGCCTCCTGATCACCACACCCTCTGTCTGAGAAACAGCAGCTGTGTGTGAAACCTCCCCCCCTTTAAGCAATAAAACAATAAAAAAAAACTAAAAAAAACACAAAACTTTATTGCTTAAAGTATTACAAAGGGTATTACATATGTCTCCTTTTTTTCCCCGCCCTTGACAATCTCCTGGCCTCCCCTAACCCCTAGTGTCTTATGTCTGTGCGAAGGCAGAGCAACATCTACAAGAGTGGTGTGACATGGTTTCCTACAGCTCTGACACTCAGAAAAGTAATTGTGAAATGGGCTGGTTGGTAGGGAGTGAGGTGATGGATGAAGAAGCAAGAAGTGAGGGGGAGGAAGCATGAGTGGTACGAATCAGGGCAGCTATCTGAGGCCTCCAGGGAAGAAATTCTGGAAAAATGGGTCACCAGTGCAGGGAATGCAGGGGTGGGGAGGAGGGTTTGGGGGAGAGCAGAAACCAAGAAGCACATGACTGAAACTTGTAAGGCCTTGATGGTAGGAAATGGGAAAGAAAGTAGAGGAAAAGGAAGAGGGGAGGCAGGAAGGGGCGGAGAAATCTCCATGAAACTGAACAAGGCCAACGTGAAAAGAGAGCTAGTGGGGAATTTTCAAGAAAATAATTGTTAGGTTGGAAGGAGCCCAGGATCAGATGCTTGCAGATGTGTGATCAGATAATGGACCCTCCCTGGAATTTCTAACAGGTCAGCGTGTCAGACAGATGGCCACACAGATACCAGCTCCTCCCGGGAATCCACAACAACCCCCACACAGATACTGACTCCTTCCTGAATACCCTGCCAACCCCGGCCCCCCCCC
>NW_005871161.1:1510664-1513633 GCF_000147115.1 Myotis lucifugus
CGGGAGGCGGGAGCAGCGAGGCCCGTAGGCATCGGGTCGGGGGAAGGTCCCCCCGCGGAGCCTGAAGGGCCCTGAGGGCCCGGACACCCCGGGCGGCTGCGGCTCTGGATGCGAGCTCTGGGATGCGAGCCGGGTCTCTTCCCATAGAGATCGCCCCAGCTAGAAATATAAAAGTTTTAAAATGCATCCAGGATTTCTGTGCACGTGTAAAGGGGAAGGGCCAGTTTAAAAACGAGTGGGCATAGTTTTGTGCTGAACCTTTTTGCTGTGTACAGAATAAAAACCCGAGACTGTTTTGACCTTAAAAAGATGGTCCTAAAGAATGTGGTCAATTTACATCTGAAAAGACCAGGAAGGCCTTTTACTGGTTTCTGTAAATTGATCTGTCCTCATTGTTTGCAGGGCTCAAATGTGGTTTTCCAGAGCCCATTGGAAGTAAAAAAAAAAAGAAGCAAGCAGTTTACTCTAATTTGCCTCATGAGACTGAATGTTGAACTTGCCAGCTAAAAGTTTAAGGTCTTTTTTTCTCTCACCCTTGGGAAGTCTGAAGCTACACCCTTTTTTGGTAGAGGGCAGGGTAGACACGCCCTTCCCCTAGCATGCAGGTGGTCCGGTTCCACCAGCAGTCATCTTTAGAAATGTTAATTTGCATTTCAATGGCTACACCTTTTGCTGACCAACCTTCCCAGAAAAGGTCAAGTGGCCAAGGGGTGGCTCCTTTGAAATCAGCTTTCTACTAGTATAACTTGTTTTTGTACTCATTGATATCTTTTAGGGATTTAAATCACCTTTTCTATCAGAGAACAGTTTAGACAGCCACAATGCTGAGCTGCGTGACTTAGCAGCCGCCACGTTGGCCGAGTTTTATGGGGCTGCAAGCGTGCTTGCTTCGCGGATTTATTTTTAAACTAATCTCTTAAATCTAGAAAACCCTGCTTTCCTTAAACTAAAGACAATTAAAGGTTATAACCAAGTCTTTAAAAGAAACTGATAGCAGTAATCCAATTTCTAAAGTACAATTATTTCAGGTAGAAACTGGTTTCTGTAAATTGATTTGTCCTTATTGCTTAAATATATATAACTAATGGAATTTCTATGTCTCTTAAAAATTTTGAATATATTACTAATCTGAAAAATGTTCATTATTTACATGACACCTAGAAATTAAAACCAAAAATTCTAACTGGAAGGCATGACTTTGGTATAAATAAATGATAGACCAATAAGCTGGGACTGGTCACTGGTGGATTGTAAAAAAAGACTGGACGTGGCCTAACTTCTCCTCCCTTGGTACCCCTGAAACGTCAGAGGGTACTTCTGGCCTTGGTTTTCTTGGGTTTTGGTTTTGAATTTGTTTGTTTATTTATTTGTGATAAATGCCGTTTCTATCTGGATAAAACATAAGTCAAGGACTTGTTCACTAAAAGAATGTAAATATAAATATTTATTTAATATTTGTATATCTACTTGGATATGATTGTTTGTTCATATATATATGAAAGTCTAAGAAAAAAAAAAAAAAGAAAGGCACACGCTTGACTTCTTAAGGCTGAGTGCTCTGACCGATAGCAAAGCACCCTGAGCGGCCGCTGGGATCTTTCTCCAAGGGCGCTTGCTCTCTGCCAGAGGTGGAATCGGCCCGCCTAACTAGTAAACATCTCTATCTATTTGTTTGCTGGGATTTGCTATATGATATTCTGTGCTGGGTTGGGATTTTGAAATTCTGGAGTAAACTTAAAAGATATTTGTACATTTGAGGATAGAACTCACAGTTCCTCAAGGTAAAGACAATGGACCTTGGAATCTGTAAAGACAGGCAGGGAATGGATGGCTCTCCTATCATGTTTGGCAGGCCCCACCCCCTATCATTCCTGACTTTCTTGCTGCAAGAATTGTCTCTTCTCTTGAGAGAGCTCCAGAGGGCGCACGAGGACATTTGGCTGCGCCTCGGCGCCACCCAGGAGACTGGCCCAACCCCAACTCCTCATCAGCACAGACCAGGAGATTGGGTCTACATCGAAAGGCACCACCTGGAGCATCGATGAAAAGATCCCTACACCCAACTCCGTGGTGCTGGCGACCCCCACCGCTCTCAAGATAGACGGCGTCGCAACCTGGGTCCATCACATCCACGTCTGGTC
The DNA here is from genome assembly GCF_000147115.1 of Myotis lucifugus. Classification (NCBI taxonomy): domain Eukaryota; kingdom Metazoa; phylum Chordata; class Mammalia; order Chiroptera; family Vespertilionidae; genus Myotis; species Myotis lucifugus. The sequence continues at coordinate 1,512,806 of NW_005871161.1, forward strand.
AGCAGACCCATCCAAGATCTGGAAAAACTTCGTCATCGATCGAAAACAATGCAACCTGCTCAAGCTACGGCGTGCTCGACCTGCCTGATGCTGGTAACATTGAATAGACTTAGATAATGCCTGCGTCTTCATGGACATAGCTCCAAAAAGACAAGGACAATACATAGGAAGGTCAAGAATAGACTTTAGTATCACATATTTAGTAGCAGAAGATGTAGCTGCCTAAAGCGGCCATGATGCCTATATTATGTTTCATTGTATTGATGTATTATATTGACCTTTAATTCTCTTGCAGGTTTGAATGTATATTAGCTGTCCTAGAAAGGTACTATGTGGGGTGAACCCCAAAAAGTAAAGAGTGCCTAGCTGCCAAGAGGGCAGGTGCCCACCTGGGCAGGGAACAATGCCCATCAGGTTTTGGTCTCTGTTGAGAGACAGCTAACAGTTGGCAGCCTGTGTACTGCTTGCAGGCCTTTGTGACCATGCCCATGTCAGGGGTAGTCTGAAAAAAGCCTATTTAGAATAGAAGGTCTGAGGCATGGTTATGCATAAAAAAAAGTTTAATGCCAACAATTAAAAGGAATTGGCAAGGAAAGTCAGAAAATCTTAGAGTAGATCAGTATGTCTTTCTTCTTATGTAATTCCTCCAAAATTTGGCAATGCTAACATGACAATACATTTCTTTGCATAGATTCAATAAGACCGGTTCCTAATAGTGGTTTTATTAACGGAAAACTTTAACTGGAGTATCATGTTTTAAAGAGCCTGTCTGAGCTCTAAAGACTTGAAGCCAGTAAAATGCCACGAAGAAAGCCTGGTACCCTGCTT
>NW_005871161.1:1516979-1535100 GCF_000147115.1 Myotis lucifugus
TAAGAAGTTTTACAAAGAGGGAAGGGCATGGGTGCTGCTTGCACACTGCAGGGAAGAAATGTGGAGATTCTCTGATTTTTCCAAGATCGCTGCTTCCTCACTGGCGGCTGTTCCCAGTGGAGAACCAGGGATGCTCAGCTGTGGCTGCACACTCACTTCCCCAGGTTTCCCATTTATATCTCTCCTCTGGGATGTCGGAGGTGCTTCCCGATGGAGAACAGGGAACTGGGAAAGGAAAGCTAGCGGCTGCTTATGGTGATGTTGGTTCTAAACGAAGTCTAATTAAAAAAAACAAACACAGACTTCCGGGGACTCACATAATGACAGGAGTTTTTAGGGGTAAAACAGGCAGTTTAGGGAGTTTTAGGAATTAGGGGGCTCATGGGGGAGGGAGGCACAGTTGGTTGGGGACTTGGAGCTGGCAAAAGGCATACATTCACAAAGAACTAAAGATGCCACAGGATAAGGGGAGAGGAAGACACCCATTCACAGAGGGTAGGGGAAAGCACAGGGAGTAGAGAAACAAAAGGAAGAAAGAGGAAAACAGGTTTTCACAGGGAATAGAGAATTCTACCACAGAAGGGGAGAAAAAATGGGGGCCCAAGTGGGGTTTGAGCTTCGAAGCTGCTATAGTGACCATTAAGAAGGGAGCATCAAAAGACAAAGAACTGCAACCTTTATAAACCTTAGGAAAAAGGGGCTTAGTGGGTCACCCCCTTTAGGACCCCCTCCCCATGTGGGAGTCTGTACTTGTTTCAAATAAATTTCCACCTTTCCATATACCACCTTTTATCCATGGCTTCATTCTTTGAATCCACCTGGACAAGAACCTGGAAAAGAAATCAACTTTGCATCCTGCCCAGAGGAAAACCACCCATTTCAGTTTGGTTTTCAAGTTTCAATAACTCATCCCAAACAGCTGAGTCACATTTCCTTGGCTTCTAGAATGTCCCAGAGTAGGGCAGAGCCCTCAGGTGCTGGCATGTGGCATAGTGGTATATGCACCTACAAAACTGTATATTTCGAGTCTGTTGTTTTTACAATGTAAATTTGGGAAGTAAATTCAGTTTGGAGAAATTCTTTGGTTTGGTGCAGTGGTCGGCAAACCGTGGCTCTCGAGCCACATGTGGCTCTTTGGCCCCTTGAGTGTGGCTCTTCTACAAAATACCACGTGCGGGTGCCCACATACAGTGCGATTGAAACTTCGTGGCCCATGTGCAGAAGTCGGTTTTCGGCCTGGGTCTATTTTGAAGAAGTGGCGTTAGAAGAAGTGGGGGGTGTTGGATGGTTGGGCAACGGGAGACACGGCGCAGGTGGGCTGCGGGATACGCAGCGTGGGGTAGGCGCCAAAAATATCAACAGTACTTAAACTATATAGGTAGGTTAATAACAATGTACCTACTTATATAGTTTAAGTTTAAAAAATTTGGCTCTCAAAAGAAATTTTAATCGTTGTACTGTTGATATTTGGCTCTATTGACTAATGAGTTTGCTGAGCACTGGTCTGGTGGGTCCAGTAGAAAGCACAGCCGTGAGCCCTCTGGCGCATGGAGTGGTTGTCCCGTTCCCCAGGTGGGGAAGGGCAGGTGTGGGACTTGCATGAACAGTGGATGGAAGAAGAGGGGATAAGTGCCTTGTGAAGCACTCTCAGCTGCCCTTCTGAGCGTCAGAGCTGGGATTGCCTGCTCCCACAGGCTCCCCTCTGCCAGGCATTTCCCTTTGATACTGACTTTTGCACTGGAACCTGGATTCCTTGTCCGCTGGAATTGAAGAATGAATCCACAGACAGAAAGTGGTATAGCAAAGGTGGAAATTTATTGAAGAATCGATACAGACTCCCACGTGGTAAGAGGGAAGAGTCCCACAGAATGAACTCCCACGTAGGGAGAGGGAATGGGTCCCACTGAGTCCCTTTTCTCTACGGCAGTGGTTCTCAGCCTTCCTAATGCCACGACCCTTTAATACAGTTCCTCATGTGCCGGAAGCCGGTCCATCCTTGCTGCTTGACACAGTCACTGCAGGGAAGAAACATCTGCACAGCATATGTTTCAAGGGACCTGTCGTATATGGCATACTCTTCCTAATGTTTGCTCACCTTCTTGGTGCTATGTGTTTTAACCAAGGTCAACTCTCTGAGAAAGGTTGTTTCCCCAGGTAGGGATTTTTCCCTGAAGTTAAGGAGGGAATAAAACCCCTTAACTAAATGCCAGGGGGGTAGTTAATCACTTTAACTACGAACAATCACCCTTAAGCTACATAATCTTTACTCCCTGGAATGGAGATAAGAAATGCCCTGACCTTTGGAATAGAAATTGATAGGATTAAAATCAACTGGTATAAATATAGATGTAACAAGACAATAAAAGACAGAACCTGGCGACAGAACCTGGCTGGGGAACCTAGACAGAACTTGGCTGGAGATCCTGGCTAGGCTGCTGATCAAGTGAATGCTGTCTCTGTGTCATTCCTTCTTCTCCGACTCTGTCCACACCTTTGGGGACCCCTGGACCTGTTGGGGTTTGACCCCAACATATGGCACCCAAACAGGGACCCCTAGGAAAGCCCCCCATTCCCCTAGGTAAGCCCCCCCTCACTCAGGATGGATAGGACTCCACCATAGGAAGAGGTTGGATAGTCTTTGCCGACTCCGTCCACACCTTTGGGAACCCCTGGAACAGGATTCCCCTAGGTAAGCCCCCCCCCCCATTGAGAACCCCCACACTCTGATATGCAGGATGTATTTTCATTGTTACAAATTGAACATAATTAAAGCATAGTGATTAATCACAAAACAATATGTAATTATATATGTGTTTTCCGATGGTCTTAGGCGACCCCTGTGAAAGGGTCTTTTGACCCCCAAAGGGGTCACAGGTTGAGAACCGCTGCTCTACAGCTTATAAAAACTGCAGTTCCTGTGTCCTGATGTCCCCTCTGGATTGGTCAGTATTCCCCTTCGAATTGGTTACTATAGTGATTCCTAAGGCCCTCCTTCCTCATCGTCCTTCCATTCCACTGGGCTGTCTTCTTTTCCTTCTCTTTATTTTGTAAATATAGACCTTTCCTGGCTACTTCCAGTTCCCTTGTCATATGTAAATGCAACTGTTGCTGCTCCCTTGTCTTATGGAGATGTAAGTGCACCTGGCTTCCTTGTGTTATGGAAATGCCCCTTCTCCTAGTCTGCAGCCCCGTGCTTTTCCATGGACCCCAATTCTAAAAAATCCCTAAGCTTGCCTATCTTCCCCTAAAATTTCTGCTTCACTTTCATCCCATGAGGCCACGGGAGTGATCACAGAAGTAATTACAAAGTAAATGGGTTGGGGAAAGTTGTTTTGTCCTTTTAAAAAGAAATCTCCTTGCCCTAATTGGTTTGGCTTGGTGGATAGAGCATTGTCTTGCGGACTGAAGGGTCCCAGGTTCGATTCCAGTCAAGGGCAAGTACCTTGGTTGCGGGCACATCCCCAGTAGGGGGTGTGCAGGAGGCAGCTGATCAATGTTTCTAATGCTCTATCCCTCTCTCCTCCTCTCTGTAAAAAAATCAATAAAATACATTTAGAAAAAAAAGAAATCTTTTTCTTCACCGCTAAAGATTGTAAAATCGATTGCACATGCACACAGGAGGGGTTTGCATTAATTCCCATTGAACAGAGTCTCTGCCCAGGGTCCTGCATATACCTATTCACTCCTGAAGCGTATCTCTACCTTTCTTGCAGACACACGGCCTCATTTTACACAGTGCATTTAAGGTGGCATGTCACCAAATAAGTTGTTCCTGAAAGATCAGACAGAGGCTGAAAACCAGGACTACAAGTTTTATTAGAGGAGAAGGACCTACTGGGCTGTCTGGCAAGGGGAGGACAGCAGCACATGCAGGGGTGAGCACACCCTTTGAGGGGCAGAATGGGAAGGGGTGGGGGTTTAATGTACTTGGCGCACACTGATTGGTGGCTTACTGTGTTGTTCATATAGAACAATGGCTTAGGGTATTTGGCAGGTGTGGACTGGTGGTCCAATGTATAGTCCATATAAGGAACATGTTAATCACTCAGGTATTTCCGGGCTGCAGGTTACTGCCGGGGTCCAGCCCCAGCGGTCCAGGGGTTCCCAAAGGTGAGGACAGTGTCGGCGAAGAATGAAGGACATGGAGATAGCGTTCAGATCATCAGCATAGCCAGGTTCTCCCTTTATTCTCCTGTTACATCTGTATTTATCCCATTTGATCCTATAAGCATGCCTCTATAGTCACATCCTGGTATGTTTTGGGTCCTCCTTTGACCTTCTACAGTTCCTTGTTTCATGTCCATAGTTTCTTATCCGACCTTTGCCAAAAATCCCATCTTCATCTAGTTCTGTTGATTTTAATCCTATCCACTCTATTCCAAAGGTTAGGGCTAGTTTGTTATCTCCATTCCAAGGTCACTACTCTACTGTTCTGTTAAGTTAAAAGGAAGTAACTGAAGGAGATTCTCTTAAGTAAAGATTATGTAGCTTAAGCGTGATTGTTCATAGTTAAGGTGATTAACTACCCGCCTGGCACTTAGTTAAGAGGTTTTACTGATTTATTTTCTTCCTTAGTCCTGTTAATCCCTAACTCCAGGGAAACATTCCTACCTGGGGAAACAACCTTTCTCGGGGAGGTGGCCTTGGTTAGAATACATAGCACTAAGAAGAGGAGCAAACATATTAAGAACAGTATGTCATATACACCAGGTCCCTTGGAACATATCCTGTGCAGATGTTTCTTCCCTGCAATGACTGTGTCAAGCAACAAGAATGCACTGGCTTCCTGCAGATTACGTCATACTCCGCCCACCAGTTGCGGGGAGGGAGGATATGCTCTGCTTCTGGAAGTCTGATCTGTCCTATGGGACAGCCTGGCAGAGACAGTGAATATAGAAATCCTGCCTGATTCTAGTCTCCACTCGGCTGAGAAGGACTTGAGAGGTAAGACCGTGATTCAGAGCTCAGCCCCAGACCTGGTCTGGAGGAGGCGAGGGCCTCATCTGCTGCTTGTTACAGGATATTGCCCTGGAACTTGAGTCGGGGACCAGCTGGTGGGAAGCAAACACGACCAGCGGAGTCATACTTCTCTGTTCTCTGGATTTTGTCTGACCTCAGGCGGTCTGGAGATTGGAAGGAGCACTACCCATTGGAGCCTTTCTCTATAAGACAAGACAATATACAACTGGTAAGTTCTAGCCAGGGACCAGGGGGTGAATAAGAAGATACTGTTATAAGTGGAAATGGGGTTCTTGAGATGCTACAAGGAAAAGAATTTCCTGAGGTCCCCACAGGAGGATGGAGTTTCATGTAGTGGAGGGCTTTATTGATGATGTAAAATTAAGGGGTTGCCCTCCAAGGTCCCATCTCCTTGGAATTCCTAATAGGTCAGCGCACCAGATAGATGGCAACACAGATACTGGCTCCTTCCTGGAACCCGTGACGGACCTGCCCCCGGCGGGAACTCCCACAGCTCATGCTCCCCTGCCCTCACTGAACAGCTGTATAAAAAATGCCTCCACTCCTTTTCGGCACGACTTCACTGGCCCTGCTCTTTGGGGCCCATGTAGCTTGCCCAGGAGTGCAGATTAAAGTACCACCTTGGATTTGCCTGGCTCTTTAACTCTTTGACTTTGTCTCCTGTATCACTAACCCTTACAGGGAGCACACGGCCAAGTGCAGGTCACAGAGCAAGAGAGAAAGAGAACAAGAGCGAACAAGAGAGAGGGAACTTTTTTCTGAGGTTTTAACCAGTAGCTTCTTCAAACCAATGAACTCTTCAAGATTTCACATGCTTCTGATGGGGTCACCTCCTAGCCAATCCATTGTTTCCCAGGCTAGACTGACAGCCAAGCACCCCCCCTGCAAACCCCTCCCCGACTTGTGCACATGGGCCCATCTCCCCCTGTGTTCTATCCCTTCCCCCAGTGACCTGCAGGGAGTGGACTGGTGGTTCCCAGATGACCATGCTTATAGTGCCTGGCCTCCCCTTTGCTTTTTCCCTTTATTAATATTAACCAGCTAACTCTGGCAATAACAATACTATGGTCGGAGAGAGAAATGTTCAGACTAGGTTTGAGAAATGGGTAGAGGTGCTTTGGTTTATTTTAGTTTGAAACCCTCCAAAGTCAGCACTTCTTCCTACAATTCTCCCCAATGCAGAGAATTCTGGGTGACAACATGCAAGCAGATAAGGCGAAGGGATGTGTCTTCTCTGTATGATTTAATTCACTTAGTATAATGTTTTCTAGGTTCATTCATGTTGTCACAAATGGCAAGATTTCATTCTTGTTATGGTGGAGTCATATTCCAGTGTGTAAATGTACATCTTCTCTACCCACTCATCTATCAGTGCCATCTACCTGCCCTCAGAGTCTTCAGCCATGCCAACCCGCCTCAGCGCTGTGGGTGGGATGAAAAAGAAGCAGGCCTCTTAGGAGTGTCCTGCATAGGAGAGGGTGGGTGTGTGTTTGTGTGTGTGTGTGTGTGTGTGTGGGTGGGGTGAGGGGGAGGAGGGAGACAGGCTCACTGTGCTCTCACTCCCCCATGGACCTCAGGGTTATTCTTGACTGAATTGTGCTGCCTCAGAGGAGGGGTGACATGGGGAAGTGAAACTGCTCTGCTTCCACTCCTCAGTACATCCATTCCTCAAGATTTTGACCCGCTGGACTCTGTGTTGTGGCGTGCGAGCGACCGAATGACCACAAGAGTCCACTCCAATTAGAATTTAAGAGCCTTTATTACTGGCCAGTGACTGCTCACCCTTTCTCCATGCAGGGAGTCCAGAGAGTAGCTCTGACCAGATGCAGAGCTGGGGTTTTAAAGGCTGAAACCACATCCTCATAGACAACCGTGCAGAGCAAGCAAGCGAGTTACATAAGCTAATTTTGCAGTTAGCTTGTTACAGAAGAGCAAAGAAATACCAAGCACTCTTCCTAGAGAAATGGAGGAACCATTCATTAACACTAGTGACTAGTGGACTCCGGGAAATAACTTCCAAATCAGGGTACAGTAACATACAGAGGCTTCGCTTTTTATAATCTACTGGGGTCTTTGTCTTGCAGATATGGTTCAGCCCCCTTGTGGGCTTACAGGAAGGCCCCCAGGTGTTGGGGTTCCCAGGTCATATCAGATGATCTGTCCTGGGGCCAGCAAACCCCCCCCCCCCACCAGGGCAGTGCATTGTTCAGTTTTTATGGCCTGACACGCCTTGCATTTCCTCAAGGTGGGCAAAAAAACAAATCTCGGAAAGTCCCCTATAAGCCTTGTGATTAGAGTTCTTAAAATTTCCTCACAGGAAGTTTAAAAATAAAATGTGCCACTCTAGCACGCTCCCCACTGGTCGAATCATTGATTCTGTGTCGGTGTTGCCTGGAGTGGGGATCTGGGAGACCAGGGCCCCATCTAAGGTGCAGGTGAGCTCCCAGGTATAGTTTATTAATTTATGGGGGTGGCTGCTATTTACCCTTTCCTCACCCCCCCACCCCCACCCCCTGTGGGGCCTAAGATAGCAAGAAGATTAGGGGGAGGGCCGCGTGTAAGTCTAATCTTTAGCAGGTCCTAGGTACACTGGGCGGTCCATCTTTCCGGGAGCTGCTCCTGGGGTGCCTCCTTTACTCACGAGCAGTGTGGTTGGTGTTGAGAGGATGACCTGGAATGGCCTGTCCCAGCGAGGTTCAAGGTTGGCGGAGTGAAGTCTCTTAAGTCAGATGAAGTCCCTAGGTTGAATTTGAGGCCACTTCACTGGGATTTTCAGCTCCTCTGGCCCAGGATGTGCTGCTTTAACAATCTGCTGCGTCTGCTGAGTTGTCCCCTGGAGTGCCTGTAAGGACTTGAGCAAGCTAGAGTTATAGTTTCGAGAGTGCTTCCTGTCCTAATTTTGGCAGGAGCGGAGGCGAGCGCCTGAAAATGACTTTAAAAGGAGTGATTCCCTTTACATATGGGGTGCACCGTACTCGCAAGAGAGCAAAGGGGAGGAGGCTCACCCAGTTTTTGCCAGCTCTAGTTTTAATTTGGTTAAAGTCTTTTTTAAGGTTTTGTTTATTTTTATTTTTTTATCTGCCCCGAACTCTGGGGTCTGTAGATATAGTGTAACTTCTAGGTTATTCTCCGTGTCTTAGCTAAAGATTGAGTTACTTGGGCGATGAACACCCGGCCATTGTCGGACCCCAAAGCTAATGGGAGGCTGAATCGAGGAAGGATCTCTGTGATAAGCTTCTTGGTAACTATCTGAGCTGTCTTTCCTTTGGTGGGGAATGCTTCTGCCTAGCCCGAGAAGGTATCTATGAATGCTAAGAGATACTTATAATTGTGAAAGGGCGAGGGCTATGCCCTCCCCTCCATCTTGCCTGTATCCTCCATGTTGGGGCCACGTGTAGCCTTCTTCCCGGAAGCCCAGGCCTCTGCTGGCCACGCCCGGGATTTTAAACTAACCAATGACAATCAAGGGAAATGTGCGCCATAGATATGACCACATCCTGTGTAACAAGACCCGGCTCACGCCTGGCCAATCGGCAGGGCCCACATACCCTTGCGCCACCCCCCTATTAAAGCCGGATTTTCCCACGGGGGGCACTCTGTTCTTGTCGCTGGGGCCGGCCGGGAGCAGAGTCGGGTTGGCGCCCCCAATAAAAGGACCTTCTGCTTTTGCATCGAACTGGCTCCCAGTCTGGTCTTTGGGGATCATGGAATCTGGGCATAACAATTGTACTAGTAGCCCGGTGCACGAGATTCGTGCACATTAAAAGGGAATTAATTGCCCTAACTGGTTTGGCTCAGTGGATAGAGCATCGGCCTGCGGACTGAAGGGTCCCAGGTTCGATTCCAGTCAGGGGCATGTACCTTGGTTGCGGGCACATCCCCAGTGGGGAGTGTGCAGGAGGCAGCTGCTCGATGTTTCTCTCTCATTGATGTTTCTAACTCTCTATTCCTCTCCCTTCCTCTCTGTAAAAAATCAGTAAAATATATATTTTTTAAAAAGGGAATTAATTAGCAGAGATATTTTAACATTGCTATTTGCCCTTTTTCTATAATAGAAGTGTGAGAGGTGAAAGGAAATTAGTAAAATGTATATGAAAATAATATATAAATTTATTAATAAATAAACAGTAACAAAAGGATATAACAACAACAGAGGCATGATATAAAAACGACAAAAACATGATATGAAAACAACAAAAACATGATATAAAAACAACAGTGATGCAAACAATGACTGATAAAGTGATTAAACTTACTCTAATATCTCCCTGTACATCACATTAAGAGTGAAAACACTTTCAGAGTGCTTGCCTAATTTCCCTTGTGATAAAGTACTTAGAACTTTAACTGTAACATCACATGCTCTTCAAGCTCAGGAGAAAGCAACATATAACTGACCATGTGCAAAAACGGGTTCAGGTAGGAACATGCCTACTCTGTCTAGAGTTTGTCCTTGTGATTTATTAATAGTCATCACAAATGCTGGCATCATGGGAAACCGTTGTCGAATCAATTTAAATGGGAGGCCAGTGTCAGATGGGGACAAATTAATTCTTGGAATCAGAACAGCCGCTCCCTCTGCAGATCCTGTTACTACTTCAGCTTCGATAATGTTAGGTCATAATCTTTTGATAATGAATCTGTTACCATTACAAAGACCCCATTTACTATTGAGATTTCTCAATAGCATGATGATAGCACTTTCAATTTTAATTTATGACATGGCATTCCCCAAGGAGTAATACTATTCAGAAATTCGATGGGGAAATTTTCCTTTGTTTCTTTGTTATGGGGTGGGGCCACAACGTTAGTAACAAAGAAACAGAATTAAAACTTTATTGTGGGGAGCTGCTACAGTGTTTTGGACAGGTTCAAGCGTTGGACTGATGAGAGGGCACAGTCCTCTCATGGCCACGTGCAAGTCCCAGCTTAGAGGGCAAGGCCCTCCCAGCACAATTATAGCCAACAGCTGTAGTTGTGAGCTTGAACCTATAGTCGGAACACGTGGCCCCACATGCCTGAGTGATGTGGGCTTGACACAGTTCAGGTGCATGTAGTTGAGTAGGGTTGAAACCCAGGAGAATGTTTGTAAACATTTTGATCACGCCCTTACTTTGCCTCATAGCATCAGCTATAAAATAAAGGCATGGCTGTGGGCGTGGTCGCTGTCTCTCAGAGAAGCAGTGTCCCACCGAGACCGGCTTTCGTTCTCTTGTCTGTCTTTTCTAAGCCTTTCAGCCGCCCCACTCAGGTTCACCCCGTGCTGGCGCAGCACACTTTAGAAAGATCTGCCTCCACCCTCCCAGGGCGGGTTCCTGCCTCAAACTCTGTCCTTACAGGAAACAGCTCCAGGAAACAGCTTGGGGGAGGGCGCAGCCATTGCCAAGACAACCCCTGTAGGACTGACTTCCTTCCACTCGGTCGTGGCTGTTTGTATGTGATGAACACCACCCATGATTTTTATATAAGTAGATTGGGATGTCTGGATCTTAGTGAAGTCTACCTTCTACCTTTTTCCCGGAGCTTGTCCTCTGTGCTGGGTGGAGGGGAGAGCAGGTGGTCTTGTCTAGGGTTTACAAGTCTGGCATCGCCTTCTTACAGACTTGGAGAGGGTATGTAGCCTAGGGAGGTAGTAGTCTCTGCTGAGGAGCTCCGCCAGCTTCGTGGATCCGAGGTGTGTGCTCTGGTGAATCTGGCTGATCACAGTCCCCCCGAGGGGCTCGGGTAGTAGTACCCTCTGGTCTGGTAATATTTCCCATCCGCTAGCCACCGGCCGAGTTCCTAACTTGTTAGCTAGCTTGTACTCCTCTGTGGAGTGCCTACGTGTTCCTTCTAACAGGTGTGCCAGGAGGACAGGTAAGATGTCCAGGGGCCCCACTGGTTTTTGAGCCACCTCTTTGGCTGTCCTGTCTGCAAATGTGTTTCCCGAGCCTCTTCGGTGTCTGCTGTTTGGTGTCCCTTGCAGTGTATTATAGATACCGCTTTTGGCAACCACAAGGCTTTAAGTAGGTCAAGGATTTCGGGGACGTTTTTGATTTTCTTTTCCCCTGATGTCAGTAGCCCTCTCTCCTTGTACAGGGCCCTGTGGACGCGGATGGTGGCGAAAGCATATCTGCTGTCCGTGTAGACGTTGACTGCTTTTCCTCTTGCCCACCATAGGGCCTGGGTGAGGGCGATGAGCTTTGCCTTCTGTGCTGAAGTCCCATATCCCAAGGCTTGGGCCCAAATTACCCGATCTGCCGTTACCACTGCCACTCCTGCATATCGCATGCCGTCTGATATGAAACTGCTCGCATCCGTGTTCAGGGTTTCATCGGGGTTGGGCAGTGGCAGGTCAGTCAGGTCTTCTTGGAGGTTTTTCAGTGATGACAAAACCTTGGAACAGTCATGCAGGGGCTGTGCAGGGTCATTGTCAGGGAGGAGGGACTTAGGTGTAGGTATCTCATCTGTTCACTAAAGACCATCCTGATGGACAGTTATTTAAGGAAGACCCAGGGCCCATTAAAGCTAACAGGGTCACTTGCACATGCATGCGACTTCACTGTGAATATACGACAAAGGCCTATGACACAGTCAAGCCACTGCCAACTCTCTCTACATGACATGGGAAAACTCTTTTAATCTAATCTGTAAGATCCACCTGATCTTTGTGCTTCCCTTCTCTCTGCCCCTAGCAACATGCCCTCCATGTTTGAGAGAACTACCAAGAAATTGGTCAAAGAGATCGGAGACGGAGAGCTCAGACCTGTCAAATGCTTGGAGAGGGCCACCAAGATACGCCGGTTTTCTCTAATACGGAGAAAGAAGGCTCGCTCTCTGTTTTGGCAACTACCTGATGAACCACTTGACGTCTCCCTCATGCACATCCTCGAACCAGGTTCTTCAGTCCCAGGTATTGTCAGCCAGGGGCATAGGAGGCAGGGGCTGCAAAACAAGGGTGCAGGGAGAAGGGATGCAGCCAGCAAGACATGCTGAGACACCCACACAGGGGACCTCACCATTCCTTAGGGTTAGGACAGTATCCCTGTTATCCAGCCCCTGGGTGGATTCAAACGTCCTCAGGAGTCATTTACACTCAAAATGTCGGCTGATGAGTTAGCTTCTCGGTGGAGATTCAGTTGAGTGGGAGAGCTGGGCGAGCTAGGGCTCAGTCGTTCCGTTTCCATGCCATTTCCCAGCTGTTCCAGAGGGAATTCTTGGCTGAACCTCAGGTACCTTGTTTGTTTCCAGATGCTGCTGTGGAAGTGTCTGCCGTCTTCAGTGACACTGTGGTCACGAAGCAGCAGGCGGCTGGGAGTGTGAATGTTGGGGCAGAAGTGGGCTTCTCGGGGGAGACTGCTTCATGCCGAGGGTCCTCCCTCGAGTACCAGATTGTTAGCACCCCACATGAAACCTGGGACAAGCTTCAGAAGAGGTGAGGACAGGGGGAGGGACCTGGTCAATGGGCCCCACGCAGAGCTCTCCTCTTGGGCAAGGAGGCTCAGAATGAGGAAAATGACACCCCAGATCACACTGCCCTTTTTTTAAAAAAATTTATTTTATTGATTTTTTACAGAGAGGAAGGGAGAGAGATAGTTAGAAACATCGATGAGAGAGAAACATCCATCAGCTGCCTCCTGCACACCTCCCACTGGGGATGTGCCCACAACCCAGGTACATGCCCTTGACCGGAATTGAACCCGGGACCCTTGAGTCCGTAGGCCGACGCTCTATCCACTGAGCCAAACCGGTTCCGGCAACACACTGCCCTTTTTGGATGTTCACGTGTTCATTCCTTCATGGAACAGTGATTAGTTATCTAATAAGTCTTCATTAAAGCTGCGGTTGTCACCTGGCTGGTGTGGCTCAGTGATTGAGTGTCGACCTATGAACCAGGAGGTCATGGTTCGATTCCCGGTCAGGGGCACATGCTAGGGTTGCAGGCTCGATTCCCAGTGCGGGGTGTGCAAGAGGTAGCCGATCAGTGATTCTCCTCATTGATGTTTCTATTTATCTCTCCCTCTCCCTTCCTTTCTAAAATCAACAAAGATATATATTTAAAAAAGAAAAAGCTGCAGTTGTCCATTACTATGCTGTTTTGTGGTCAGGCTAGAGTAATGACAAGACAGATAAAAATCCCTGCCCTAAAACGTATTTACTGGGGCAGGGGATATGCAGTGAGTGAGAAAAATAAGCAATAAAAAATAAAGTTAAAGTATTAATTTAAGTGAGGCAACGGCTCTGAAACTCTGTTTAAACAAAGTATGGCTCAGAGTCTTAGAATTTAATTTATCTCAGTGCCTGTGGGAAAAGACCTTTTAGAAACAGAGATTTTAATTTAAAGAGTATTTTTTCTTTTAAAAAATATTTGTAATCATTTCAGAGAGGAAGGGAGAGGGAGACAGTGATAGAACATCAATAATGAGAGAGAATCATTGATTGGCTGCCTCTTGAAAACCCCTACTGGGGATCGAGCCTGCAATCCGGGCATGTGCCCCGATCCAGATTTGAACTGTGACCTCCTGGTTCATAGGTTGACACTGAACCACTGAGCAACACAGGCCAGGCCTAAATAGTATTTCTATCAGTGCAAAGAAATACTAAAGCAACTAATGAAAATCCCAGGCTATTGGAGACTGAAAGCTACTTTGACCGGGTGTGGCACAGTTTCTCCTGGTGTCTTGTAAGACTTATTAGAACTAACATTTACAAAGACTTTACGGTGTAAAAGAGTATTTGGGTTTTAGCTGCAGGAAAATAAAATAAAATTTGTCCTAGAAATTTTTCAGCAGTTGAAGAGGCTCCAATTTGAGGGACACTTTTTATTATCTAGCACCAAGAAAAAAAAGTCTGTCTGAGGTCAAACTGGCAATGTGAGAAGAAAGGCAGTGAAACACTTTTGATAAATGTATGTGGGTAGTGTCAGGAGCTGGTGGAAGAGGGGCTGGAGGGAGGGGCCTATTTAGGTCTCTCTGTGGAGCTAACAGTTGAACTGAGACCTGCAGAATAAAGGGAGCAAAGAGCAGGAGGAAAGTGGCCCAGATGAGGGGTTTGAAGCCTGGGCCAGGACCAGCTTGGCATTTTCTGGAGCCGTGGGAAGTCAGTGAGGTGGGAGCTTAGCCAACCAGGATGAAGGTGACAGAAGTGAGGCTTGGAGGTGAGTGAATGTCAGATGACACAACATCTTAGAGACACGGTAAGGGCCTTGACTTCCCCCAAAGGGTGACGGGAAAACTCATACTGGACGCTCAGGGACCTCCTCCACTGAAAAGCAATGCAAGGATCTCTCAGTATTCCCCTCGGCTCTCTACAGGGCGCCAACCCAGTGGGGCTTTTAGTGGAATGAGAGTTGAGCCAGAGAACAGAAATGCAGATGAAATCTGTTTTCAGTACTTTCAACCCGTCACATCCCCTGCCCAGACCTGCATCTTCACGGCAGCCTCCCAGCCACCTGCCAGGGACAGTTACTCTGTCCACATCCCCATGTGCTTGTCCTGGAAACTCATCCAGCACCTCCTGCTTCATCACGTTTACCTGTTTGCCCCACCCCACCCTGCTGTGCCTCTAGAGCAGTGGTTCTCAACCTTCCTAATGCCGCGACCCTTTAATACAGTTCCTCATGTTGTGGTGACCCCCAACCATAAAATTATCTTCGTTGCTACTTCATAACTGTAATTTTGCTACTGTTATGAATCATCATGTAAATATCTGATATGCTAGATATATTTTCATTGTTACAAATTGAACATAATTAAAGCATAGTGATTAATCACAAAAGCAATATGTAATTATATATGTGTTTTCTGATGATCTTAGGTGACCCCTGTGAAAGGATCGTTCGACCCCCAAAGGGGTCACGACCCACAGGTTGAGAACCGCTGCTCTAGACAATGGTCAGGCTCCCTGGGGACTGTTGTCAACCAAGTGCACCTGTCCACTCCCGGCCTCTTCAGGTGGGAGGCCCAGGCACTGGGCATCTATAAACTGCCCTCTAACAGGGCCAATATAATTTTAGAAAATGCTGATGCCTTCACAAAAATAGCCTGCGTACTCTCCTCCCACGCCCCATCAGAAAATGGAGACCCTCCACCCTGTGTAGCAAAGAAGATGTTTTGCTTTCCTTGGTAACTTACCCATGTGCCAGGATCTTTCTACCTGCAGCAGGAACACCCTTCCAGGTCCTGAGGAGGAGGGTGACCCAGGGCCACCTGGGAAAGGCATCTCTTCCCACTCTGACCCTCTACTCCCTGCAGGAAACTGCCAGACCCAGAACCGTACTTTCTGAAGCAGTGCCGGGAAGCAGAGGTGAATCTGTATGTTGTGACCGACACCGTGGAGCTGCTCAACAGCCCTGTGCTGCAGGATCTCAGCAGCAAAAAGATCTTGGGGAAATTCTCCCTCCCTCTGGATATTTTGGTCAAGGTATGAGGTGGGGACACTGATCGATAAAATAGGAAGTAGATTTAATTATGTGGTATTACATTTGCTTTGGTAAGGGATGGATTCTGGCAAATCTAAAGGGGTGGCTGCCGTACTATCTACAGGTCCAGTTTTATGCAGGAAGAAATGAGGGACCCCACTACCAAACCTCAGTGGTTGAAGTTCCCTAAATGCTGTGGCTTCCTGAGGAGAATTGATAAGAGGGAGATTTAAATGTCTTTAGGCTTATAGGATTGATATAACTCACAAAAACCAACAATAGTACTTTCAATTATAAAGAAATTCATTTATCAAATAGTGTGTGTTTTAATGTACTCATATACATTATATCTTTTATATATAGTTTGTCCTTAGTTAGAAGAATTAGAAACTCAAGTAAAAAAGCGGAATTCTGAACTAATTTCCCCAAGGTTGGTGATTTTATTTTGAAGGAGGGGAGTCTGAACAAGTGAAACATTGCTCCAGTGTGAAGGGTGTTTGACCTTCAACTTTCGGTTTCCATCTGCTTGAGCTGGAAACTGGCTTTCTGAGAACAGGGGACAATCCTGTGACATTCGTCCCCCACACCCTCTCACTCCCCACAACTGTCACAGCTCTTGCCAGCCAGCTGGGTGCTAAGTGTTGGCCATGGGCTATGATGTCGTTAGACAGTTTGCATATCACCTCTGGGTCATGGCTGCATCAATTTTGTTTTGGTCAATCAGACAAAAGATCAATAAAGAAACAGAGGACTCGAGCAGCGCCATGTAGATGAATTGAACTACATTCCCTAACAGACATACAACATGCTGCGGAGTAGCACACACATTCTCCCCATGCACACCTGGAGTGCGCTCCAGCCCAGCTTACATGCGAGGCCTTCCTATCAGTCTGACCAAGTTTAAGAAGCCTGAAGTTACACCAGATACCTTTTCTGGCCACAGAGGAAAGAAACTAGAGATCAAAAACAAAAGGAAAACTAACAAATTCACAAATATATGGACATTAAGAAATACACTGTTGAATCCCCCTGGGTCAAAGAAGATACCACGAGGGAGATCAGGAATTATCTATAGACAAATGAAAGTGAAAATATAGTACCATATTGTACATCTAAAAATGAGTGAAATACTATCTTTTTGGTGGTTTTTTTGTTGTTGCCACAATAGAGATTAAATGGAAGAGCTACATAATAACAAAAAGCTTAACAAAATTCAAATAAATGTATTCTTTTTTATATAAAACTAAAATCCATCTTGCTTTTATAGCAAGATGTGGAGTCTTACTTGTATCCTCAAATACCTTATTGCCATATTCCTCTTGAACAAGGTATAAAATCATAAAGCCAAAAAAATATATAATGGAAACAACAGCATACAAGAAGTATCTGACTTCTTTCAATATACCCTGACTTCTAATATGTTTTCTTTATCTGTCATTTTCTGCAGTTTGAATTCATGGTCCTGGATCTATGGTTTGGTGTCTGACATTAATTTGGGGAAAATCCTCATTTATTTTTGCTTCCAGTATTTTTTCTCTTCCTTTCTCTTCTCCTTATGTTATCATTACATGTATGTTACAACTTTCATAGTTGTCCCACAGTTCTTGGATATTATGTTTCATTTTTTAGTAATTTTTCTCTTTGCTTTTCAATTTTGAGATTTCTGTTGAGATTTCCTCAAGTGCAGAGGTTTTTCTCTCACTTGTGTCCAGTCTACTAATGAGCCAAACAAAGGGTTTCTTTATTTCTCTTGTATTTTTATCTCTTTAGCATTTCTCTTTTATTTTTTTTCTTAGAATTTCAATCTCTCTGCTTACATTACCTGTCTGCTCTTGCATTTTGTCTGTTTTCCATGAGATCTCTTAGCAAATTGTTATTATTATCTAATCTAATAAAAGAGAAACATGCAAATTGACCATACCTCTGCTATAACCCAAGCCACACCCACCCACCAATCAGGAGTGAATATGCAAATTAACCCAACTAAGATGGCGGCGGCCACGGAGTTGGAGGGAGCAGGAGGCTTGGATTGCCCCCGGTGATGGAGGAAGCCATGCTTCCGACCTGCCCTGCTGGCCCTGAGCTCCGCTCAAGGCTACAAAGTTTCAATTATAGAAGATAAATAAAGCCCAGATACCTGCTTCCAGCCTGCAGATATGGCCAGCCTGAAAATGGCCCTCAGCCCCTCACCCAGGCTGGCCACAACCCCATGAGGTGAGGGTCCCCACTGGGAGCCTTGGCCAGTCTGCAAACAGCCCTCAGCCCCTCACCCAGGTTGGCCAGGCACCCCAGCGGGACCCCTACCCTGATCCAGGACACTCTTCAGGGCAAACCAGCTGGCCCCCACTCATGCACCAGGCCTCTATTCTATATAATAAAAGGGTAATATGCAAATTGACCCTAACAGCAGAACCCCTGGGAATGACTGGTCACTATGACACACACTGATCAACAGGGGGCAGCTGCTCAATGCAGGAGCTGCCCCCTGGTGGTCAGTGTGCTCCCACAGAGGGAGCTCTGCTCAGCCACAAGCCAGGCTGATGGCTGCCAGCACAGTGGTGGTGGCAGGAGCCTCGCCTGCCTCCTCAGCAGCGCTAAGGATGTCTGACTGCAGCTTAGGCCTGCTCCCCACTGGCAAGTGGACATCCCCTGAGGGCTCCCGGGCTGCCAGAGGGATGTCTGACTGCCAGCTTAGGCCCAATCCCCCGGGGAGCGGGGGCACAGGCTGGGCTGAGGGGACCC
>NW_005871161.1:1535200-1554366 GCF_000147115.1 Myotis lucifugus
CCCCCGCCGAGTATACAAATTTTTGTGCACCGGCCTCTAGTTTTTAAATAATTATTTATTGTTGAAAGTATTACATATGTCCCTCCCCCCCACCCTTATTGAATCCCTCCAGCCTGCCCCTGCCCTCCCTCCCCCTGCTCACTACCCCAGGCCTTCAGCACCCCATTGTCTGTGTCCATGGTTTATGCATCTATGCATACAAGGTCTTTGGTAGATTACCTCCCACCCACCCACCCTCCCCCACATTCCCTCTGAGATTTCTCACTCTGTTCCATGCTTCCATCTACTCCATTCATCAGTTTATTTTGTTATTTTGTTACTTAGATTCCACATATGAGTGAAGATCTCTTAGCAAATTAATCACAGTGGTTTAAAATTCCCAGTCTAAGAATTCCAACATCCATGTTATAATTGAGTCTGATTCTCAGCTTGTTATGTTTCTTCAAACTGTTGTTTGCCTTTGAATATGCCTTGTAATTTTTTGTTTTTGTTGAAAGCTGGATATGATACATGTGATAAAGGAACTCTGGTAAACTGGTCTTTAGTGATATGGCGGTAGGTGTATGACAAGGGAAGACTCTATAGTCCTATGAATGGGTCCCGGTATTTTCCTTTTTTTTAGTGAGCCTGTGCCCTGGGCTGTGAACTCACAAGAGCTTCTCAGTGCTCTCTCCCCTCTTGGATGTGGCAGGAGGGTAGAGGGAACTAGATTTGGATGATGCCCTTGCCCTGCATGGAAGACGAGAAGAGGCTGGAGTTGGGTATTTTCCTTTTATCAATTGCTTCGGCTCCTATAAAGAGTAGGAAAATGATACCCTCATCATCAACAAGAGGAAGTGACTAGATGTACTTGAATCTGAATAATCGAATCATTGCAGTATCAACATGAAATTGAGGGATGTGAGGATAAATATGGGATGAAACAAGGAAAAAACGAGCAGGAACTTGAAACCAGGAGTAGAGAGGGTGAGGGCAGGGGGCTGCTGATCCCTTTTCTCATGAGCTTTCTAGATGTATTTGACTTTAAAACGACATGCATGTATGACGGTGTCACCTGGCTTTTGTTCCCAGGGTAAAGGACAGGCAGAGGGTCTCAAAGTGAGAGAGAAGAAGCTGACTGTGCCGAAGGGCTCGGTGGTGGCCTATAAGAGGAAGCAGCTGATTTTCTACAGGAGAGGCTGGGGTAAGCAGAGGCTGAAGGAGGCAGTGGGGCATGGGGTCCTGCTTCTCCTGGGAAGAGAAATGAGAAGGGGAGACCATCATCAGGCAACCTTGGCTTCTCTACCTGTTCAGAGAGAAGCAGCATTTCCCAGCTGTCCAGGGCACACACATCACCACTAACCACAGCCAACTCCAAGCAAGATCCCACTGAATTGTTGCTCTGGGAGGCAGGGACAGTATCCTCCATGATAACTGCTGACAAGTGTGAACTAAATGGAGATGGACTTTGAAGGCTGATTCTTTTTTTTAAAAATATATTTTATTGATTTTTTACAGAGAGAAAGGGTAAAGGATAGAGAGTTACAAACATCCATGAGAGAGAAACATCGACCAGCTGCCTCCTGAACACCCCTTATTGGGGATGTGTCCGCAACCAAGGTACATGCCCTTGACCGGAATCAAACCTGGGACCCTTGAGTCTGCAGGCCGACGCTCTATCCACTGAGCCAAACCGGTTAGGGCTGAAGGCTGATTCTGATGCAAGGGGTCCCCAATGTGGAGGTGTGCCTAGCGCTGGGCGAGGCATGATCCTACAACCATCCATCTCTATTCCAGGTCCCCCCACTCTCAGCAGCTCACCTGGGGGAGCCACGAGACCTCCCAGGTTACCCATACCCCCACGGTAAAGGTCGTAACATATCGGCACAACCACGAGCAAAACTGCAGAGGCAGTGCTCTAACCATACATGCAGGATTGTGTCTGCATCTCTCCCTCCCTCACCTGCCACAGGATGCAGCTTTCCCCAACACACTGGTTCTGACTTCACATGGGAGAACCATTGCATTAAATACAACTACAAACAGGGTCGAATAGTGGATGTTGTAAACACAACCAGCTCAGGGTCCTTGGCCTCTCCCTGCCCAAATGTGGAGTCCCAGGGAGAGGTCAGCCTGAGGAGGGGTCCAGCTCCTCAGAGATCAGGGGCTTCACTCACCATACAAAACACTTTCCATCTCTCTCTCTCTCTCTCTCTCTCTCTCTCTCTCTCTCTCTCTCTCTCTCACACACACACACACACACACACACACACACACACACACACACACACGCACACACAGCTATCCACAGAGTCCTCCCTGCAGCATCTGGTGAAGGGCAGGTCCTGCTGTCAGTGACCTCCTGTCAGTGGCAATAGATGGAATGAGTATGCGCTCTCCAATCTTGTGGGGTCAGTAGCTCAACTCAATCTTTAATATTATGTTTTATAAGTGTTGACAGGTGTGAACTAAATGGAGATGGACTCTGAAGGCTTACCTCTGTGATCATGTCCTGCCCACTAGGGAGAGCTTGGCACTTGTCTGTTTCTACAGTTCTGGCTTAAGGGTGGCTAGAAGGACCCTTTACAAAGAATGGGCCAGTGCAGTAAACATTGCACTTCCATGAACTAATTCCCTCCTCCTAACACTTCATAGAGTAAACTTCTATAAAGAACAGTTCAATAACGCTTGCATAATTCATAATCCGAATTCCTCTGTCCCCCATCTTATCTATGAAATGGAAGTGAAACCCTCTCTCTAGAGCTGATGGAGATAAATGTCTGATGAGGTGGCTGAGCCAAATCTATCTTCCCTCCCTCCCGTTCACCTGGACCCTTCCGCTGACCTGACCACTACGTCTGGTCTCTGCCATCTCATAACCCCTCACCCACGTCCCCTCTTCCCACCGAGCGTCCCCTCACTGCCAACTTCCTTAAGGAATCTTCTGCACCCTGCTCACTGCCTCCTCGGTGTCCATGCCTCGCCCCACTGCAGTGTGTCCTCGAGGGATTTAATCACATCATCATCAACTACCACACATTCGTTATTCCCACCTTGGACTCTCTTCTCCCTGGCTACTGCGTCACCATGGTCTTGGGGTCTCCTGTAATGGGACTGCTTTCCCTCTGCCTCCTTCCTTCATGGGCTCCTGGCCCTTGTCAAACACTTAAATCTGATCATTAGGAGTTTCAGAACTATGAACATTTCTCTATGTGAAATGTGAAACCACCCAGGAGGAGGGCAGGAAGGGCCTAGATGCGTGAAGGAGGAGCCTCTGTGGGAGGAAGACAAAGGACAATGGGAGGCGATTTCCTTTCCGTGGACAAGGCAGTCCTCCAATAGGAGACTAGAGTGGGTAACCATAACCCAGGTGCCTATGGAAACTGCAGGTTCTAGCTTCCTTTTTGGAGAGGCTGGTGCAGAAGGTATGGAATGAGGCCAGGGACTCTGAGTTTCCACAAGCGGCCCAGGTGATTCTGATGCAAGGGGTCCCCAGAGTATCCTGAGAAAAGGTGCCACACCTGGCCTAGAGGGAGAAGTGTGGGGGCTGCAGGTGGGGGAGGTGAGAGGTTCCAGCAGGCATACCCTCGACTCTGCTGACCTGGCTTCTTCCCACCCAGTCATTCACCACATCGCAGATGAAGACAAGCAAGAAACCTTTCCAGCAGGTGAGTTGGGCAGGTTCTCTGCTTGAATCTCAGGCCCTGCTGAGCCCTTGACCCTCTTTGACCCATAAACATGCTGCTGGGGCTCAGCCCCAACAGACCCTCAGGGAAACCTTCCCCAGCCAGGCTCCTCCACCACCTCCTCATCTCACTGCTGTGACCCACACAGGCCCCTGGCCTCAGGGCGAGCCTGTCTCCTCTGAGTACTGGGGTAGGAGTGTGTGTGTTGGGGAGTGAAGACTAAGCTGTTGTGAGTGACCACTTCTGTTTCTCTTCCCAACAGCAAGCACAGTCCTTAAGTGGACAGGAGACTGTAGAGACAGGAAAGTGGGATGTGATCCCTTCATGAGGCCCCTTTTTACTACTGAAACCCCACATGATTGCCTTTGCTGTCCTCGCCCAAGCCACTGGGCTGTGGTTCCCTGGACAAAGGGCAGGGGTGGATGGAAAAGAGGGGTCAGGGAGAAGGGGGCAGAATGTAGACAAATTGAGAGTCTTCAGAGACTAAATTTTGGGTGGCATTTTAATTTCTCTTCTAGGCAGCAGAGAATCTTTCCGCTTTCTAACAATGAGTGTGTGTTTGCTGGGGTAGGGGAGGGTCCTCCCCTAGTACCTATCTGATGAGCAGGGCAGGTTACCCCTGCCTTTGCTTCCATGGCCCTGGGGCCTGGCCATAGTCTCTGTGGGATGGGAAAGGTCAGGAAAGATCAGAAAGTTGGAGGGATGGACTGGGATGAAGCAGGAAGAGGTTTGCAAGAGGGTGGCAGCAGTAGAGTGCTGAACCCTTGTAAGTATCTCTAAAGCAAATTTGGCAGGTGAGAAAGGGAGAAGACCACTTGCCATTCTTTTTCTAGCAAGAATTACAGGAACCGTTTTGTCTGGGTGTTTACTAAGAGGGAACCTGAAGCCTACTGGGTAAGGAAGACACAATCTCAGAACCCATAGTGACGTTTCCAAGCAACTCAGAAAACTGAGTTTTACTTCCAAATTATACTTTCGTAGCCTCGTCATGCTCGTCTCGTCCTCCTTCATTCCTTCCTTCGTTCCTCCTTCCTTCCTCCTTCTTTATTTGTGGGTACATGCAACAACCAGCTCAGGGTCCTTGGTATCTGTGCCCAAATGTGGAATCCCAGGTAGAGGCCCGCCTGATATGTCTACATGGAGATTGGCGGTTCCCCACACATGTACACACTCACTGTTCACTATAGTGTCCTCCTTGCAACGTCTGTTGAAGGGTGGGTCCTGCTGTCAGTGACCTCATGTCAGTGGCAATAGGTGCAATGCGTATGAGCTCTCTAATCTTGTGGGGTCAGTAGTTACACTCAAACTTCTAAATTATGTTTTCTAACTGTTGACAAGTGTGAACTAAATGGAGATGGACTTTGAAGGCTAACCTCACAGCAGTGTCAGCAAGTCATTCCCTGCCCAAACTGGGCGCATGGGGCTTGTCTGTTTCTGCAGTTCAGGCCTAAGGGTAACTAGAAAGAACCTTCACAAAGAATGGCCCAGTGCAGTGAACATTGCACTTCCATGAACAAATTTCATCCTCATAACAAATCAGAGAGAAAAATAATTTGCTATAGGCCTTACTATGTGACTTTGGAGAAAATCATAATTCTTCTTTCACCCATCTTATCTATGAAATGGCAGTGGGACCCTCTCTCTAGAGCTGACAGAGATAAATGTCTGATAAGGTGGCTGACCAAATCTATCTTCCCTCTCTCCAGTTCATCTGGACGCTTCCCTGACCTGACCACAACATTAGGTCTCTGCCATCTCGTAACCTCTTACCCATGTCTCCTCTTCTCACCCAGCATCCCCTCACTGTCAACTTCCTTAAAGAATCTTCTGCACCCTGCTCACTGCCTCCTCAGTGTCCATGCCTTGCCCCACTGCAGTCTGTCCTCCAATGAATTTACTCTCATCATCATCAACAAGCACACACTTGATTATTCCCACCTTGGACTCTCTTCTCCCTGGCTACTGTATCACCATGGTTCATGGGGTCTCCTATAATGGGACTGCTTTCCCTCTGTCTTCTTCCTCAGGGGCTCCTGGCCCTTGTCAAACACTTAAATTTTATCTTGAAGAGTTTCAGAATGGTGAACATTTCTCTACGTGAAATGTGAAATCACCCAGGAGCATGGCAGGGAGTAGACACGTGAGGTAGGGCCCTCTGGGAGAGGAAGACAAAGGGCAGGAAGGATGAGATTTCCTTTCCATGGAAAAGGCTGATCTCCAATGTGAGACTAGAGTGGATAACCATCACCCAGGTGCCCATTGAAAAGGCAGGTTCTAACTTCCTTTTTAGAGAGCCTGGTGCAGAAGGTATGGAGTGAGGCCAGGGACTCTGAGTTCCCACAGTGTCCCAGGTGATTTTGATGCAAGGGGTCCCCAGGGCACCCTGAGCAAAGCTGCCACACTTGGCCCAGAAGAGAGGCTGTAGGTTCAGGGTGGTGAGAGGCTCCAGTAGGGATACCCTCAGCTCAGCTGACCTGGCTTCTTTCCACACAGGCTTGAGATGCATGGCAGCTGATGAGCAAGTCATTTCAGTAGGTGAGTTGGGCAGGTTCTCTGCTGGGATCTCAGGCCCTGCTGAGCCCTTGACCCTCTTTGACCCATAAACACCCTCGTGGGGCTCAGCCCCAACAGAGGAAGGTTTCCTCAGGGAAACCTTCCCCAGCCAGGCTCCTCCACCACCTACTCATCTCACTGCTATGACCCACACAGGCCCCTGGCCTCAGGGCAAGCCTGTCTCTTCTGAGTACTGGGGTGGGGAGAGAGAGAGAGAGAGAGAGAGAGAGAGAGAGAGCGAGAGAGAGAGAGAGAGTGAGTTGGGGGAGCAGAGACTGAGCTGTTGTGAGTGACCACTTCTGTTCCTCTTACCAACAGTAAGCATATGTCAACCCCAGTCCTTAAGTGGACAGATAGTATATAGTGGGATGTGATCCCTCCACAAGGCCCCTTTTTACTACTGAAACCCCACGTGGTTACCTCTGCCATCTTCATCTGAGCCACTGGGCTCTGGTTCCCTAGACAAAGGGCAGGGTGGATGGAAAAGAGGCGAGTAGGGGCAGAATGTAGACAAACTGTAAGTCTTCAGAGCCTAACCTTTGGGTGGTAATTGGATTTCTCTTCTAGGTGGCATGGACCCTGCCACCCCTCGATTGAGTGAGTATGTGTTTGCTGGGGTTGGGGAGGGTCCTCCTTGTACTCATCTGATGAGCAAGGCAAATTAGCCCTGTCTTGCCACCATGGCCCCTGGGCCTGGCTATAGTTTCTGTAGGTTAGGGAGGGCAAAGGAGGGTCAGGAAGGGTCATGACAGGTTGGAAAGTTGGAGGGATGGACTGGCATGAAGCAGGAAGAGGTTAAGCAAGAGGAGGGTGGCAGTAGAGGGCAGAACCCTTGGAAATGTCTCTAAAGCTAATTTGGGGGATCAGAAAGGAAGATGACCACTTGCCATTCTTTTTCTAGAAAGAATACAGGAACACTTTTGACTAGGTGTTTACTAAGAGGGAACCAGAAGCCTGCTGGGTAGGGAAGACCCAATCTCAGAACTCAAATTGGAGGTTTCCAAGCAACTCAGAAAACTGAGTTTTACTTCTAAATTTATACATTCCTTAGCCCTTCCTTCCTTCCTTCCTTCCTTCCTTCCTCTCTCTTTCTTTTATTTTTATTCATTTATTTTTTTAAATATAGTTTATTGATTTTTTTACAGAGAGGAAGGGAGAGGGAGAGGGATAGCAAGTTAGAAACATCTATGAGAGAGAAACATCGATTCAGCTGCCTCTTGCACGCCCCCTACTGGGGATGTGCCCGCAACCCAGGTACATGCCCTTGACCAGAATCGAACCTGGGACCCTTGAGTCCGCAGGCCGACGCTCTATCCCCTGAGCCAAACCAGCTAGGGCCTCTCTCTTTCTTTTAATTAATTAATTCGTTCATTCATTTATTTTTGGATGCATGCAACAAGCAGCTCAGGACCCTTGTGCTTTTATGGCCAAATGTTGAGTTCCAGGTAGAGGCCAGCCTCATATGTCTACTTGGACATTGGGGGTTCCCTCACCACACATAACATTCTCTCTCTCTCTCTCTCTCTCTCTCTCTCTTTCTCTCTCTCTCTCTCTCTCTCTCTCTCTCTCTCTCTCTCTCTCTCACACACACACACACACACACACACACACACACACACATGTACACGGTGGGTCCTGCAGTCAGTGACCTCCTATCAGTGGCAATAGATGGAATGAGTATGAGCTCTCCAATCTTGTGGGGTCAGTAGTTAAACTCAAACTTCAAAATTATATTTTATAAGTGTTGACAAGTGTGAACTAAATGGAGATGGACTTTGAAGGCTAAGCTCACAGCAGTGTCTGCAAGTCAGGCCCTACCCATGGGGCTTGCCTGTTTCTACAGTTTAGGCCTAAGGGTAACTAGAAGGAACCTTTACAAAGAATGGCCCAAAGCAGTGAGCATTGCCCTTCCATAAACTAATTCCGTCCTCCTATCACTTTATAGAGTAAGCTAATATGAAGAACAGTTCAATAATTGTCCATAGCCCTTGCTCTGTGACTTCGGAGATAATCAGAATTTACTCTCATCATCATCAACACCCCCACACTTGATTATTCCCGCCTTGGACTCTCTTCTCCCTGGATACTGCATCACCATGGTCTTTGGTGTCTCCTATAATGGGACTGCTTTCCCTTTGTCTCCTTCCTTCATGGGCTCCTGGCCCTTGTCACACACTTAAATCTGATCTTTAAGAGTTTCAGAACTTTGAACATTTCTCTACGTGAAATGTGAAATCACCCAGGAGCATGGCAGGGAGTAGACACGTGAGGTAGGGCCCTCTGGGAGAGGAAGACAAAGGGCAGGAAGGACAAGATTTCCTTTCCATGGAAAAGGCTGATCTCCAATGTGAGACTAGAGTGGATAACCATCACCCAGGTGCCCATTGAAAAGGCAGGTTCTAACTTCCTTTTTAGAGAGCCTGATGCAGAAGTTATGGAGTGAGGCCAGGGACTCTGAGTTCCCACAGTGTCCCAGGTGATTTTGATGCAAGGGGTCCCCAGGGCACCCTGAGCAAAGCTGCCACACTTGGCCCAGAAGAGAGGCTGTAGGTTCAGGGTGGTGAGAGGCTCCAGTAGGGATACCCTCAGCTCAGCTGACCTGGCTTCTTTCTACACAGGCTTGAGAGGCATGGCAGCTGATGAGCAAGTCATTTCAGTAGGTGAGTTGGGCAGGTTCTCTGCTGGGATCTCAGGCCCTGCTGAGCCCTTG
The DNA here is from genome assembly GCF_000147115.1 of Myotis lucifugus. Taxonomy (NCBI): domain Eukaryota; kingdom Metazoa; phylum Chordata; class Mammalia; order Chiroptera; family Vespertilionidae; genus Myotis; species Myotis lucifugus. Next base: position 1,544,129 of record NW_005871161.1, read on the forward strand.
ACCCTCTTTGACCCATAAACACCCTCGTGGGGCTCAGCCCCAACAGAGGAAGGTTTCCTCAGGGAAACCTTCCCCAGCCAGGCTCCTCCACCACCTACTCATCTCACTGCTATGACCCACACAGGCCCCTGGCCTCAGGGCAAGCCTGTCTCTTCTGAGTACTGGGGTGGGGAGAGAGAGAGAGAGAGAGAGAGAGAGAGAGAGAGAGAGAGAGAGAGAGAGTTGGGGGAGCAGAGACTGAGCTGTTGTGAGTGACCACTTCTGTTCCTCTTACCAACAGTAAGCATATGTCCACCCCAGTCCTTAAGTGGACAGATAGTATATAGTGGGATGTGGTCCCTCCACAAGGCCCCTTTTTACTACTGAAACCCCACGTGGTTACCTCTGCCATCTTCATCTGAGCCACTGGGCTCTGGTTCCCTAGACAAAGGGCAGGGTGGATGGAAAAGAGGCGAGTAGGGGCAGAATGTAGACAAACTGTAAGTCTTCAGAGCCTAACCTTTGGGTGGTAATTGGATTTCTCTTCTAGGTGGCATGGACCCTGCCACCCCTCCAATGGGTGAGTACGTGTTTGCTGGGGTTGGGGAGGGTCCTCCTTGTACTCATCTGATGAGCAGGGCAGATTAGCCCTGTCTTGCCACCATGGCCCCTGGGCCTGGCTATAGTTTCTGTAGGTTAGGGAGGGCAAAGGAGGGTCAGGAAGGGTCATGACAGGTTGGAAAGTTGGAGGGATGGACTGGCATGAAGCAGGAAGAGGTTAAGCAAGAGGAGGGTGGCAGTAGAGGGCAGAACCCTTGGAAATGTCTCTAAAGCTAATTTGGGGGATCAGAAAGGAAGATGACCACTTGCCATTCTTTTTCTAGAAAGAATACAGGAACACTTTTGACTAGGTGTTTACTAAGAGGGAACCAGAAGCCTGATGGGTAGGGAAGACCCAATCTCAGAACTCAAATTGGAGGTTTCCAAGCAACTCAGAAAACTGAGTTTTACTTCTAAATTTATACATTCCTTAGCCCTTCCTTCCTTCCTTCCTCTCTCTTTCTTTTATTTTTATTCATTTATTTATTTATTTTTTAAATATAGTTTATTGATTTTTTTACAGAGAGGAAGGGAGAGGGAGAGGGATAGCAAGTTAGAAACATTGATGAGAGAGAAACATCGATTCAGCTGCCTCTTGCACGCCCCCTACTGGGGATGTGCCCGCAACCCAGGTACATGCCCTTGACCAGAATCGAACCTGGGACCCTTGAGTCCGCAGGCCGACGCTCTATCCGCTGAGCCAAACCAGCTAGGGCCTCTCTCTTTCTTTTAATTAATTAATTTGTTCATTCATTTATTTTTCTTTTAATTAATTAATTCGTTCATTCATTTATTTTTGGATGCATGCAACAAGCAGCTCAGGACCCTTGTGCTTTTATGGCCAAATGTTGAGTTCCAGGTAGAGGCCAGCCTCATATGTCTACTTGGACATTGGGGGTTCCCTCACCACACATAACATTCTCTCTCTCTCTCTCTCTCTCTCTCTCTCTCTCTCTCTCACACACACACACACACACACACACACACACACACACACATGTACACACTCACTGTTCATTATAGTATTCTCACTGCAACATCTGGTGAAGGGTGGGTCCTGCAGTCAGTGACCTCCTGTCAGTGGCAATAGATGGAATGAGTATGAGCTCTCCAATCTTGTGGGGTCAGTAGTTAAACTCAAACTTCAAAATTATATTTTATAAGTGTTGACAAGTGTGAACTAAATGGAGATGGACTTTGAAGGCTAAGCTCACAGCAGTGTCTGCAAGTCAGGCCCTACTCATGGGGCTTGCCTGTTTCTACAGTTTAGGCCTAAGGGTAACTAGAAGGAACCTTTACAAAGAATGGCCCAAAGCAGTGAGCATTGCCCTTCCATAAACTAATTCCGTCCTCCTATCACTTTATAGAGTAAGCTAATATGAAGAACAGTTCAATAATTGTCCATAGCCCTTGCTCTGTGACTTCGGAGATAATCAGAATTTACTCACGTCGTCATCAACACCCCCACACTTGATTATTCCCGCCTTGGACTCTCTTCTCCCTGGATACTGCATCACCATGGTCTTTGGTGTCTCCTATAATGGGACTGCTTTCCCTCTGTCTCCTTCCTTCATGGGCTCCTGGCCCTTGTCAAACACTTAAATTTTATCTTGAAGAGTTTCAGAATGGTGAACATTTCTCTACATGAAATGTGAAATCACCCAGGAGCATGGCAGGGAGTAGACACGTGAGGTAGGGCCCTCTGGGAGAGGAAGACAAAGGGCAGGAAGGACAAGATTTCCTTTCCATGGAAAAGGCTGATCTCCAATGTGAGACTAGAGTGGATAACCATCACCCAGGTGCCCATTGAAAAGGCAGGTTCTAGCTTCCTTTTTAGAGAGCCTGATGCAGAAGGTATGGAGTGAGGCCAGGGACTCTGAGTTACCACAAGCATTCCAGGTGATTCTGATGCAAAAGGTCCTAAGGGGACCCTGAGAAAACTGGGAACATCTGGCCCAGATGAGGAAGTGTGGGGGCTGCTGGTGCAGGGATGTGAGAGGCTCCAGCAGGGATGCCCTTGACTCTGTTGACCTGGCTTCTTCCCACACAGGCATTCTTTCAAGGAATCTTGACCCTTTTTGGACCCATAAACACCCTACTGGGCTCAGACCCACAGACTCACAGGGAAAACTTCCCCAGCCAGGCTCCTCCACCACCTCCTCATCTCACTGCTGTGACCCACACAGGTTCCTGGCCACAGGGAGAGTCACCTGTCTTCTTTGAATACTGGAGTCAGTGTGTGTGTGTTGGCGGGGGGGAGTGGAGACTGAGTCTTTCCAATGGAATGGCAGTAGGAATTGCACTTCACAAGTGAGCAGGTGACTTTAGTGCCAGGAACGTTGGATGTGATCCCTTCACAAGGCCCCTTTTGCACAATTGAAATCCCAGGTGATTGCCTTTGCCATCCTCACATGAGCCACTGGACTCTGGTTCCCTGGGCAAAGGACAGGGAATGGAAAAGACAGGGTTGGGGAGAAGGGACAGAATATAGACAAACCGAGATTCTTCAGAGACTAACTCTTGGATGTGTTGTTAATTTCTCCATAGGCACCCAATAGGAGTGTGTGTTTGCTGGGGTGGGGAGGGTCCTCATTGTACTCATCTGGTGAGCAGGGCAGAGTGCCCCTGCCTTTGCCACCATGGCCCCAGGACCTGGCCATAGTTTCTGTGGGATGGGAAGGGTCAGGAAGGGTCAGGAATGTGGAGGGATGGACTGGGATGGAGCAGAAAGAGGTTAAGCAAGAGGGTGGCAGCAGTAGAGGGCGGAAGCTAGGAAGTGTCTCTCAAGCAAATTTGGGGGGTGAGAAAGGGAGATGACCACTTGCCATTCTCTTCCTAGGAAGGGTGCAGGAACCCCTTGGGCTGGGTGTTCACTAAGAGGGAACCTGAGGCTGCTGGGTAGGAATGGCAGAGCTCAGAACCCAAATTGGAGGTTTCCAAACTACTCAGAAAACTGAGCTTTACTTCCAAATTTATACTTTGGTCATGGCTACTTTTCATTCATTCATTCATTCATTCATTCATTCATTCATTTGTGGGTGCATGCAGCAAACATTTATTGAGGGCTCATTGGGCAGGAGGCATTTTCTGAGCACTGGGATAGGGCAGTGAACCAAATAGAAATGCCTGCCTCCCTGGCGCTTCCATTCTAGTGACTTCTCACTCTCACTAGGGCCACCTTGAGGCCACCTCAGGTATCCTGGCAGAAGCAGGCAGCCTCCAACATCCACTCCTTGGTTAATTCCTTATAGACCCTGAAGATACAGGCACAAGTGCATGTATTACTAAGCACTTTATATACATATTCATATAATTGTCATGACACCCTCATTTTGAAGTCCAATGCTAGAATCTCTGACATTTTCATCTCTGGAGACCACTCTAGCACCCACATTATTTGCAACGTGTAAGAAGTGAGCACCTGGCCAGTTTCTTCCTCTTTCCGTAACCCTTTCCCGGATCCTCTCCTCTCATCCTTGTGTGTATCCCCCACCTCATTTCATCAGAGACTTTCCATCTTTCTGGCCTATTGTGGCAATTCATCTCAGAGCTCAAGCATGCCATCTTCAGAGATGCTCTGGGTCAGCAGCTTGAAGGGAAGAGGAATTTTGCTCATGTTGATGGGAAAGGAATGGTCTAATCTGAGAATTGTCTCCGTTTCTGGTTGGCATTAATGCCCAGGGGCAGATTTCAAGCTGCTACAAGAGGAAGTTTCCCAGAACGTCAAAGCAGCCGAGCTCTCGAAGGACATGCAGAACGTTGTGTTCTCCAACCTCCTGGCCATGCTTGGGGACCGCGAGGCTCTTCAGGACCTCATGGACACGGTGAGGGGCCCCGCCGCTCCCTAAGCCTGATCTGTCTTGTAAATGGGGGATGTTTCAGAGGTAGGGCTGCCAAGGTGTGTGGGGAAAGGAAAATGGGGGTAATCTTAGTGGGATGAGAAGGATGTCTGAGGTTGGGGACTATGTCCTGTGTCCAATGACCAGGGCCAGGGAAGGCAGCCCTTACAGGCTGGGGGTGCTCCATGTTCCCTGAGGGTGCATGGAGCCATTACCCCCACTCCTTGGTTAATCACTTGTAGGCACAGAATTTACAGGCGAAGTCACTGATGTTATTATCACCATCATTAATAAGCCCTGTCTCCTATAGCTTGAACAGGAACCCTTCGGTCATTTGGATGGCCCTGGTGGCACCATCCTAACTGAACTGCGAAAGGACTCCCATTATCCAGAAGTTGGCTCAAAGTGCCTCATCCTTTACCTGCTTGAAGCCTTAATGGGTAAGAGTGGTTTAGGAAGAGAATGGGGGTGGGCCCCTCAGAGCCCCGAAAGGGCTGCATTAGGTGTCACCTCTCCAAACCCTTTGACATGTTATGATTTTTCACCCTCACATCACAGGCCTCTCCGAGGTCAGCAGGGCTCAGTGTGATGAGCTTGCCCTGTGACAGAGCCTGAGGTCTGCAAGGCCAGCCAGGTTCATACAGCGGATCAGTGGGCGGTGATGCCAGGTCCAGCCACAGAAGCCCACCCTGGACCATGTTAGGTGGCTTCCTGGAGACCATCCCATGAGCACGAGCAGAAGGGGGACTTTCCAGGGCAGGGAACTTGACCTTCACGCCAGCGAGTTTTATTCCTCTGCCTCAGAGTTCGCTTCTAAAGGTCTCTGAGTTCACCGTGGAGACAGGAAAATCTGACTCTTTCCCCAAATGTCCCCCTGTCCCCAGTGCTGAGTGACATCCAACATGTTCTGCTGGCTCAGTCCATGGAGAAGAGGATCCTCCTTCCGCAGAGGGACCTGGTGAGCAATCCCCAGGGGCCGGCGTCCTGGAAAAGAGTGAGGGAAGCAGGATAAGAATGGTTCTGAGAAAGGAGAGATGACTCGGGTTGCTGCTGGGAGGGGAGGGGAGGTCCCGGTGTGGGCCTGGGAAATCCAGGCTGCATCTCTGTCTGGGAAACAGGCCCAGTGGGCATGAGTCTACCTGGGGAAGATCTCTGTTTCCATGGCAACCCCTGCAGAGGGCCCCTCCCCCCAGTTCTAAAATAGCAATCTGTGAATACAGGTTTGGGGAGCTCAGGCCATCTGAGTTATACCCCTGATGTACTCAAACAGTTACCATTTGCAAATCGGACACACTCTCTCTGTATGCATATATATGTAAGTGCATATGTGTGTGTAGACACGTACATACACACATTGCACACGCAGGCATACACACACAATTCCAAACCCCACTATTCTGCTGAGTAAGTGTCAGTGTCCCTATTTATCAGCTGAGGAGCCAGTGCTCAGTGATTTCCAACAACGTGTCCGTGGTCACACTGACCACAATATAGGAACAGGTCGCGACCCCAGAGCTCCTGCCCCCACAGTCACCCTGCATGACCCCTGGCCCTTGGGACCGAAGGTTCTCTCTTCCTGACCTCAGAGGCTGGCCTGTAACATCTGATACTGTTTCTTCAAGGTGAGGAGCATCCTGGAGCCCAACTTCAACTGCTCTGAGAACACTCCCTTTACCCTCCAGCCTGAGCTCCTGGCCCCACTCCAGGGGGAGGGCTTGGCCATTACCTATGGGCTGCTGGACGAGTGTGGCCTGAAGATGGAGGTAAACACCACCAGGTCAACCTGGGACCCGGAAGCCAAGGAGCCCCTGACTGCCCTCTATGGGGCCCTCTTCGTGCTGAGCCAGCTGGCTGAGGCCTGAGCCCTCCTGGGGGCAGGTCATGGAGTCCGTCCAGTGAGGCTAGTCAGTCCTGGTCCGTCCTTTGCTGCAAACACCCCCAGGCTCTTCTCTGTATCTGAGTCTGTATCTATTCCACAAATAAGTGATAAGTCTTTGTCTTTGTCTGTTTGACTTATTTGAGTTAGCACAAGGCCTTCGGTTTGTCCATGCTGTTACATATGGGGATGGGCTGGAAGGTGGGGATCATACATGGACATAGGGAGAACATTGAAGGAGTTTCTCTAATTGCTCGGGCACTCAGTGGTATATTTTAAAAAGTAGGAGCTTGAAAAGTAGATATATTTAATTCTGCTTTAAATAGATTCCAGGAGTATTTTGGGGATATATATACATATAAACTCATAGGATCACATCTTTGTGCTTCATCTATTGAATGACTGTGATTAGTGCTATTTTCTAATGAATTTATAATTTACACCAGAAGGGGGCAGCATTGACACACAGAAGGAAGCTTGTTGGTGATGGCAGACACTTTCCTTGATTTGCTTTGAGACTTCTGAGTAAAGGCAGGCCTCTCTCTCTGCTCTGCCTCCCCCACTGCATTGATGTAGAATAGGTGGGGAGAAATGGGGCTGGGGCAGAGGGGGTCAACACTGGCTTCTTTTTATAGCCTCTAGAACCTTCCTTTTAAACACTGCATTGGTTGTATTGAATAATTCCCATAAAGAGCTCTGGGAGGTAAGAGTGAGTTATGGGGAACTTAGAGCTGTTTCCAGTGTTTCCAGAAATGCCAGCCCTTCTGCCGGGATTACTATGGTTCTGTTGTCTCATGCTGAGCCCAGGCAGAAGCCGTGAAGAGCTTGAATGTCACTCAGTAAGGAGGGTATATAGTTTCTAAATTAATTCAGCCAAGCATGGGAACATTTCTCAAAATATTGCAACCTTGATCAACCCATCGGAAAGCAGGGCTGGCACAAATGATAGGGGGACTTATGGTCTGATAGATAGAGCACCTGCATTAATCTGGAAAATAATCACATCATTTTAAATCTTAGAACACATATACTAGTACTTATGCGAATAGGGGGTTAAGTTGTTCCTAAGTTTCCTTTCCAAGGCCTGTGCGAAGCGATGGAGGAGGTGACTCAGCTGTGAACTCAGCAAGCAGAACCTATAAGCATGGTCAGACCCACCCACCAGGAGTCAGAACATCATCTCATCAACATCATTTCGTTACCTGATGACAATAGCTTACGTCTGGGGACCTCCAGAGCTGCACATAGCTGCATTGCATCCCCAGCCTCACCCCAGCCCCTTCCCCTGTATAATCCTGTCCCCATTGAATGCTTGTAAGCACCCTCTCTTCTTGGTTAGCTGGCCTCAATAAATGTCTTCTATGATTTGACCCTGCCTTCGTTATTGGACACAGCGACAGGCAGCCCGAGCCTAACCAGGGGTTTCCTGGTAACAAAAATGTGGGGATTTGCTGTCTTCTTGGAGAATGGAGCCCGTCCTCAGGAAGACTTGTGGCTGCACAGGTCTGGGCTGGAGTCTGAGGTTACCGCTGGGCAACCTCTGCCAGACAACTTCATCCACCCCGCTTCCTTTTTCTCGCTTTATTGGGTTGTTATTGGATCAAATTAAATAATGTCTACAAAGAACCTACCCAGTGCCTAACAGGTAGGTGATACTCAATAAGCTGTTCTTGAGTGAACTGAACCGAGACAACAGTGAGGGACACGTTGGAAGCCTGGGTGTCCCTGCTGTGGTCCCACGGGCAGCCCCAAAACCAGCGGGTAGGAGGAGTGGGTCTCTGGTCTGGGACGTTGAACTCTTCAATTTTTAGCTATTCTCAGGCAGTGGAGCATGTCTAAGGATGCCCCTCCCTCTGGTAGGGACTCTAGGCTCTGCTCTTCTCGCCTGCTTCACAGCCTGCAGTAGAGCACTCATCACTAGTTTTTATTATTTTGTTTTGTTTTAACATCAGGGATCTTATAATTTGAATCCAGTTAGCCCTGTGTTATCTGAGATTGGCTTTAAATCCGACCAGTCCTAGTTGTCACAGAGGGAACCAGACAGGGATTTGCTGCCATGATCCACCTTCTCTCCTTTCTGAGGAGGGTGGGGCGCCTCTATGCTGACAGTCTCCTAAGATTAGGGAGGAAGGGAGTGCGTGAATGCAGTGTGGGTAAGCTGTGCCAGGCCTTCTTCCTTGGCGTTTTCAGGCCAGCAGGGGGCAGGAGAGTGTGCCTCCACCTGCCCCAGGTGTGCTGGGAGCAGAGGCAGGAGGTCTCCAGGCAGCTCAAGTCAGAAAGGTACTGCAGGGGCATCGTGCCCAGCTGGCCTTCGCGTGAGTGTCTCTGGTGGCTTTGCTTCTAGAGGACATTGAGACAGTCCCCACGTGGGACCGGAGGCCTTCGTCCCCCTGTGCTTGGGCCTCTCAGGCTGTGTCCTTGCTGATTGTTCGTCCCCTGGATAGAGTGAAGCCCTGCATTCCCTCCACAGGCAGCTTCCCTCCTCCCTCAATAATTGGAACCAATTATGCAAGTTCTAACAGCACTTTTTAGATAATTTCTTTTTTTATTATTTTTTACTTTTTTAAATTTTATTTTATTGCTTAAAGTATTACAAAGAGTATTACATATGTCTCCTTTTTCCCCCCCATGACATTCACCTGGTCTCCCCTACCCCCCAGTGTCTTATGTCCATTGGTTATGCTTATATGCATGCATACAAGTCCTTCGTTTGATCTCTTACCCCCCCCCTCGCCCCCCAACCCTCCCCAGCCTTTCCGCTGTAGTTTGACAGTCTGTTCGAGGCTGCTCTGTCTCTATCTATTTTTGTTCATCAGTTTATAATGGTCTTTATCTACACTAATAAAAGAGAAACATGGTAATTAGCGTACGACCGCTACCCTTCCCATTGGCTAATCAGCATATCCTTATGCAAATTAACTGTCAGCCAAGATGGCGGCCGGCAGCCAGGCAGCTGGAAGCGAACATGAGGCTCGCTTGCTCCAGTGACTGCAGACTCCAACATTCCCCGCCTGACTTGCCGGCCTCTGAGCTGCAACTCTAAGAAACTATGTACTATGTTGCAAATAAGAAGCTAAACAAAACCCCAGAAACCAGCTTTCAGCCAGCCGGGATCTCAGAGCTGGAGTTATACATTGTTTTGCTTATAGAACGCAAACAAACCAGATAGCTTCTTTCAGCAGCGGAAGCCTCAGAGCTAGAGCCAGAGCTAAAGCTGGCCCAGAATAAAAAAGAAAAAAAAGAAGAAAAGGAGCGGTTGGGAGCTTCAGTCAACTGCCAACCTGAAAGCAGCCCTCAGCTCCTCACCCAGACTGGCCAGGCACCCCAGTGGGGACCCCCACCCTGAAGGGTGTGTGACCAGCTGCAAACAGCCATCATCACCTCATCCAGGCTGGCCAGGCACCCCAGTGGGGGACCCCCACCCTGATCCAGGACACTCTTCAGGGCAAACCAGCTGGCCCCCAGGCCTCTATCCTATATAGTAAAAGGGTAATATGCCTCCCAGCACCGGGATCAGCGGAGCCACGAGGCCTCCTGGCACCGGATCAGCGTGACGGGGGCAGCGCCCAAACCCCCTGATCGCCTTGCGGCTCTGTGTGTGACAGGGTGCGGCACCCCAACCCCCCTCCCCCACAGGTCCTGCTCTGTGTGTGACAAGGTAGAGCCATAACCTCCCCATCGGCCCTGCCCTGAGTGTGACAGTGGCGGCGCCCCAACCCCCTCATCGGCCCTACTCTGTGAGTGACAGGGAGGAGCTCCCCAACCCCCTGATTGGCCCTGCTCTGTGCATGACAGGGTATGGAGCCCCAACCCCCCTGATGGGCCCTGCTCTGTGTGTGACAGGGGGTGGCGCCACAACCTCCCTATCGACCCTGCCTTGAATGTGACAGGGGGCGGTGCCCCAACCCCCCATATCAGCCCTACCCTGAGCGTGACTGAGGGTG
>NW_005871161.1:1555284-1571669 GCF_000147115.1 Myotis lucifugus
TTTTTGATTGGATTATTTATCTCCTTTGTTAAGTTGTATGAGTTCCCTATAAATGTTGGAGATTAAACCCTTATCAGTGATACATTGGCAAATATGTTCTCCCATGCAGTGGGCTTTCTTGTTGTTTTGTTGATGGTTTCTTTTGCTGTGCAGAAGCTTTTTATTTTGATGTAGTTCAATTTGTTTATTTTCTCTTTAGTTTCCAATGCCCTAGGAGCAGTATCAGTGAAGAAATTGCTTCGGCATATGTCTGAGATTTTGTTGCCTTTGGATTCCTCTAGTATTTTTATGGCTTCCCATCTTACATTTAAGTCCTTTATCCATTTTGAGTTTATTTTTGTGTATGGTGTAAGTTGGTGGTCTAGTTTCATTTTCTTGAATGTATCTGTCCAATTTTCCCAACACCATTTATTGAAGAGACTATCTTGACTCCATTGTATGTTCTTGCCTCCTTTGTCAAACATTAATTGAGCATATTGGTTCAGGTCAGTTTCTGGGTTCTCTATTCTATTCCATTGATCTATATGTCTGTTTTTGCGCCAGTACCAGGCAGTTTTGAGAACAGTGGCTTTGTAATTCAGCTTGATATCTGGTAATGATATCCCACCTACTTTGTTCTTCTTTCTCAGGATCGCTGCAGCTATTCGGGGTCGTTTTTTATTCCAGGTGAATTTTTGGAGAGTTCGTTCTAGGTCTGTGAAATATGCCATTGGTATTTTAATGGGAAGTGCGTTGAATTTATAGATTGCTTTGGGTAGTATGGACATTTTAATGATGTTGATTCTACCAATCCATGAACATGGTATGTTCTTCCATCTGTTTATGTCTTCCTCTATCTCTTTTTTCAACATCCTGTAGCTTTCTGAGTAGAGGTCTTTTACCTGTTTAGTTAAGTTTATTCCTAGGCATCTTAATTTTTTTGGTGTGATGGTAAATGGGATTGCTTTTGTAGTCTCTCTTTCTGTAAGTTCACTATTGGTGTATAGAAATGCCATAGATTTCTTGGTGTTAATTTTGTATCCTGCTACATTGTCGAATTCATTTATCAAGTCTAATACTTTTTTGATGGAGTCTTTAGGGTTTTTTATGTACAATATCATGTCATCTGCGAATAAGGACAGTTTTAGTTCTTCTTTTCCAATTTGGATGCATTTTATTTCTTCTTCTTGTCTAATTGCAATGGCTAGTACTTCCAGTACTATGTCGAACAGGAGTGGTGAGAGTGGGCATCCCTGTCTTGTTCCTGTTCTTAAGGAAAGTGGTTTTAGTTTTTGCCCATTGAGTTTGATGTTGGCTGTGGGTTTGTCATATATGGCTTTTATTATATTGATCAATCTTTTATTTTATTCTCACCCCAGGATATGTTTTTTTCTGTCGATTTTTTAAAGAGTGAAAGGGGGAAAAAGAGAGAGAGAGAGAGACATTGATTGGTTGCCTTCAACACCCTTCCGGAGCTAGGGATTAAACCTGCAATCAAGGTATGTGCAAATTGAACCTGCAATCCTTTGGTGTATGGGCCGATGCTCTAAGCACTGAGCTTCACCAGACAGGGCCAAATGTTGATCTTAAATGTTATCACCACAGAATAAAGGGTAATTTGTGAGGTGATGGAGGTGTTAATCTAATTGCAGTAATCACTTTTAATATATGTTTGTATAAGATCATCACGTTGTATACCTGAAATTTACATGTTATGTCAATAATATCTCAATAAATAGGAAAAATAAAGTAATAAAATACAGCTTCCAGGTTCCTGTTTAGATCCTCTGATTCAGAAGGAGTGAAATGAGGTCAGGGACTCTGAGTTTCCACAAGCGTCCCAGGTGATTCTGTGTAAGGGGTCTCCACGGCACCCTGAGCAAAGCTGGCACACCTGGCCTGGAGGAGGAAGTGTGTTGCTGCAGGTGCGGGGATGTGAGAGGCTCCAGCAGGGATACCCTTGGCTCAGCTGGCCTGGTGTCTCCCCACCCTAGATTCTTCACTTCTCAGATGGTGAGGAGGAGACATGCTTGGCAGAAGGTGAGTTCCAGGCTGGGCAGATTCTCTGCCTAGACTTTGGGCGCTGCTGAGCCCTGACCCCCACTTGGGGATTAAATGGAAAGACTGTGTGTCGCCCCAACTCAAACCAAGGGAGGCCTCAATACTGTCATTAATGAGAGGCCAAAAGAAAGATTAAGATGGGTTATAAATTATTGATGGGTTATAAATTAATGGGTGAAGGCGTGTTTGCAATTTGACAGTGAAAGCCTTAGCAAGAAGTGACTTGTTAAACTGAAGCAAAGGAACGTGAATTCTAGCTATTTGGGGAGACAGATTCCAGGTGGAGGAACTAACCAAAGGAAGAAATTCCTGGCATATGAACAGCTGGAATGAGAATTCATTGGGAAGTGAAGTCAAGTGCGTGCAGGCTGTTGTTGATTGTTATCATGGCTTTGTACTTGAAGGAATGGCAGGTAGTGGAGGGGTCAGATCCCCAGGGAGGTGTGTGATGCACTTTCGAAAAGATGCTGTGATTGCCATGTGGACAGTAGACACACAGTAAGGGCAGAAGCAGGAAGTCTAGTTAGGGGATTGGGATAATCCATGTAAGCGTTGATGTTGGATGGCGCAGGGCGTTGGCCCTGGAAGTGATCAGATAGACCCTGGTCTGTGCGAAGGCAGAGCAACATCTACAAGAGTGGTGTGACATGGCTTCCTACAGCTCTGACACTCAGAAAAGTAATTCTGAAACGGGCTGGTTGGTAGGGAGTGAGGTGATGGATGAAGAAGCAAGAAGTGAGGGGGAGGAAGCATGAGTGGTACAAATCGGGGCAGCTGTCGTGGAGGCCTCCAGGGAAGAAATCCTGGAAAGTGGGTCACCATGTTCTCAGGGAACATGTAAGGACAAGCTTACCTTCCATTTTCCTGTAGTTTTCCATTTTTAGAAGGTGCATGGTTGGTATCCCCACACTAAAGCTAAGCCTGTGGAGTTGGGGACTTGGTCTTACTAACCTTGATACTTCAACACTGGAATTGAAAAAATGTGTAGAAAGTGTAGACCCCAAACCTAGAAACTAGCTGGCCTACTGGCTGGCTCAGCAAGGGTGGGGCTCTGAGAAGCTTTAAGGAAATGCAGAGAAAAGGCGGGGGTGGGGAGGAGGGTTTGGGGGAGAGCAGAAACCAAGAAGTTCATGACTGAAACCTGTAAGGCCTTGGGGGTAGGAAAGGGGAAAGAAAGTAGAGGAGAAGGAAGAGGGGAGGCAGGTATGAGGCAGGGAGGGGACGAGAAATCTCCATGAAACTGAAAAAGGCCAACGTGAAAAGAGCCAGTGGGGAATTTTCAAGAAAATAAGGTGCTGGGCAATGGCTACCCCAGCTCAGTCTCCCCTGAAACCTTAAATAAATTGGCGTCGCTTATGCTTACGCAGAGGACCAAGCACTACCCTGTGGTGTGGGCACAAACAGAAGACGCCTGTGTAAAGTTTGCCAGGAGGGAGGCATGGGTGCTGCTTGCACACTGCAGGGAGGAATGTGGAGCTTCTCTGCTTTTCCAGGATGGCTGCTTCCTCACTGGCGGCTGTTCCCAGTGGAGGACCAGGGATGCTCAGCTGTGGCTGCACACTCACTGCCCCAGGTTTCCCGTTTATATCCCTCCTCTGGGATGTCGGAGGTGCTTCCCGATGGAGAACAGGGAACTGGGAAAGGAAAGCTAGCAGCTGCTTATGGTGATGTTGGTTCTAAACGAAGCCTAATTTAAAAAAACAAACACAGACTTCCGGGGACTCACATAATGACAGGAGTTTTTAGGGATAAAACAGGCAGTTTAGGGAGTTTTAGGAATTAGGGGGCTCATGGGGGAGGGAGGCACAGTTGGTTGGGGACTTGGAGCTGGCAAAAGGCATACATTCACAAAGAATTAAAGATGCCACAGGATAAGGGGAGAGGAAGACACCCATTCACAGAGGGTAGGGGAAAGCACAGGGAGTAGAGAAACAAAAGGAAGAAAGAGGAAAACAGGTTTTCACAGGGAATAGAGAATTCTACCACAGAAGGGGAGAAAAAGGGGGGGCCCAAGTGGGGTTTGAGCTTTGAAGCTGCTATAGTGACCATTAAGAAGGGAGCATCAAAAGACAAAGAACTGCAACCTTTATAAACCTTAGGAAAAAGGGGCTTAGTGGGTCACCCCCTTTAGGACCCCCTCCCCATGTGGGAGTCCGTACTTGCTTCACATAAATTTCCACCTTTCCATATACCACCTTTTATCCATGGCTTCATTCTTTGAATCCACCTGGACAAGAACCTGGGAAAGAAATCACCTTTGCATCCTGCCCAGAGGAAAACCACCCATTTCAGTTTGGTTTTCGAGTTTCAATAACTCACCCCAAATAGCTGAGTCACATTTTCTTGGCTTCTAGAATGTTCCAGAGTAGGGCAGAGCCCTCAGGTGCTGGCATGTGGTACAGTGGTATATGCACCTACAAAATTGTATATTTTGAGTCTGTTGTTTTTACAATGTAAATTTGGGAAGTAAATTCAGTCTGGGGAAATTCTTTGGTCTGGTGCGTCATGTAGAAAGCACAGCTGTGAGCCCTCTGGCTCATCTAGTGGTTATCTCGTTCCCCAGATAGGGAAGGGCAGGTGTGGGACTTGCATGACCAGTGGATGGAAAAAGAGGGGGATAAGTGCCTTGTGAGGAACCCTCAGCTGCCCTTCTGAGCGTCAAAGCTGGGCCTGCCCTGCTCCCCAGGCTCCCCTCTGCAGGCATTGCCCTTCGTCCATGAGCCACAGAGTGATCACGAAGTAATTAGAAAGTAAATGGGTTGGGGCAAGTTGTTTTTGTCCTTTTAAAAAAGAAATCCTCTTGCCCTGACCGGTTTGGCTCAATGGATAGAGCATTGGCCTGAAGACTGAAGGGTCCCGGGTTCGATTCTGGTCAAGGGCATGTACCTTGGTTTTGGGCACATCCCCAGTAGGGGGTGTGCAGGAGGTAGCTGGTCGATGTTTCTCTCTCATAGATGTTTCTAACTCTCTATCCCTCTCCCTTACTCTCTGTAAAAAATCAATAAAATATAAGAAATCTCCTTTTTCTTCACCACTAAAGATTGTTGTAAAATCAATTGAACATGACGCAAAGGGCGGGGGGGGGGGGGTTAGCATTAATTCCCGTTGAGCAGAGTCTCAGCCCAGGGTCCTGCATGTACCTCTTCTTCTCTCCTGAAGCATATCTCTACCTTTCCTGCTGACACATGGTCACATCTTACTGTTAGGTTAGGTGGCTCAGGAGGCGGCGAAGGAAATAAAGAGAGTCCAGTGAATTAGAAAAGAAAGGAAAAGGTTTATTTCTGCTTCCCCGGGAGACCCACGTACCCCCAAGGACAGGGCACGTGGATTCACGCCAACAGGGAGGGGGGCGCGTTTTTTATACTGTGGTTGGGTGAGGGGCGGGGACATGAGCTGAGGTATTCTCTGCAGCAGGGATCATCAGGGCATTCAACTAAGGAATTCTCTGCTGCAGGGGATGGGCGGGGATATTCAGAAAGAAGTCAGTATCGGGGTATGTGGATTAAGGGAGAAGAAGCATTCCAGGGGAAGTCCATTGCCTCATCACATGCCTGCATGTATCCTGGGCTCTCTCCGACCTAACACTTACACATGAACGAACTTATGAAATCAGACTTGCTCAGACTGTTCTCCGTCTGGGTCAGGAACAGACATGCCCTGCTTCTGGGGATCCTATATAAATCCTGCCCGACTTCACTCTGTAGCCTCGGCTGAGAAGGACTTGAGAGGTAAGACCGTGATCCAGAGCTCAGCCCCAGACCTGGTCAGGAGGAGGCGAGGGCCTCATCTGCTGCTTGTTACAGGATATTGCTCTGGAACTTGAGTCGGGGACCTGCTGGTGGGAAGAAAACACTACGAGCAGAGTTGCACTTCTCTGTTCTCTGGATTTTGTCTAACCTCAGGCGGTCTGGAGATTGGAAGGAGCACTACCCATTGGAGCCTTTCTCTATAAGACAAGACAATATACAACTGGTAAGTTCTAACCAGGGACCAGGGGGTGAATAAGAAGATACTGTTATTGGTGGAAGTGGGGTTCTTGGGGTGCCACGAGGAAAAGAATTTCCTGAGGCTCTCCCAGGAGGATGGAGTTTCATGGAGAGCTTTATTGATGATGTAAAATTAAGGGGTTGCCCTCCAAGGTCCCATCTCTGTCCAACTTGCCATGGAAGAAGTCCAGTCTTGCCTTCAGCAGGGCTAGGATCAAGGTCACTGCCCAGAATTTTAGTTCCATGTTAAAGTCCAGTCCAGCTCCTGGCTAGCTTAGCTGTGTTCCCAGCTGGGTCCATTGTGTGTGGGATCAGCACAGCATGGGCCATGGGGCTGCTTAAGGCCATGTGGCTATGGAGAGAGAACGAGAGCACATGGCTGAGTGCGGGTCACAGAGCAAGAGAGAAAAAGAGAACAAGAACGAACAAGAGAGAGGGAACTCTTTGTCTGGGGTTTTAACCAGGAACTTCTTCAAACCAATTAACTCTTCCAAGATTTCACATGCTTCTGATGGGGTCACCTCCTAGCCAATCCATTGTTCCCCAGGCTAGACTGACAGCCAAGTCCCCCCCCCCCCCCCCGCATCCCCTCTCCCACTTTTGTGCACATGCGCCCCTCTCCCTCTGTGTTCTATCCCTTCCCCCAGTGACCTGCAGGGAGTGGAGAGAAATGTTCAGACTATGTTTGAGAAATGGGTAGAGGTGCTTTTGGTTTGTTTTAGTTTAACACTGAAAGATCAGTCGGAGGACGAAAACCAGGTGACACAGGCTTTATTAGAGGAAAGACCTGCTGGGCTGTCTTGCAAAGGGAGAGCAGCAGCCTGTGCAGTGGTTAGCACTCTTTTTAAGGAGAATGAGGAAGGCACGAGGGCTTGGGGTACTTGGCGAGAGCTGGTTGGTTAGTCAATGTATATGTCCTTACAGGGTGTTCCTTCTGGGTTGGGGCCATATCACATTTACAGTAAGTCATCGCCATTCCAGGGATGGGTGGGCTTAGTAATCACATTCCAGGGAAAGGTGAGTCTATCATTTCCAGGCTCTTGGTAGTAATTATAAAAAAATAAAAATCTGAGAGTCCGGACAGGGTCAGAGGGCGAAGGTCCATCTTCCGTAGCTGCTTCCTGCTGAGAGGGGGTGTTATCAGAGGCATTTACCTGGGGTCTCAAAGATTCTGGTGATATAGATGTCCCTGTTCAGTGTACAAGGCCAGATAGATCTCTCCCACCTTCTGGTTGACGAACGCTTACATTCTGTTCTGTAAGAAACTGGTGAAACAGCACATGAGACAGGTGCCAAAGAGTAAAAGTAAAATAGATACCAGTGGGCCTAAGAATGGGAGGAGCCATGGGGCAAGTGAGCCAAAAATGGCATACCCCACTTCTAGCTGGTTACGTCATCTTTGGTCAATCCTGTCTCAGAGGGATTTAATGTGATCTTTGACAGTTCCTGATTCATTAACAAAGTAGCAGCATTCTTCCCCAAGAAAGACACAGGTACCCCCTTTTTCTGCTGTAGGGAGATCTAAAGCGTGCCGGTTCTGTAGGGCTATTGCTACTAAGGAGTCCACCTGCCTTTGAAGGGATTCAAGGGAATTGCTAATGATGGAGTTATCTTCTGAAAATTCAACAGACAATTTGTGGTAGAAATGAACAGAGGAGGAAATGCCTCCTACGCCTGTCCCTACTACAGTGAGGACTCCCGTACCCACTAAGAGGGGAACAAGGGCCGCCCTTTTGTGGCGAGACCTGAGAAGACCAAGAGAGGATTCGAGTTCTCCCTCTGTTCTGATAGAAAGATTGGGGGTTAGGAAGACATAAAGGCAGAGCGAGTGTGACAGGTCCCGGGGGACACAGGTGTAGGCTGTAGTCCCACAGAGGAGAAAAATACCCAGTGGAGCGCAGGCTAAGGGAGGGGGTAAATTTATAGATTGTGCACAGTAGTAAGGTGTAGGAGTAGTTGAGGTAGTGGTTTGAGAGGTATTTGTTAAACAGGTAGTGTTCTCCATATTAAAGAGAGAGATGATGTATAGGGTGCATTGAGGTTTGGTATAGGTAAGAGTTAAGTTAGTGGTCCAATAGGTTGGGATTGGAGTGGCTATGATGAGAGTTCAAGCCAGTGACAGACAAATCCAACAGGGTGTAGAGAAGGAGGGATTGATGTTAGAGAGTAGATGGAAGGTTGTGTTGATGAGGGTGGATAAAGGAGTAGGCTCAGAGTTCATGGGGCCAGAGAGAATGTCCTTTAGTGGGGAAGGGATAGGTCGAGGATTAATATAGGTTTTGATAAAGACAATTATACCCCCAGGGTCCCTACCTCTCGCATCTATTCTAATTCCTGCTGGCTGAGTCTGGTTCCAGAGTGGGCCTGCTGGGTTTGATATGGTAAAGCTGACAGGATTACACGTAAGGGGGCCACAGTCCGAGGGGGTCTGAGGTTTACTAGCGGACTATGTAAAGCACCAGAGTGGTAGTGAGAACACTGCCAATATGGACAGTAGAACTCCCCTACATTGTCACAATCCCCCTCCTGGCGGTATTTCATACATAGATATTTGTGGTCAGTGGCATAGGCCTGATACCACCCACCACAGCTAGACCACCTCGGGGCCATGGCCGTGCAGGCATCGAAATAGAGAGTGATACCAGAGCAGTGGTTCCCAACCTCCCTAATGCCGCGACCCTTTAATACAGTTTCTCATGTTGTGGTGACCCCCAACCATAAAATTATTTTCATTGCTACTTCATAACTAATTTTGCTACTGTTATGAATCGTAATGTAAATATCTGATATGCAGGATGTATTTTCATTGTTACAAATTGAACATAATTAAAGCATAGTGATTAATCACAAAAACAATATGTAATTATGTATGTGTTTTCCAATGGTCTTAGGTGACCCCTGTGAAAGGGTCGTGCAACCCCCAAAGGGGTTGCGACCCACAGGTTGAGAACCGCTGTACTAGAGGATTTCCCATCCCAGACAGTAGAATTGATGACTCCCTCATCATCCTAAGTCCGTTTCACCTGAAAAGACCAAAAACCTTCATTGGTGCATTCATTGTTAGCTGCCTGTAGGAGAATTATGGTGAGGAGACGAGACATATAAAAAGGAATTTGAAAACCTGAGCTTCTTCTGGAGTAAAAATTCGGAGGGTCCCTTGCTGGGTAAGGTCTACTATCCATGAGTGTAAGTCTCTGGGGAAGCAGATCGCAGTCACCACCAGGACCAGTCCTCCAGGATGCACTGCAAGAAATAATAGAATTTAGCCTGTGAGGAGTGATGGGTCATCAGGTCCTGGATGGTGCTGCTGAGTCTTCTTCGGGGATGGTGGGAAGGCATTTGGTGAGCCTGAGAAGAGGTAGGTCCTGGGAGGGTAGAAGTGTAGGAAGGTAGTGTTTTGTGTAGAGGTTTGTATGGCTTAATGTGTGAGAGGTGATACCAGTGGTGTATTCCTTGTACCTGTGCTGCCATAGGGGTAGATAGTATGACTGCGAAAGGCCCCTCATGTGGGTGTTAAGGATGCCTTTCCTTTTTTCTTGACATAGACCAAGTCCCCAGGAAGGACTGAGAGATGAGTAGAAGTTGTAGGAAAGGGATGGGGGAGAAGATTATCAGCGTGTTGTTGTAAGAGTGCCCTCATATGGGCAAAAGCAGGGAAGTAGTCTCCTGTGGAGGGGGTTTGGGGGACAAAAGGCCGCCCATACATGATCTTGAAGGGGCTTAGAAGTAGTGGTTGCCATGGCAATGACCCTCAGTCTCATTAGTGCCAGGGGGAGTAGTTCAGTCCAAGGCATATGAAGCTCCAAGGATAACTTGGTTAGATGTGTTTTTAAGAGATGATTGGCCTTTTCTATTTTACCCAAAGACTGAGCGTGGTAGGGGATGTGGAGGCTCCATTTGATGTTTAGCATTTGAGAGACCAGCTGCGTTATCTGAGAGATGAAAGTGGGCCATTATCAGATTGAAGAGACATCAGAAAGCCAAAGTGGGGGATGATGTTGTGGGTGAGAGATAGACGAGAGTACAGGTTCCTGTCCACCTGATGGGGAGACAGATATATGTGTTTTCCCCACAGAGGAAGAAAAATCCCTGATCATGGAGACAAGCTGAAAGGTGTAAGGAGAAAAGGTGGACTAAAGGGTATGAGATTACCTTTCCCAGTTCCATGCTCCAAGTTGAGAGTAGTCACCATGGCATTGCCAATAAGGGGTGACAGATGAGTGATTGAGATTGTATTTCGTGAAAGTGGGAGGGAATGTTAGAATGGGCTGTTATCCAAGGGAAAAGATAAAGGGAAGGAAAGGAGCAATGGAGGCCAGGGACCTGGATGGTTGGATAAGAAGTAAGACACTGTGCTGGCTTAACTTCTTATTTTTACTGAACCTTAATCCTTGCTGTTTTTCTGAATATTCTGGTTTAGCTTAAGAAGTATCCAGCAACCTTGTCCTGCCAGGCTTGGAGACTGAAACCTCACTTTCTTGCTCAGAGTAAAATGGCCCTTTTACAATTCTTGTAAATAGTTAATTTAGAACTTCTTTCTTTCTTTCAACATTTCTCTTTCCCTTCTCATCACATACACAACCTTCACAAATTTCACACTTTCAAATTAGCCTTCAAACCTTCTTTCTATGTCCCTCAAAAATGCATAACCACGCCTCAGACCTTCCACTAAGTATTTCTACTCTAATATTCTTTCTTTGTTCTTTGAAATGTATTAGAATTCTTCACTCTTAGAAACCTTAATTTTTCAATGATAACAAATAAACAGCCAACATTTCTTAGATTGGCATTTTTCAGAGCATTAAAGGGGTGAGAATGTTGGCCTTGGGATCTAAAGGCTCAGTGAGGGGGTCCCTTCACCATGTCATGTCATAGAGGAGCTTTGCAAGAAGATTAAAGTTGTGAACCTGGAGGCAAGAGTACCCAGTGAGCCTGAAAAAGGAGAAAAATTTTTCTTTTTTTTTTTTATTGTTTTATTGCTTAAAGTATTACAAAGAGTATCACATATGTCTCCTTTTTTTCCCCACCCTTGACAATCCCCTGGCCTCCCCTACCCCCCAGTGTTTTATGACCATTGGTTATGCTTATATGCATGCATACAAGTCCTTCGGTTGATCTCTTACCCCCCCCTCTTCTGCCCCCCAACCCTCCCGGGCCTTCCCGCTGTAGTTTGACAGTCTGTTCGAGGCAGCTCTGCCTCTGTATCTATTTTTGTTCATAAGTTTATAATGGTCTTTATTATCCATAAATGAGTGAGATCATGTGGTATTTTTCCTTCATTGACTGGCTTATTTCACTTAGCATAATGCTCTCCAGTTCCATCCATGCCGTTGCAAATGGTAAGAATTCCTTCTTTTTTACAGCAGCATAGTATTCCATCGTGTAGATGTACCACCGTTTTCTAATCCATTCATTTGCTGATGGGCACTTAGGCTGTTTCCAGATCTTAGCTATGGTGAATTGTGCTGCTATGAACATAGGGATGCATATATCCTTTTCTGATTGGTGTTTCTGGTTTCTTGGGATATATTCCTAGAAGTGGGATCACAGGGTCAAATGGGAGTTCCATTTTTAGTTTTTTGAGGAAACTCCATACTGTCTTCCATAGTGGCTGCACCAGTCTGCATTCCCACCAGCAGTGCACGAGGGTTCCTTTTTCTCCACATCCTCTCCAGCACTTGTTGTTTGTTGACTTGTTGATGATAGCCATTCTGACAGGTGTGAGATGGTACCTCATTGTTGTTTTGATTTGCATCTCTCAGATGATTAGTGACTTTGAATATGTTTTCATATGTCTCTTGGCTTTCTGAATGTCCTCTTTTGAAAAGTGTCTACTTATGTCCTTTGCCCATTTTTTGATTGGATTGTTTATCTTCCTTTTGTTAAGTTGTATGAGTTCCCTATAAATGTTGGAGATTAAACCCTTATCAGTGATAACATTGGCAAATATGTTCTCCCATGCAGTGGGCTTTCTTGTTGTTTTATTGATGGTTTCTTTTGCTGTGCGGAAGCTTTTTATTTTGATGTAGTTCAATTTGTTTATTTTCTCTTTAGTTTCCAATGCCCGAGGAGCTGTATCAGTGAAGAAATTGCTTCGGCATATGTCTGAGATTTTGTTGCCTTTGGATTCCTCTAGTATTTTTATGGTTTCCCGTCTTACATTTAAGTCCTTTATCCATTTTGAGTTTATTTTTGTGTATGGTGTAAGTTGGTGGTCTAGTTTCATTTTCTTGAATGTATCTGTCCAATTTTCCCAACACCATTTATTGAAGAGACTATTTTGACTCCATTGTATGTTTTTGCCTCCTTTGTCAAATATTAATTGAGCATATTGGTTTTGGATGATTTCTGGGTTCTCTATTCTATTCCATTGATCTATATGTCTGTTCTTGTGCCAGTACCAAGCAGTTTTGAGAACAGTGGCTTTGTAATACAGCTTGATATCTGGTAATGATATCCCACCTACTTTGTTCTTCTTTCTCAGGATCGCTGCAGCTATTCGGGGTCTTTTTTTATTCCAGATGAATTTTTGGAGAGTTCGTTCTAGGTCTGTGAAATATGCCACTGGTATTTTAATGGGAAGTGCGTTGAATTTATAGATTGCTTTGGGTAGTATGGACATTTTAATGATGTTGATTCTACCAATCCATGAACATGGTATGTTCTTCCATCTGTTTATGTCTTCCTCTATCTCTCTTTTCAATGTCCTGTAGTTTTTTGAGTAGAGGTCTTTTACCTGTTGAGTTAAGTTTATTCCTAGGTATCTTAATTTTTTTGGTGCGATGGTAAATGGAATTGTTTTTTTAGTCTCTCTTTCCA
Organism: Myotis lucifugus; assembly: GCF_000147115.1. Lineage (NCBI taxonomy): Eukaryota > Metazoa > Chordata > Mammalia > Chiroptera > Vespertilionidae > Myotis > Myotis lucifugus. The sequence goes on from NW_005871161.1 coordinate 1,568,130, forward strand.
TAAGTTCACTATTGGTGTATAGAAATGCCATAGATTTCTTGGCGTTAATTTTATATCCTCCTACATTGCCAAATTCATTTATTAAGTTTTTTTATGGAATCTTTAGGGTTTTTTATGTATAATATGTCATCTGCAAATAAGGAAAGTTTTAGTTCTTCCTTTCCAATTGGGATGCCTTTTATTTCTTCTTCTTGTTTAATTGCAAAGGCTAATACTTCCAGTACTATGTCGAACAGGAGTGGTGAGAGTGGGCATCCCTGTCTTGTTTCTGTTCTTTGGGGAAATGGTGTTGGTTTTTGTCCATTGAGTATGATGTTGGCTGTGGGTTTGTCATATATGGCTTTTATTATGTTGAGGTATAATCCTTCTATTCCCACCTTGCTGAGAGTTTTATCAAAAATGGGTGTTGAATTTTGTCAAACACTTTTTCTGCATCAATTGATATGACCATGTGGTTTTTTTCTTTCAATTTGTTTACGTGATGTATCACGTTTATTGATTTGCGGATATTGTACCATCCTTGCATCCCTGGGATAAATCCTACTTGGTCATGGTGTATGATCTTTCTGATGTACTGCTGGATCCGATTTGCTAAGATTTTGTTGAGGATTTTGGCATCTATGTTCATGAGGGATATTGGCCTGTAATTCTCTTTCATTGTGTTTTCTTTATCTGGTTTCGGTATTAGGGTGATGCTGGCTTCATAGAATGAGCTTGGAAGTGTTCCTTCCTCTTGAATTTTTTGTAGTAGTCTGAGGAGGATAGCTTTTAGTTCTTCCTTAAATGTTTGGTAAAACTCCCCTGTGAAGCCATCTGGTCCTGGGCTTTTGTTTGCTGGAAGCTTTTTATAACTGCTTCAATTTCTTCCATAGTTATTGGCCTGTTGAGATTTTTAGATTCTTCCTGATTGAGTTTGGAATGTTGTATTTTTCTAGGAATATGTCCATTTCCTCCAGGTTGTCTAGTTTGTTGGAGTAGAGTTGTCCATAGTATTTTTTAACAATCATTTGTATTTCTGTGGGGTCTGTTGTTATTTTGCCTCTATCATTTCTGATTTTGTTTATTTGGGTCCTCTCTCTTTGCTTCTTGGTGAGCCTGGCAAAAGGTTCATCAATCTTGTTTATCCTTTCAAAGAACCAGCTCTTAGTTTCAATGATTTTCTGTATTGTTTTTTTGGTCTCTATGTCATTTATTTCTGCTCTAATCATTATTATCTCCTTCCTTCTGCTCACTCTGGGCTTTTCTTGTTGCTCTCTTTCTAATTCTTTGAGATGTAGATTTAGATGATTTACTACCATGTTTTCTTGTTTGTTGAGATAGGCCTGTAGAGCTATAATCTTCCCTCTCAGGATTGCTTTCATTGTGTCCCATAGGTTTTGGGTTGTTGTATTTTCATTGTCATTAGTTTCCAGGATGTTTTTAATTTCTTTTTTGATCTCATTGGTAAACCAATCAATATTTAATAACATGCTATTCATCTTCCAAGTGTTTGAGTGTTTTGAGTTGTTTTTATTGTAGTTTATTTCTAATATTATGCCATTGTGGTCTGAGAAGATGCTTGGTATGATTTCAATCTTCTTGAATTTGGGGAGACTTTGTTTGTGACCCAATATGAGGTCTATTTTTTAATATGTCCCATGAGCATTTGAGAAGAACATATATTCTGTGGCTTTGGGGTGAAATGTTCTGAAGATGTCAATTAAGTCCATCTGATCTAGTGAGTCATTTAGGATTGCTGTTTCTTTGCTGATTTTTTGTCTAGAGGATTTATCCAGTGATGTCAGTGGTGTATTAAAGTCCCCTACTATGATTGTATTGTTGTCGATCTCTCCCTTGATATCTTCCACGAGTTTTTTTATGTATTTGGGTGCTCCTGCATTGGGTGCATATATGTTTATCAGGGTTATATCCTCTTGTTGTATTGATCCCTTTACTATTATGAAGTGGCCTCCCTTATCTCTTGTTATGGCCTTCACTTTGAGGTCTATTTTGTCTGATATAAGTATTGCTACCTCAGCTTTTTTTTTTATTTCCATTTGCCTGAAAGATATTTTTCCATCCCTTCACTTTCAGTCTGTGTGAGTCCCTTCTTCTGAGGTGGGTCTCTTGTAGACAACAAATGTATGGGTCATGTTTTTTTATCCATTCAGCCACTCGATGTCTTTTGATTGGAGCATTTAGTCCATTTACGTTTAAAGTTATTATTGAAAGGTACTTTTTTGTAGCCATTTCTATTTTTTCTGGCTGTTTTCTTTCTGAGCTTTTTATTTCTTCTTTTTACACCAGTCCCTTTAGCATTTCTTGCATTGCTGGCTTGGTGGTGATAAACTCCCTTAGCCTTTTTTTTTGTCTGTGAAGCTTCTTATTTCCCCTTCAATTTTGAATGATAGCCTTGCTGGACAGATTATTCTTGGATTCAATCCTTTGCTTTGCATCACTTTGTAAATTTCTGTCCATTCTTTTCTGGCCTGATGTGTTTCTGTTGAGAAATCATTTGATAATCTAATGGGAGATCCCTTGTATGTAACTTTCCATCTCTCTCTTGTAGCCTTTAAGATTCTCTCTTTGTCCTGAACATTTGCCATGGTAATTATGATGTGTCTTGGTGTGGGTCTTTTCGGGTTCACCTTGTTTGGGACTCTCTGTGCTTGTGTGACTTTTTTCTTCCCCACCTCAGGGAAGTTTTCTGATATTATTTCTTCAAATAGGCTTTCTAAGTCTTGTTCCTCTTTCTGTTGTTCTGGCACCCCTATTATTCGTATTTTGTTTCATTTCATGTTGTCCCATAGCTCCCTTAGGCTCTCCTGTCTTTTAATTTTTTCTCCAATTGCACTTCAGTTTGGGTGTGTTTTGTTTCCCTGTCTTCTAATTCGCTAATTCGGTCCTCTGCTTCTCCTAGTCTACTATTGAAACTTTCAATGGTGTTTTTTATTGCAGCTATATCACTCTTCATTTCTTCTTGGTTCTTACATAATTTTTTTATTTTTCATATGTTTCTTCTTGCTTCTTGCATAAGCTGTTGATTTTTTCCTCCATCCGGTTTATGCATTCTAGGACCCTTAATCTGAATTCTTTTTCTGTCATGCTGCATGCCTCAGTTTCACTTAGCTGCTTTTCTGGTGAGTCCTCCTTTTCTTTCCTTTGGGGGTTTCTTTGTCTACCCATGTTTGATCTCACCGCCATATCTAGATGTTGAGTCATTCAGGGGCTGCTCCTTGGGTGGCAGTGGCTCCTCGGGCTGTGGTTGCTCCTCTGGCGGTTGTTGTAGCAGCTGCTCCTCAGTTGGCAGGAGCTCCTGTGGTGGGTGCTGTTCACTGCTGTGGTGGCTCCTCTGGCTGGTGGGGGGAGGCTTCACACACAGCTGCAGCTGCTGTTCCTCAGACAGAGGATTTGCTGATCACGAGGCTGCTGTTCCTTGGATGGGGCGGCTACACACACAGCTGCTACTCCTTGAACTGGGGCGGACTGCTCACGTGGCTGCTGATCCTTGAATGGGGGCTGGCTGCACGCTGCTGTTCTTCCTCTGATGTGGTGGGCTGC
>NW_005871161.1:1575774-1578711 GCF_000147115.1 Myotis lucifugus
GTCATGTATATGTCCATACAGGGTGTTCCTTCTGGGTTGGGCGCCTTATCACATTTACAGTAAGTCATCCCCATTCCAGGGATGGGTGAGCTTAGTAATCACATCCCAGGGAAAGGTGAGTGTATCATACACCCCCCAAAGTCAGCACTTCTTCCTACAGTTCTCCCTAATGCAGAGAATTCTGGGTGACATCATGCAAGCAGATAAGGCGAAGGGATGTGTCTTCTCTGTATGATTTATTTCACTTAGTATGATGTTTTCTAGGTTCATCCATGTTGTCTCAAATGGAAAGATTTCATTCTTTTTATGGCAGAGTCATATTCCACTGTGTAAATGTACATCTTCTCTACCCACTCATCTATCAGTGCCATCTACCTGCCCTTAGAGTCTTCAGCCATGCCAACCTGCCTGAGCACTGTGGGTGGGATGAAAAAGAAGCAGGCCTCTTAGGAGTGTCCTGCATGGGGGGGGGGGGAAGAGGGGAGGTGAAGGGAGGGGAGGCATGGGCTCACTGCTCTCACTCCCCCATGGGAGAAGCGTGGGCCACAGGGTTAGTCTTGACTGAATTGTGCTGCCTCAGAGGAGGGGTGACATGGGGAAGTGAAACTACTCTGCTTCCACTATTCAGTGCATCCACTCCTGGAGATTTTGATCCGCTGGACTCTAGGATCCCATAGAGGAACTCTGGCCCACAGGTGGTTGTCAGAACTGGTGTTTCTGTGGAGGGATGAGGGCTGAAAGGTCCTGTTCTGCCACCTTACTGACGTCATTCTTTGAAATGGAAAGTGTTTAAAGGCAGAATGAGAGTGTCATCCAGGTTGACGACTACAGGTTGAGACTACAGGGTGACGATAACAGTTTGACAATTACCCATCCAAGGCTCATTACACTTAGGAGTATGAGGCATTTCATAATTTTCTGGTGAATCATGGTCCACTTAGCACAACAATGCAGGCGTCTGTTCTTTATTTAACCATCTCATGCCCACCTTTGTGACGGCCACACTCTTGTTCTGTTTCAGTCACAGCAAGACTTGGTAAGATCTTAAAAAGCATGGGCTTTGCAGCACTGAACATGGGTAGTTCACACACACTAACAATCAGTCTTCCAGGGGGACTAACCATCGTACAGTGTGGCCAGCTTGATGGGAACTGTGGTGGCATAAGGAAGTGCGTACATTTGGTTTTGGAGGGGAACTTACCTCCTCTTCGTCACTTCCAACAAGTTAAGCAAGTGCTCATTGGTCCCCTGATGCAGCAGGGACTCAGGTCTCGGTATCTCATCTGTTCACTAAAGACCATCCTGATGGACAGTTATCTAAGGAAGATACAGGGCCCATTAGAGCTAACGGGGGTCACTTGCACATGCATGTGACTTCACTGTGAATATACGACAAAGGCCTATGACACAGTCAAGCCACTGCCAACTCTCTCTACATGACACGGGAAAACTCTTTTAACACATTGTATGCGGGAAACGTATTTATACGTTTTACGTATTTATACGTTCTACCAGTGTAGTAGAGCGCGGGACACGTATTAATACGTTTTTTATAGACTAGAGGTAGAATGCAGGTAACGTATAAATACGTAAACTAAAGTTATCGTAATTTTACTGAACGTTGCCATTTGCGCAAAAAATTAGCAAAAATGGCCCACGCCACCTGTTAGCGCGCGATAAAAACTACCCACAAACAATGTGTTAATCTAATCTGTAAGATCCAGCTGATTTTGTGCTTCCCTTCTCTCTGCCCCTAGCAACATGCCCTCCATGTTTGAGAGAACTACCAAGAAATTGGTCAAAGAGATCGGAGACCAAGAGCTCAGACCTGTCAAAACCTTGCTGAGCGCCACCAAGATACACCGGTTTTCTCTAATACAGAGGAAGAAGGCTCGCTCTTGGTTTTGGCAACGACCTGATGTCCCACTTGACGCCTCCCTCATGGACATCCTTGAACCAGGTTCTTCAGTCCCAGGTATTGTCAGCCAGGGGCATAGGAGGCAGGGGCTGCAAAACAAGGGTGCAGGGAGAAGAGGTGCAGCTGGCAAGACATGCTGAGACACCCACACAGGGGACCTCACCATTCCTTAGGGTTAGGACAGTATCCCTGTTATCCAGCCCCTGGGTGGATTCAAACATCCTCAGGAGTCATTTCCATTCAAAATGTCAGCTGATGAGTTAGCTTCTCAGTTGAGAGATTCAGTTGAGTGGGAGAGCTGGGGCGAGCTAGGGCCCAGTCGTTCCGTTTCCATGCCATTTCCCAGCTGTTCCAGAGGGAATTCTTGGCTGAACCTCAGGTACCTTGTTCGTTTCCAGATGCTGCTGTGGTGTCTGTCCTGTTCAGTGACACTGAGGTCTTGAAGCAACAGGCGGCTGGGAGCATGAATGCTGGGGCAGAAGTGGGCTTCTCGGGGGAGACTGCTGCGTGTCAAGAGTCCTCCCTGGACATCCAGATTGTTAGCACCCCACACGAAACCTGGACAGAGCTTCAGAAGAGGTGAGGACAGGGGGAGGGACCTGGTCAATGGGCCCCACACGGAGCTCTCCTTGTGGGCAAAGAGGCTCAAAATGAGGAAAATGACACCCCAGATCACGCTGCCCTTTTTGGACGTTCACCTGTTCATTCCTTCATCAAACAGTGATTAGTTATCTAATAAGTTTTCATGAAAGCTGCGGTTGTCACCTGGCTGGTGTGGCTCAGTGATTGAGAGTTGATCTATGAACCAGGAGGTCACGGTTCGATTCCCGGTCAGGGCACATGCCTGGGTTGCAGGCTCGATACCCAGTGGGGGGCTTGCAGGAAGCAGCTGATAAATGATTCTCCTCACTGATGTTTCTATTTATCTCTCCCTCTCCCTCTCCCTTCCTCTCTGAATAAATAAAAATATATTAAAAAAAAAGAAAAAGCTGCCGGTTGTCCATTACTATGCTGTTTTG
>NW_005871161.1:1578811-1589691 GCF_000147115.1 Myotis lucifugus
ATATGCAGTGAGTGAGAAAAATAAGCAATAAAAAATAAGTTAAAGTATTCATTTAAGTGAGGCAAAGGCTCTGAAACTCTGTTTAAACAAAGTATGGCTCAGAGTCTTAGAATCTAATTTACCTCAGTGCCTGTGAAAAAAGACCTTTTAGAAACAAAGATTTCAATTTAAAGAGTATTTCATTTAAAAATATTTTTTTATTGATTTCAGAGAGGAAGGGAGAGGGAGACAGCGATAGAAACATCAATGATGAGAGAGATTGGCTGCCTCCTGCACACCCCATACTGGGGATCGAGCCGGCAACACAGGCATGTGCCCTGATTGGGATTTGAACTGTGACCTCCTGGTTCACAGGTTGACACAGAACCACTGAGCAACACAGGCCAGGCCTAAATAGTATTTCTATCAGTGCAAAGAAGTACTAAAGCAACTAGTGAAAATCCCAGGCTATTGGAGACTGAAAGCTACTTTGACCGGGTGTGGCACAGTTTCTCCTGGTGTCTTGTAAGACTTATTAGCACTAACATTTACAAAGACTTTATGGTGTAAAAGAGTATTTGGGTTTTAACTGCAGGAAAATAAAATAAAATTTGTCCTAGAAATTTTTCAGCAGTTGAAGAGGCTCCAATTTGAGGGACACTTTTTATTATCCAGCACCAAGGGAAAAAAGTCTGTCTGAGGTCAAACTGGCAATGTGAGAAGAAAGGCAGTGAAACACTTTTGATAAATGTATGTGGGTAGTGTCAGGAGCTGGTGGAAGAGGGGCTGGAGGGAGGGGCCTATTTAGGTCTCTCTGTGGAGCTAACAGTTGAACTGAGACCTGCAGAATAAAGGGAGCAAAGGGCAGGAGGAAAGTGGCCCAGATGAGGGGTTTGAAGCCTGGACCAGGACCAGCCTGGCGTTTTTCAGGAGCCGCGGGAAGTCAGTGAGGTGGGAGCTTAGCCAACCAGGATGAAGGTGACAGAAGTGAGGCTTGGAGGTGAGTGAATGTCAGATGACACAACATCTTAGAGACACGGTAAGGGCCTTGACTCACAAAGGGCGACGGGAAGACCCACACTGGAGGCTCAGTGACCTCCTCCACTGAAAAGCAATGCAAGGATCTCTCAGTATTTCCCTCCGCTCTCTACAGGGCGCCAACCCAGTGGGGCCTTTAGTGGAATGAGAGTTGAGCCTGAGAACGGAAATGCAGATGAAATCCGTCTTCAGTACTTTCAACCCATCACATCCCCTGCCCAGACCTGCATCTTCATGGCAGCACTTCCAGCCACCTGCCAGGGACAGTTACTCTTTCCACATCCCCATGTGCTTGTCGTGGAAACTCATCCAGCACCTCCTGCTTCATCACGTTTATCTGTTTGCCCCACCCCACCCGGGCTGTGCCTCTGGACAATGGTCGGGCTCCCTGGGGACTGTTGTCAACCACGTGGACTTGTCCACTCCCGGCCTCTTCAGGTGGGAGGCCCTGGCACTGGGCATCTATAAACTGCCCCTCTAATAGGACCAATATAATTTTGGAAAATGCCGATGCCTTTCATAAAATGGCCTGCGTACTCTCCTTCCCACGCCCCCATCAGAAAATGGGGGCCCCTCCACCCTGCATAGCAAAGAAGATGTTTCACTTTCCTTGGGAACTGACCCCATGTGCCAGGATATTTCTGCCTGTGGCAGAAACACCCCTTCCAGGTCCTGAGGAGGAGGGTGACCCAGGGCCACCTGGGAAGGCATCTCTTCCCACTCTGACCCTCTCTTCCCTGCAGGAAACTGCTGGACCCAGAGCCAGCCCTCCTGAAGCAGTGCCGGGAAGCAGGGGTGAATCTGTATGTTGTGACCGACACCGTGGAGCTGTGCAACAGCCCTGTGCTGCCGGATCTCAGCAGCGCGAATGTCTCAGGGAAATTCTTCTTCCCTCTGAATATTTTTGTCAAGGTATGAGGTGGGGACACTGATCGATAAAATAGGAAGTAGATTTAATTATGTGGTCTTACATTTGCTTTGGTAAGGGATGGATTCTGGCAAATCTAAAGGGGTTTATGCTGGAAGAAATGCGAGACCCCACTACCAAACCTCAGTGGTTGAAGTTCCCTAAATGCTGTGGCTTCCTGAGAAGGATGGGTAGCAGGTGGGAGATTTAAATGCCTTCAGGCTCATAGAAATGATATAACTCACTCACAAAAACCAACGATAGTACTTTCAATTAAATAAGTAAATTCATTTATCAGATAGTGTGTGTTACAATGTGCTCTTACACATTATATATTTTATGTGTAGTTTGTCCTCACTTAGAAGAATTAGAAACTCAAGGAAAAAAACGGGACTGTGAACTGATTTCCCCAAGGTTGGTGATTTTGTCTCAGAGGAGGGGAGTTTGAACAAGTGAAACATTGCTCCAGTGTGAAGGGTATTTGATTTTCAGCTTTCGGTTTCCATCTGCTTTGGTTGTGAAACTGGCTTTCTGAGAACAGGAGACAATCTTGGGTCACACCCTGCCCGCCGCCCCCCCCCCCCCCCCCCGCCCCCACTGTCACCGCTGTTCCCAGGCAGACAGGAGCTAAGTGTTGGCCACGGGGTGGGATGTTGTTAAAAAGGTTGGGGATCACCTTGGGCATGGTTGCCTCAATTTTGTTTTGGGCAATCAGACAAAAGATCAATAAGGCAATGGAGGACTTGAGCAGGGGCATGTAGATGAATTGAACTATATTTCCTAAAAGAAATAAACAGGACATGGTGGAGAGGAGCACACCTGGAAAGTTCTCCAGACACCTTATCAATCTGACCAAGTTTAAAAAGCCTAAAGTTATACCAGAAATCTTTTCTGCCACAGTGGAATGAAACTAGAGATCAATAAAAAATGGAAAACTAACAATTTCACAAATATATGGACACTAAGAAATACACTCTTGAACCTCCCATGGGTCAAAGAAGATACCATGAGGGAAATCAGAAAATATCTCTAGATAAATGAAAATGAAAATACAATACTGTACTGTACACCTAAAATTGGTGAAATACTACATTTTTGGTGGTTTTTTATTTTTACCACAATTGAAATTAAATGGAAGAACTACCTAATAACAAAAAAGCTTTACAAATCTCAAACTATTTTTTTTGTAGAACTAAAATTCATTTTCCTTTTATAGCAAGATATTGAGTCTTACTTGTATCCTCAAATATCTTATTGTCATGTTCCTATTGAACAAGGTATAAAATCATAAAGCCCCCCCCCCCCCAAATAGTGGAAATAACAGCAAACAAGGAATATCTGACTTCTTTCAATATCCCCTTACTTTTAATATATTTTCTTTACCCGTTGTTTTTTGCAGTTTGAATTCATAGGCCTAAAATTTTAAACTTTATTTTTATTGCTTGGAGTTCTCTGAGCTTCCCAGATCTGTGATTTCATGTCTGACATTAACTTGGGGGAAATCCTCAGTTATTATTGTTTCAAATATTTCTTCTGTTCCTTTCTCTTCTCCTTATATTATCATTACATGTATGTTACAACTTTTGTAGTTGTCCCACAGTTCTTGGATATTATGTTTCATTTTTTAGTCATTTTTCTCTTTGCTTTTCAGTTTTGAGATTTCTGTTGAGATTTCCTCAAGTGCAGAGGCTTTTCTCTCACTTGTGTCCAGTCTACTAATGAGCCAAACAAAGGGTTTCTTTATTTCTCTTGTAGTTTTCTTATCTCTCTAGCATTTCTTTCTGATTTTTTTCTTATAATTTTCATCTCTCTGCTTACATTACCCATCGGCTCTTGCATTTTGTCTGTTTTCTATTAGCTCTCTTAGCAAACTAATCACAGTGGTTTAAAATTCCCAGGCTAAGCATTCCAATATCTATGTTATAATTGAGTCTGATTCTCAGCTTGACCTGTCTTTTAAAATGGTGTTTGTTGCCTTTGAATATGCCTAGTAATTTTTGTTTTTGTTGAAAGTTGGACATGATACATGTGATAAAGGAACTCTGGTAAATCGGCCTTTAGTGATATGGCGGCAGATGTATGAGAAGGGAAGCACTCTATAATCCTATGAGTGGGTCCCAGCATTTTCTTTTTAGTGAGCCTGTGCCCTGGGCTGTGGACTCCCAAGAGCTTCTCAGTGCTCTCTCCCCTCTTGGATGTGGCAGGAGGGTAGAGGGAACTAGATTTGGATGATGCCCTTGACCTGCATGGAAGATTAGAAGAGGTTGGAGTTGGGTATTTTGCTTTTATCAATTGCTTTGGCTCCTATAAAGAGTAGGAAAATGAAAGCTTCATCAACAAGAGGAAGTGACTAGATGTACTTGAATCTGAAAAATCAAATCATTGCAGTACCAACATGAAATTGAGGGATGTGAAGGTAAACATGGATGAAATAAGGAAAAAAGAGCAGGAACTAGAAACCAGGAGTAGAGGGGCGCGGGCAGGGGGCTGCTGATCCCTTTTCTCATGAGCTTTCTAGATGTTTTTGACTTTAAAACGACATGCATGTATGACGGTGTCACCTGGCTTCTGTTCCCAGGGTGAAGGACAGGGAGGAGGTCTCAAAGTGAGAGAGAAGAAGCTGATTGTGCCGAAGGGCTCGGTGCTGGCCTATACGAGGAAGCAGCTGGTTTTCTATGGCAGAGAATGGGGTAAGCAGAGGCTGAAGGAGGCAGTCGGGCATGGGGGCCTGCTTCTCCTGGGAAGAGAAATGAGAAGGGGAGACCATCATCAAGCAACCTTGGCCTTTCTACCTGTTCAGAGAGAGAAGCAGCCTTTCCCAGCTGTCCAGTGCACACATCATCACTAACTACAGCCAACTCTATGCAAGATCCCACTGAATTGTTGCTCTGGGAGGCAGAGAGACAGAAGTAGTGCCCAATGTGGAGGTGTGCTTAGTGCTGGGCGAAGCATGATCCTACAACCACCCATCTCTATTCCAGGTCCCCCCACTCTCAGCAGCTCACTTCGGGGAGCCACAGAGACCTCCCAGGTTACCCATACCCCCACGGTAAAGGCCATAACATATCGGCACAACCACAAACAAAACTGCAGAGGCAGAGCCCTAACCATAAATGCAGAATTGTGTCTGCATCACTCCCTCCCTCACCTGCATCAAGATGCACCTTTCTACAATACACAGTGGGTTTCAACTTCATACGGGAGAACCATTTGCATCAAATATAACTACAAACAGGGTCGAATAGTGGATGTTGTAAACACAACCAGCTCAGGGTCCTTGGCCTCTCCTGCTCAAATGTGGAGTCGAAGGGAGAAGCCAACCTGAGGTGGGGTCCAGCTCCTCAGAGATCAGAGGCTGCACTCCCCATACAGAACACTTTCCACTTCTATCTCTATCTCTATCTCTATCTCTATCTCTATCTCTATCTCTATCTCTATCTCTGTCTTTATCCTATATCAGTGATGGTGAACCTATGATATGCATGTCAGAGGTGACACACAAGCTCATTTTTTTGGTTAATTTTTCTTTGTCAAATGGTATTTAAATATATAAAATAAATATCAAAAATATAAGCCTTTGATTTACTATGGTTGCAGATATCAAGAAATTTCTATATGTGACATGGCACCAGAGTTAAGGTAGGGTTTTTCAAAATGCTGGCATGCTGAGCTCGAAAGGTTCGCCATCACTGTCCTATAAAATAAAAGCCTAGGTGGCATTGTGCTATGTCATCACAAGATGGCCACTGTAAGATGGCCACCAAAAGGTGGCCGCCACAAGATGGTCACCACAAGATGGCTAGCAGGGGAGGGCAGTTGGGGGAGACCAGGCCAGCAGGGGAGGGCAGTTAGGGGCACGATCAGGCCAGCAGGGGAGGGCAGTTAGGGGTTACCAGGCCAGCAGGGGAGCAGTTAGGCATCAATCAGGATGACAGGGGAGCAGTTAGAGGGTGATCAGGCTGGCAGGCAGAAGCGGTTAGGGGCAATCAGGCAAGCAGGCAGGCGAGCAGGTAGGAGCCAGCAATCCTGGATTGTGAGTAGAGTAGGACATCCCCCGAGGGGTCCCAGATTGGAGAGGGTGCAGGCCGGGTTGAGGGACACACCCTCCCCTGTGCATGAACTTTGCCCTCCAGTATACTAGAGGCCTGGTGAATGACATTCGTGCACTTGGGGTGGGGAGGCAAGGGGTGGGACCGCTCAGCCTGGCCTGCACGATTTTGCAGAATGGGAGCCCTCGAGGGATATCCAACTGCTGGCTTAAGACTGCTCCCCGTCAGTTGGACAACCTTAGTGCTGCCCCCACTGTGCTCACCAGCCGTGAGCCGGGCTTCTGGGTGAGCAGGGCTCCCCCTGTGGGAGTGCACTGACCACCAAGGGGCAGCTCCTACATTGAGCATTTGTCCCCTGGTGGTCAGTCCGCATCATAGCAAACGGCTGTTGTGCTGTTCAGTCAATTTGCATATTATCCTTTTATTATATAGGATCTCTCTCTCTCTCTCTCTCTCTCTCTCTCTCTCTCTCTCTCACTCACACACACACATTCACTGTTCACTATAGAGTCCTCCCTGCAACATCTGGTGAAGGTGGGTGCTGCTGTGAGATACTTCCTATCACTGGCTGTAGATGGAATGAGTATGAAGTCTTCAATTTTGTGGGGTCAGTGACTGAACTGAAACTTCAAAATTATGTTTTGAAAGTGTTGACAAGTGTGAACTAAATGGAGTTAGATTCCAAAGGCTAACCTCACAGCAGTGTCTGCAAGTCATTTCCTGCCCACTAGGGAGTACACGAAGCTTGTCTGTTTCAACAGTTCAGGCCTAAGGGTGACTAGAAGGATACCCTGCTCTGCTGACCCGACTTCTTCTCACCCAGAAATTCTTCACATCGGATATTCTAATGATCAGGAAACCTTTCCAGCAGGTGAGTTGGCCTTTTAATAATGCTTAGACCTCAGTCCAAGTGAGTCCTTGACCCCCTTTAGACACCCATAAACACCCTTCTGGGGCTCAGCCCTGACAAACCCATGGGGAAACCTTCCCCAGCCAGGTTTCTCCATCACCTCCTCATCTCACTGCTGTGACACAGGCCCCTGACACCAGGGAGAACCACATGTCTCCTTTAAGTACTGGGGTTGGAGTGTGTGTGTATGTGTGTGTGTGTGTGTGTGTGTGTGTATGTGGGGGTGGGTGGGTGGGTAGGGGGAGCAGAGAAAAAGCCTTTGTGAGTAATCACGCCTATTTTTCTTTCCATTAGCAAGCACAATCCTTAAGTGGACAGGAGACTGTAGAGCCAGGAAAGTGGGATGTGATCCCTGCACGAGGCCCCATTTTACAACGGAAATCCCACGTGATTGCCTTTGCCATCCTCACCTGGGCCACTGGGCTCTGGTTCCCTGGGCAAAGGGCAGGGGTGGATGGAAAAGAGGGGTCATGGAGTAGGGGACAGAATGTAGATAAACTGAGAGTCTTCAGAGATTAACTTTTAGGTGTTCATTTGATTGCTCTCTAGGCATCGAAGAACCTTACCCTGGAGAGTATGTGTTTGCTGGGGTTGGGGAGGGTCATTGTACTTATCTGGTGAGCAGGGTAGATTAGACTTGGCTTTGCCACCATGACCCCAGGGAGTGGCCATAGGTCTGTGGGATGGCAAGGGTAAGAAAGGTTTGGGAATGGTCAGGAAAGGTTGGAAAGTTGGAGGGATGGACTGGCATAAAGCAGGAAGAGGTTCAGCAAGAGGAGGGTGGCAGTGGAGGACAGAACCCTTGGAAGTGTCTCTAAAGCAAATTTGGCAGAGGAGAAAGGGAGAAAGACACTTTTTCTATAAGGAATACTGGAACCCTTCTGACTAGGTGTTTACTAAGAGGGAACCTGAAGCCTGCTGGGTAGGGAAGACCCAATCTCAGAACCCAAATTGGAGGTTTCCAGCAACTTAGAAAACCGAGTTTTATTTTTAAATTTTTTCTTTCCTTAGCCCCAGTTTTTATTCATTCATTCATTCATTATTTCTTTATTAATTAGTTAGTTCCTTCATCTGCAACAACCAGCTCAGGGTTCTTGGTGCCTTTGTGCCCAAATGTTGAGTGTCAGGTATAGGTCAACCTGATATTTCTACTTGGAGATTGGGGGTTCCTTCACCACATATAACATTCTCTCTCTCTCTCGCTCTCTCTCTCTCTCTCTCTCTCTCACACACACACACACACACACACACGTGTACACACTCACTGTTCACAATAGAGTCCTCTCTGTAATATCTGGTGAAGGTTGGGTCCGACTGTCAGAGACCTCCTGTCACTGGCTGTAGATGGAATGAGTATGAGTTCTTCAATTTTGTGGGGTCAGTGGCTGAACTGAAACTTCAAAATTATGTTTTGTGGTGTTGACAAGTGTGAACTAAATGGAGTTAGATTCCAAAGGCTAACCTCACAGCAGTGTCTGCAAGGCATTTCCTGCCCACTAGGGGGTGCACGAAGCTTGTCTGTTTCAACAGTTCAGGCCTAAGGGTGACTAGAAGGAAATTTTAGAAAGAGTAAATGGCCCAGTGCAGCGAGCATTGCACTTCCATGAACTAATTTCACCCTCCTAACACCTCATAGTGTAAAGTAATACACAGAACAGTTCAATAAGTTGCTTGCTTTGTGGCTTTGGAGAAAATAAGAATTCCTCTGTCCTCCATGTTATCTATGAAGTGAAAGTGAGATCTTAGCTCCAGAGCTGATGGAGATAAATGTCTGATAAGGTGGCTGAGCCAAATCTATCTTCCCTCCCTCCAGCTCACCTGGACCCTTCCCCTGACCTGACCACAAAAGGGTGCAGGAACCTTGGTCAGGTCTCTGTCATCTCATAACCCCTCACTCAGGCATGTCCCCTCTTCCCACCCAGTGTCCCCTCACTGCCCACTTCCTTAAAGAATCTTCTGCACCCTGCTCACTCCCTACCTGCTGTCCATGCCTGGCCCCACTGCAGTCTGTCCTCCTGGGAATTTACTCACATCATCAACAACCACACACTTGATTATTCCCGCCTTGGACTCTCTTCTCCCTGGCTACTGCGTCACCATGGTCTTGGGGTCTCCTATAATGGGACTGCTTTTTCCCTGTCTCCTTCCTTCATGGACTCCTGGCCCTTGTCAAACACGTCAATATGATTGTTAGGCAAGTTTCAGAACTATGAACATTTCTCTATGTGAAATGTGAAACCACCCAGGAGGAGGGCAGGGGAGGAGTAGATGTGTGAGGGAGGAGAGTCAGGAGAGGAAGGCAAAGGGCAGGAAAGAGGCGATTTCTTTCCGTGGACAAGGCAGTTCTCCAATGTGAGACTGGAGTGGGTAACCATCACCCAGGTGCCTTTGGAAACTGCAGGTTCTAGCTTCCCTTTTAGAGAGCCTGTTGCAGAAGGTATGGAGTGAGGTCAGGGACTCTAATGAGTTTCCACAAGTGTCCCAGGTGATTCTGATGCAAGGGGTCCCCAGGATCATTGAGCAAAGCTGCACACCTGGCCCAGAGGAGGAAGTGTGGGGCTGCGGGTGCTGGGTTGTGAGAGGCTCCAGCAGGGATACCCTGCTCTGCTGACCCGACTTCTTCTCACCCAGAAATTCTTCACATCGGATATTCTAATGATCAGGAAACCTTTCCAGCAGGTGAGTTGGCCTTTTAATAATGCTTAGACCTCAGTCCAAGTGAGTCCTTGACCCCCTTTAGACACCCATAAACACCCTTCTGGGGCTCAGCCCTGACAAACCCATGGGGAAACCTTCCCCAGCCAGGTTTCTCCATCACCTCCTCATCTCACTGCTGTGACACAGGCCCCTGACACCAGGGAGAACCACATGTCTCCTTTAAGTACTGGGGTTGGAGTGTGTGTGTATGTGTGTGTGTGTGTGTGTGTGTGTGTATGTGGGGGTGGGTGGGTGGGTAGGGGGAGCAGAGAAAAAGCCTTTGTGAGTAATCACGCCTATTTTTCTTTCCATTAGCAAGCACAATCCTTAAGTGGACAGGAGACTGTAGAGCCAGGAAAGTGGGATGTGATCCCTGCACGAGGCCCCATTTTACAACGGAAATCCCACGTGATTGCCTTTGCCATCCTCACCTGGGCCACTGGGCTCTGGTTCCCTGGGCAAAGGGCAGGGGTGGATGGAAAAGAGGGGTCATGGAGTAGGGGACAGAATGTAGATAAACTGAGAGTCTTCAGAGATTAACTTTTAGGTGTTCATTTGATTGCTCTCTAGGCATCGAAGAACCTTACCCTGGAGAGTATGTGTTTGCTGGGGTTGGGGAGGGTCATTGTACTTATCTGGTGAGCAGGGAAGATTAGACTTGGCTTTGCCACCATGACCCCAGGGAGTGGCCATAGGTCTGTGGGATGGCAAGGGTAAGAAAGGTTTGGGAATGGTCAGGAAAGGTTGGAAAGTTGGAGGGATGGACTGGCATAAAGCAGGAAGAGGTTCAGCAAGAGGAGGGTGGCAGTGGAGGGCAGAACCCTTGGAAGTGTCTCTAAAGCAAATTTGGCAGAGGAGAAAGGGAGAAAGTCACTTTTTCTATAAGGAATACTGGAACCCTTCTGACTAGGTGTTTACTAAGAGGGAACCTGAAGCCTGCTGGGTAGGGAAGACCCAGTCTCAGAACCCAAATTGGAGGTTTCCAGCAACTTAGAAAACCGAGTTTTATTTTTAAATTTTTTCTTTCCTTAGCCCCAGTTTTTATTCATTCATTCATTCATTATTTCTTTATTAATTAGTTAGTTCCTTCATCTGCAACAACCAGCTCAGGGTTCTTGGTGCCTTTGTGCCCAAATGTTGAGTGTCAGGTATAGGTCAACCTGATATTTCTACTTGGAGATTGGGGGTTCCTTCACCACATATAACATTCTCTCTCTCTCTCGCTCTCTCTCTCTCTCTCTCTCTCTCACACACACACACACACACACACACGTGTACACACTCACTGTTCACAATAGAG
>NW_005871161.1:1589791-1667055 GCF_000147115.1 Myotis lucifugus
CCCCCGTGCACGTACTTTGCCCTCTAGTATACTAGAGGCCTGGCTGAATGACATTCGTGCACTTGGGGTGGGGAGACAAGGGGTGGGACTGCTCAGCCTGGCCTGCACGATTTTGCAGAATGGGAGCCCTCGAGGGATATCCAACTGCTGGCTTAGGCCTGCTCCCCGTCAGTTGGACAACCTTAGTGCTGCCCCCACTGTGCACACCAGCCGTGAGCCGGGCTTCTGGGTGAGCAGGGCTCCCCCTGTGGGAGTGCACTGACCACCAAGGGGCAGCTCCTAAGTTGAACATTTGTCCCCTGGTGGTCAGTCCGCGTCATAGCAAACGGTTGTTGTGCCGTTCAGTCAATTTGTATATTATCCTTTTATTATATAGGATCTCTCTCTCTCTCTCTCTCTCTCTCTCTCTCTCTCTCTCTCTCACACACACACACACACACACACTCACACACACACATTCACTGTTCACTATAGAGTCCTCCCTGCAACATCTGGTGAAGGTGGGTTCTGCTGTGAGAGACTTCCTATCACTGGCTGTAGATGGAATGAATATGAAGTCTTCAATTTTGTGGGGTCAGTAACTGAACTGAAACTTCAAAATTATGTTTTGAAAGTGTTGACAAGTGTGAACTAAATGGAGTTAGATTCCAAAGGCTAACCTCACAGCAGTGTCTGCAAGTCATTTCCTGCCCACTAGGGGGTACACGAAGCTTGTCTGTTTCAACAGTTCAGGCCTAAGGGTGACTAGAAGGATACCCTGCTCTGCTGACCCGACTTCTTCTCACCCAGAAATTCTTCACATCGGATATTCTAATGATCAGGAAACCTTTCCAGCAGGTGAGTTGGCCTTTTAATAATGCTTAGACCTCAGTCCCAGTGAGTCCTTGACCCCCTTTAGACACCCATAAACACCCTTCTGGGGCTCAGCCCTGACAAACCCATGGGGAAACCTTCCCCAGCCAGGTTTCTCCATCACCTCCTCATTTCACTGCTGTGACACAGGCCCCTGACACCAGGGAGAACCACATGTCTCCTTTAAGTACTGGGGGTTGGAGTGTGTGTGTGTGTGTGTGTGTGTGTATGTGGGGGGTGGGGTGGGTGGGTAGGGGGAGCAGAGAAAAAGCCTTTGTGAGTGATCACTCCTATTTTTCTTTCCATTAGCAAGCACAATCCTTAAGTGGACAGGAGACTGTAGAGCCAGGAAAGTGGGATGTGATCCCTGCACGAGGCCCCATTTTACAACGGGAATCCCACGTGATTGCCTTTGCCATCCTCACCTGGGCCACTGGGCTCTGGTTCCCTGGGCAAAGGGCAGGGGTGGATGGAAAAGAGGGGTCATGGAGTAGGGGACAGAATGTAGATAAACTGAGAGTCTTCAGAGATTAACTTTTAGGTGTTCATTTGATTTCTCTCTAGGCATCGAAGAACCTCCCAATAGTGAGTGTGTGTTTCCTGGGATTAGGGAGGGTCATTGTACTCATCTGGTGAGCAAGGTAGATTAGACCTGCCTTTGCCACCATGACCCCAGGGAGTGGCCATAGGTCTGTGGGATGGCAAGGGTAAGAAAGGTTTGGGAATGGTCAGCAAAGGTTGGAAAGTTGGAGGGATGGACTGGCAAAAGCAGGAAGAGGTTCAGCAAGAGGAGGGTGGCAGTGGAGGGCAGAACCCTTGGAAGTGTCTCTAAAGCACAAATTTGGCCAGACCAGAAAGGGAAGAAGGCCACTTTTTTCTTATAAAGAATACAGGAACCCATCTCACTAAAGTTTACTAAGAGGGACCTGAATCATAGTGGTAGGGAAGCCCAGTCTCAGAACCCAAATTGGGAGGTTCCAGCAACTCAGAAAACCCGAGTTTTATTTTTAAAATTTTTACTTTCCTTAGCCCCAGTTTTCATTCATTCATTCATTATTTCTTTATTAATTAGTTATTTCCTTCATTCGTGGATTCATGCAACAATGAGCTCAGGGTTCTTGGTGCCTTTGTACCCAAATGTTGAAGTCAGGTAGAGGTCACACACACACACGTGTACACACTCACTGTTCACAATAGAGTCCTCTCTGTAATATCTGGTGAAGGTTGGGTCCGACTGTCAGAGACCTCCTGTCACTGGCTGTAGATGGAATGAGTATGAGTTCTTCAATTTTGTGGGGTCAGTGGCTGAACTGAAACTTCAAAATTATGTTTTGTGGTGTTGACAAGTGTGAACTAAATGGAGTTAGATTTCAAAGGCTAACCTCACAGCAGTGTCTGCAAGGCATTTCCTGCCCACTAGGGGGTGCACGAAGCTTGTCTGTTTCAACATTTCAGGCCTAAGGGTGACTAGAAGGAAATTTTAGAAAGAGTAAATGGCCCAGTGCAGCGAGCATTGCACTTCCATGAACTAATTTCACCCTCCTAACACCTCATAGTGTAAACTAATACACAGAACAGTTCAATAAGTTGCTTGCTTTGTGGCTTTGGAGAAAATAAGAATTCCTCTGTCCTCCATGTTATCTATGAAATGGAAGTGAGATCTTAGCTCCAGAGCTGATGGAGATAAATGTCTGATAAGGTGGCTGAGCCAAATCTATCTTCCCTCCCTCCAGCTCACCTGGACCCTTCCCCTGACCTGACCACAAAAGGGTGCAGGAACCTTGGTCAGGTCTCTGTCATCTCATAACCCCTCACTCAGGCATGTCCCCTCTTCCCACCCAGTGTCCCCTCACTGCCCACTTCCTTAAAGAATCTTCTGCACCCTGCTCACTCCCTACCTGCTGTCCATGCCTCGCCCCACTGCAGTCTGTCCTCCTGGGAATTTACTCACATCATCATCAGCACCCCCACACTTGATTATTCCCACCTTGGACTCTCTTCTCCCTGGCTACTGCGTCACCATGGTCTTGGGGTCTCCTATAATGGGACTGCTTTTTCTCTGTCTCCTTCCTTCATGGACTCCTGGCCCTTGTCAAACACGTCAATATGATTGTTAGGCAAGTTTCAGAACTATGAACATTTCTCTATGTGAAATGTGAAACCACCCAGGAGGAGGGCAGGAAGGAAGTAGATGTGTGAGGGAGGAGAGTCAGGAGAGGAAGGAAAGGGCAGGAAAGAGGCAATTTCTTTCCGTGTACAAGGCAGTTCTCCAATGTGAGACTAGAGTGGGTAACCATCACCCAGGTGCCTTTGGAAACTGCAGGTTCTAGCTTCCCTTTTAGAGAGCCTGTTGCAGAAGGTATGGAGTGAGGTCAGGGACTCTAATGAGTTTCCACAAGTGTCCCAGGTGATTCTGATGCAAGGGGTCCCCAGGACCCCTGAGCAAAGCTGCACACCTGGCCCAGAGGAGGAAGTGTGGGGCTGCTGGTGCTGGGATGTGAGGGGCTCCAGCAGGGATACCCTGTTCTGCTGACCTGTCTTTTTCCACCCAGATGAGTGGAGCAAAGACGAGTTACAATGTGCTACATGTCCATCAGGTGAGTTGGTCAGGTTCTCTGCTTGGAACTCAGGCCCTGCTGAGCCCTTGACCCTCATTGACCCATAAATACCCTCGTTGACTCATAAATTCCCAGACCCTCAGGGAAACCTTACCCAGCCAGGCTGCTCTACCACCTCCTCATGTCACTGCTGTGACACAGGCCCCTGTCCACAGGGAGATCCTGTCTCCTTTGAGTGTGTATTTGGGGAGCAGAGACTAAGCTGTTGTGAGTGACCATTTCTGTTCCTCTTTCCAACAGCAGGCATACGTCAGCCACAGTCCTTAAGTAGACAGGAGACTATAAAGTGGGATGTGAACCCACCACGTGGCCCCTTTTTTGCAACTGAAACCCCATGTGATTGCCTTTGCCATCCTCATCTGAGCCACTGGGCTCTGGTTCCCTGGGCAAAGGGCAGGGATGGATGGAAAAGAGAGGTCAGGGAGTAGGGGACAGGATGTAGATAGACTGGGAGTCTTCAGAGATTAACTTTTAGGTGTTCATTTGATTTCTCTCTAGGCACCGAAGAAACTTCCAATGGTGAGTGTGTGTTTGCTGGGGTTGGGGAGGGTCATTGTACTCATCTGGTGAGCAGAGTACATTAGACCAGCCTTTGCCACCATGCCCACGGGGATTGGCCATAGGTCTGTGGGATGGCAAGGGTAAGAAAGGTTTGGGAATGGTCAGGAAAGGTTGGAAAGTTGGAGGGATGGACTGGCAAAAGCAGGAAGAGGTTCAGCAAGAGGAGGGTGGCAGAAGAGGGCAGAACCCTTGGAAGTGTCTCTAAAGCAAATTTGGCAGACCAGAAAGGAAGAAGGCCACTTATTCTATAAAGAATACAGGAACCCATCTCACTAGGTGTTTACTAAGAGGGAACCTGAATCATAGTGGGTAGGGAAGACCCAGTCTCAGAACCCAAATAGGAGGTTTCCAGCAACTCAGAAAACCGAGTTTTATTTTTAAATTTTTTACTTTCCTTAGCCCCAGTTTTCATTCATTCATTCATTATTTCTTTATTAATTAGTTATTTCCTTCATTCGTGGATTCATGCAACAATGAGCTCAGGGTTCTTGGTGCCTTTGTACCCAAATGTTGAAGTCAGGTAGAGGTCACACACACACACGTGTACACACTCACTGTTCACAATAGAGTCCTCTCTGTAATATCTGGTGAAGGTTGGGTCCGACTGTCAGAGACCTCCTGTCACTGGCTGTAGATGGAATGAGTATGAGTTCTTCAATTTTGTGGGGTCAGTGGCTGAACTGAAACTTCAAAATTATGTTTTGTGGTGTTGACAAGTGTGAACTAAATGGAGTTAGATTTCAAAGGCTAACCTCACAGCAGTGTCTGCAAGGCATTTCCTGCCCACTAGGGGGTGCACGAAGCTTGTCTGTTTCAACATTTCAGGCCTAAGGGTGACTAGAAGGAAATTTTAGAAAGAGTAAATGGCCCAGTGCAGCGAGCATTGCACTTCCATGAACTAATTTCACCCTCCTAACACCTCATAGTGTAAACTAATACACAGAACAGTTCAATAAGTTGCTTGCTTTGTGGCTTTGGAGAAAATAAGAATTCCTCTGTCCTCCATGTTATCTATGAAATGAAAGTGAGATCTTAGCTCCAGAGCTGATGGAGATAAATGTCAGATAAGGTGGCTGAGCCAAATCTATCTTCCCTCTCTCCAGTTCACCTCGACCCTTCCCCTGACCTGACCTCAAGGGGGTGCAGGAACCTTGGTCAGGTCTCTGTCATCTCATAACCCCTCACTCAGGCATGTCCCCTCTTCCCACCCAGTGTCCCCTCACTGCCCACTTCCTTAAAGAATCTTCTGCACCCTGCTCACTCCCTACCTGCTGTCCATGCCTCGCCCCACTGCAGTCTGTCCTCCTGGGAATTTACTCACATCATCAACACCCCCACACTTGATTATTCCCGCCTTGGACTCTCTTCTCCCTGGCAACTGCCTCACCATGGTCTTGGGGTCTCCTATAATGGGACTGCTTTCCTCTGCCTCCTTCCTTCATGGACTCCTGGCCCTTGTCAAACACGTCAATATGATTGTTAGGCAAGTTTCAGAACTATGAACATTTCTCTATGTGAAATGTGAAACCACCCAGGAGGAGGGCAGGGGAGGAGTAGATGTGTGAGGGAGGAGAGTCAGGAGAGGAAGGCAAAGGGCAGGAAAGAGGCGATTTCTTTCCGTGGACAAGGCAGTTCTCCAATGTGAGACTAGAGTGGGTAACCATCACCCAGGTGCCTTTGGAAACTGCAGGTTCTAGCTTCCCTTTTAGAGAGCCTGGTGCAGAAGGTATGGAGTGAGGTCAGGGACTCTAATGAGTTTCCACAAGTGTCCCAGGTGATTCTGATGCAAGGGGTCCCCAGGACCCCTGAGCAAAGCTGCACACCTGGCCCAGAGGAGGAAGTGTGGGGCTGCTGGTGCTGGGATGTGAGGGGCTCCAGCAGGGATACCCTGTTCTGCTGACCTGTCTTTTTCCACCCAGATGAGTGGAGCAAAGACGAGTTACAATGTGCTACATGTCCATCAGGTGAGTTGGTCAGGTTCTCTGCTTGGAACTCAGGCCCTGCTGAGCCCTTGACCCTCATTGACCCATAAATACCCTCGTTGACTCATAAATTCCCAGACCCTCAGGGAAACCTTACCCAGCCAGGCTGCTCTACCACCTCCTCATGTCACTGCTGTGACACAGGCCCCTGTCCACAGGGAGATCCTGTCTCCTTTGAGTGTGTATTTGGGGAGCAGAGACTAAGCTGTTGTGAGTGACCATTTCTGTACCTCTTTCCAACAGCAGGCATACGTCAGCCACAGTCCTTAAGTGGACAGGAGACTATAAAGTGGGATGTGAACCCACCACGTGGCCCCTTTTTTACAACTGAAACCCCATGTGATTGCCTTTGCCATCCTCATCTGAGCCACTGGGCTCTGGTTCCTTGGGCCAAGGGCAGGGGTGGATGGAAAAGAGAGGTCCGGGAGTAGGGGACAGGATGTAGATAGACTGGGAGTCTTCAAAGATTAACTTTTGGGTTTTCATTTGATTTCTCTCTAGGCATCGAAGAACCTCCCAATAGTGAGTGTGTGTTTGCTGGGTTTGGGGAGGGTCATTGTACTCATCTGGGAGCAAGGTAGATTAGACCTGCCTTTGCCACCATGACTCCGGGTATTGGCCATAGGTCTGTGGGATGGCAAGGGTAAGAAAGGTTTGGGAATGGTCAGGAAAGGTTGGAAAGTTGGAGGGATGGACTGGCAAAAGCAGGAAGAGGTTCAGCAAGAGGAGGGTGGCAGTAAAGGGCAGAACTCTTGGAAGTGTCTCTAAAGCAAATTTGGCGAGATGAGAAAGGGAGAAGGCCAATTTTTCTATAAAGAATACAGAACCCTTCTGACTAGGTGTTTACTAAGAGGGAACCTGAAGCCTGCCTGATAGGGAAGACCCTGTCTCAGAACCTAAATTGGATGTTTCCAACAACTCAGAAAACCGAGTTTTATTTTTAAATTTATACTTTCCTTAGCCCCAGTTTTCATTCATTCATTCATTCATTATTTCTTTATTAATTAGTTATTTCCTTCATTTGTGGATTCATGAAACAACTAACTCAGGGTTCTTGGTCCCTTTGTGCCCAAATGTTGAGTGTCAGGTAGAGGTCAACCTGATATTTCTACTTGGAGATTGGGGATTCCCTCACCACATATAACTTTCTCTCTCTCTCTCTCTCTCTCTCTCTCTCACACACACACACACACACACACACACACACACACACGTGTACATACTCACTGTTCACTATCGTCCTCACTGCAACATGTGGTGAAGGATGGGTCCTGCAGTCAGTCACCTCCTGTCACTGGCTGTAGATGGAGTGAGTATGAACTCTCTAGTCTTGCAGGGTCAGTGGCTGAACTCAAACGCCAAAATTATGTTTTTTGGTGTTGATAAGTGTGAACTAAATGGTGTTAGATTCCAAAGGCTAACCTCACAGCAGTGTCTGCAAATCATTTCCTGCCCACTAGGGGGTGCACAAAGCTTTTCTGTTTCTACAGTTTAGGCCTAAGGGTGACTAGAAGGAAATTTTACAAAGAATGGCCCAGTGCAGTGAGCATTTCACTTCCATGAACTAATTTCACCCTCCTAACACCTCATAGTGTAAACTAATACACAGAACAGTTCAATAAGTTGCTTGCTTTGTGGCTTTGGAGAAAATAAGAATTCCTCTGTCCTCCATGTTATCTATGAAATGGAAGTGAGACCTTAGCTCCAGAGCTGATGGAGATAAATGTCTGATAAGGTGGCTGAGCCAAATCTATCTTCCCTCTCTCCAGCTCACCTCGACCCTTCCCCTGACCTGACCACAAGGTCAGTTCTCTGCCATCTCATAACCCCTCACTCACGCGTGTCCCATCTTCCCACCCAGTTTCCACTCACTGCCAACTTCCTTCAAGAATCTTCTGTGTTTGGGGAGCAGAGACTAAGCTGTTGTGAGTGTCCATTTCTGTTCCTCTTTCTCACTCCCTACCTACTGTCCATGCCTCGCCCCACTGCAATCTGTCTTCCCTGGAATTTACTCACATCATCATCAACAACCACACACTTGATTATTCCTACCTTGGACTCTCTTCTCCCTGGCTACTGCCTCACCATGGTCTTGGGGTCTCCTATAATGGGACTGCTTTTTCTCTGCCTCCTTCCTTCATGGGCTCCTGGCCCTTGTCATGTACTTAGTAAACATGATTGTTAGGAATTTCAGAACTTTGAAAATTTCTCTACGTGAATTGTGAAACTACCCAGGAGTAGGGTAGAAAGGACCCACATGTGTAGGGAAGAGATACGACTGGAAGAGGAAGACAAAGTGTATGAAGAAGGTGATTTTATTTCCTTTGATAAGGCAGTTCTTCAATGTGAGACTAGAGTGAATAAGCATCACCCAGTGCCTATGGAAACTGCAGGTTCTAGCTTCCTTTTTAGAGAGCCTGGTGCAGAAAGTATGGAGTGAGTCAGGGACTCTAATGAGTTTCCACAAGCGTCCCTGGTGATTCTGATGCAAGGTGTCCCCAGGATCCCTGAGCAAAGCTGCACACCAGGCCCAGAGGAGGGAGTGTGGGGGCTGCAGGTGCTGGAATGTGAGGGGCTCCAGCAGGGATACCCTGCTCTGCTGACCTGGCTTCTTCCCACCTAGGCATTCTTCACTTTACAGATGGTGATGATGATGATGGTGATGATGATGGTGATGATGATGATGATGATCAGAAAACCTTTTCAGCAGGTAAGTTGGCCATAATGCTTAGACCTTGACCTCCCCTTTTTAAATTTAAATACTTTATTGTTTAAAGTATTACATATGTCTCCTTTTTCTCCCATTAACCTCTCCCTGGCTGTTCCCATCCCTCAGCACATGCCCTCACTCCCCTACTGTCTGTGTCCATGCCTTATGCTTATATACATGCATACAAGTCCTTTGGTTGATCTCTTACCCCCACCCTCCCCTGCCTTCCCTCTGAGGTTCGGCAGTCTGTTTGATGCTTCTATGTCTCTGGCTCTATTGTTCATCAGTTTATGTTATTCATTATATTCTACAAATGAGTGAGATCACGTGATATTTATCTTTCTCTGACTGGCCTATTTCACTTAGCAAAATACTCTCCTGGTCCATCCATGCTGTTGCAAATGGTGAGAGTTTCTTCTTATTTATTGCAGCATAGCATTCCATTGTGTAGCTGTACCACAGTTTCTTAATCCACTCATCTGCTGATGGGCACTTACACTATTTCCAAATCTTAGCTATGGTAAATCGTGTTGCTATGAACATAGGGGTACCTTGACCCTCTTTACCCCATAAACACCCTGCTCACCAGTTTATCTACATCCTGTCCCTAGAGGAATGGTCTAATCTCAGCCCCGACAAACCCACAGGGAAACCTTCCCCAGCCAGGCTCCTTCACCACCTCCTCATCTCACTGCTGTGACCTACACAGGCCCCTGGCCTCAGGGAGATCCTGTCTCCTTTGAGTACTGGGGTAGGAGTGTGTGTGTTTGGGGAGCAGAGACTAGCTGTTGTGAGTGACCACTTCTGTTCCTCTTTCCAACAGCAGGCATATGTCAGCCACAGTCCTTAAGTGGACAGGAGACTATAAAGTGGGATGTGATCCCTCCACGAGGCCCCCTTTTTTACAACTGAAACCCCATATGATTGCCTTGGCTGTCCTCATCTGAGCCACTGGGCTCTGGTTCCCTGGGCAAAGGGCAGGGGTGGATGGAAAAGAGGGGTCAGGGAGTAGAGGGCAGAATGTAGACAGAGTCTTCAGAGATTAATTTTTAGGTGTTAATTTGATTTCTCTCTAGGCAGTAAAGAACATTCCTGCCTCTGAAGAGATGAGTGTGTGTTTGCTGGGGTTGGGGAGGATCCTCATTGTACTCATCTGGTGAGCAGGGCAGAGTGCCCCTGCCTTTGTCACAATGGCCTCAGGGACAGGTCATAGTTTCTGTGGGATCGAAGGGCCAGGAAGGGTCAAGAATGTGGAGGGATGGACTGAGATGGAGCACAAAGAGGTTAAGCAAGAGGGTGGTAGCAGTAGAGGGTGGAAGCTAGGAAGTGTCTCTCAAGCAAATTTGGGGGGTGAGAGAGGGAGATGACCACTTGCCATTCTCTTCCTAGGAAGGGTGCAGGCACCCCTTGGGCTGGGTGTTCACTAAGAGGGAACCTGAGGCTGCTGGGTAGGAAAAGGCAGAGCTCAGAACCCAAATTGGAGGTTTCCAAACTACTCAGAAAACTGAGCTTTAATTCCAGACTTACAGTTTGGTCATGGCTACTTTTCATTCATTCATTCATTCATTCATTCATTCATTCGTTAATGCATGCAGGAAGCATTTATTAAAGACTCATTGGGCAGGAGGCATTTTCTGAGCACTGGGATAGGACAGTGAACCAAATAGAAATGCCTGCCTCCCTGGCACTTCCATTCTAGTGACTTCTCACTCTCACTAGGGCCACCTTGAGTCCACCTCAGGTTTCCTGGCAGAAGCAGGCAGCCCCCAACATCCACTCCTTGGTTAATTCCTTATAGACCCTGAAGATACAGGCACATCTGCATGTATTACCAAACACTGTATATACGTATTCAGATAGTTGTCATGACACCCTCATTTTGAGGTCCAATGCTGGAACCTCTGACATTTTCATCTCTGGAGACCAGTCTAGAACCCACATTATTTCCCACGTGTCAGAAGTGAGCACCTGGTCAGTTTCTTCCTCTTCCCGTGACCCTTTCCCAGATCCTCTCCTTTCGTCCCTGCATGTACCCCCACCTCATCTCAGCAGAGACTTTCCATTTTTCTAGCCTGTTGTGGCAATTCCAACCCAGAGCTCAACCATGCCATCTTCAGAGATGCTCTGGGTCAGCAGCTTGAAGGGAAGAGCAATTTTGCTCGTGTTGGAAGGAGAGGAATGGTCTGATCTGAGAATTCTGTTTTCTGTTTGGCATTAATGCCCGAGGGCAGATTTCTTTCCTTTTTTTCCCTTAAAAAATTTTTTTTATTGATTTCAGAGAGTAAGGGAGAGGGAAAGAGAGAGAAAAACATCAATGATGAGAGAGAACCATTGATTGGCTGCCTCCTGCACACCCCACACTGGGGATTGAGCCCACACCTGGGCATGTGCCCTGACCCCTGACCGGGAGTCAAACTGTGACCTCTTGGTTCATTGGTCCATATCCGTTACCAAAGCTAATCTGGAAGCCCCCATGGGCAGATTTCAGGCTGCTACAAGAGGAGGTTTCCCAGAACATAAAAGCGGCCGAGCTCTCAAAGGACATGCAGGGTGTTGTGTTCTCCAACCTCCTGGCCATGCTTAAGGACCGTGAGGATCTTCAGGACTGCAAGCCACTTCAGGACCTCATGGACAAGGTGAGGGGCCCCGCTACTTCCTAAGGCTGATCCGACTTGTAAATGGGGGATGTTTCAGGGGCACAGCCAAGGTGTGTGGGGAAAGGAAAATGGGGGTAATCTTAGTGGGATGAGAAGGATGTCTGAGGTTGGGGACTATGTCCTGTGTCCAACAACCAGGGCCAGGAAGGCAGCCCTCACAGACTGGGGGTGCTCCATGTTCCCTGGGGGTGCATGGAGCCATTACCCCCACTCCTTGGTTAATCACTTGTAGATGCAGAATTTACAGGCGAAATCACTGATGTTATTATCACCATCATTAATAAGCCCTGTCTCCTATAGCTTGAACAGGAACCCTTTGGTCATTTGGATGGCCCTGGTGGCACCATCCTAACTGAACTGCAAAAGGACTCCTGCCATCCAGAGGTTGGCTCAAAGTGCCTCATCCTTTACCTGCTTGAAGCCTTAATGGGTAAGAGTGGTTTGGAGGAAGAATGGGGGAGTCACAAGGTTGGTCCCCCAGAGCCCCGAAAGGGTTACCTTAGGTGTCACCTCTCCAAACCCCTTGACATGTTATGATTTTTCACCCTCACATCACAGGCCTCTCCGAGGTCAGTAGGGCTCAGTGTGATGAACTTGCCCTGTGACAGAGCCTGAGGTCTGCAAGGCCAGCCAGGTTCATGCAGCGGATCAGTGGGGCGGTGATGCCAGGTCCAGCCATAGAAACCCACCCAGGACCATGTTAGGAGCTTCCTGGAGACCATCCCACAAGCACGAGCAGAAGGGGGACTTTCCAGGGCAGGGAACTTGACCTTCACGCCAGCGAGTTTTATTCCTCTGCCTCAGAGTTCACTTCTAAAGGTCTCTGAGTTCACCGTGGGGACAGGAACATCTGACTCTTTCCCCAAATGTCCCCCTGTCCCCAGTGCTGAGTGACATCCAACATGTCCTGCTGGCTCAGTCCATGGAGAAGAGGATCCTCCTCCTGCAGAGGGACCTGGTGAGCAATCCCCAGGGGCCGGCGTCTTGGAAAAGAGTGAGGGAAGCAGGATAAGAATGGTTCTGAGAAAGGAGAGATGACTGGGGTTGCTGCTGGGAGGGGAGGGGAGGTCTCGGTGTGGGCCTGGGAAATCCAGGCTGCATCTCCGTCTGGGAAACAGGCCCAGTGGGCATGAGTCTACCTGGGGAAGGTCTCAGTTTCCATGGCAACCCTGCAGAGACCCCCCCCCCCCAGTTCTAAAATAGCCGTCTAGGAATACAGGTTTGGGGAGCTCAGGGTATCTGAGTTATACCCCTGCTGTACTCACAAGGGTACCATTTGCAAATTGGATGCTCTGTCTCTGCATGCATATATATGTAAGTACATATGTGTGTGTAGACACGTACATACACACATTGCACACGCAGGCATACACACACAATTCCAAACCCCACTATTCTGCTGAGTAAGTGTCAGTGTCCCTATTTATCAGCTGCGGAGCCAGTGCTCAGTGATTTCCAACAACGTGTCCGTGGTCACACTGACCACAATATAGGAACAGGTCGCAACCCCAGAGCTCCTGCCCCCACAGTCACCCTGCATTACCCCTGGCCCTTGGGACTGAAGGTTCTCTCTTCTTGACCTCAGAGGCTGGCCTGTAACATCTGATACTGTTTCTTCAAGGTGGGGAGCATCCTGGAGCCCAACTTCAACTGCTCTGAGAACACTCCCTTTACCCTCCAGCCCGAGCTCCTCGCCCCACTCCAGGGGGAGGGCTTGGCCATTACCTATGGGCTGCTGGATGAGTGTGGCCTGGAGATGGAGCTGAACAGCCCCAGGTCAACCTGGGACCCGGAAGCCAAGGAGCCCCTGTCTGCCCTCTATGGGGCCCTCTCCGTGCTGAGCCAGCTGGCTGAGGTCCGAGACCACCTGGGGGGGCAGGCCAAGGGGTCTGTCCATTCAGACTAGTCAGTCCCCCTCCTGTCGTTTGATGTAAACACCCCCAAGCTGTTCTCTGTATCTGAGTCTGTATCTATTCCACAAATAAGGGATAAGTCTTTGTCTTTGATTTATTTCGCTTAGCACAAGACCTTCAAGGTTGGTCCATGTTGTCACAAACCACAGGCGACTCTGGCTGCTGAGTGGGGGGATGGGTTGGAAGGTGGGGGCCCACGTGGATGTAGGGAGAACATTGAAGGAGTTTCTCTAATTGCCCAGGCACTCAGTGGTATATTTTAAAAGATCAGTGGTATATCTTAAAAGGTAGGAGCTTGAAAAGTAGATATATTTAATTCTGGTTGAAATAGATCCCAGGACTACCTGGGGGATATATATATGTAAACTCATAGGATCACATCCTTGTGCTTCTCCTATTGAATGACCATGATTGGCGCTATTTTCTAATGAATTTATAATTTACACCAGAAGGGGGCAGCATTGACACACAGAAGGAAGCTTGTGATGGCAGACACTTTCCTTGATTTGCTTTGGGACTTCAGAGTAAAGGCAGACCCCTCTCTCTGCTCTGCTCTCCCACCTCCCTCCCCCCCCTTTTCCCTTCTCCTTTGATGCCTCCCTGCTGCATTTAACGTGGAATAGGCTGGGAGAAATGGGTGGGGCAGAGGGGGTCAACACTGGCTTCTTTTTATAGCCTCTGAACCTTCCTTTTAAACACTGCATTGGTTGTATTGAATAATCCCCATAAAGAGCTCTGGGAGGTAAGAGTGAGTTATGGGGAACTTAGAGCTGTTTCCAGTGTCTCCAGAAACGCCAGCCCTTCTGCCGGGATTACTATGGATTCTGTGGGAAACCTGTTGTCTCATGCTGAGCCCAGGCAGAAGCTGTGAAGAGCTTGAATGTCGCTCAGTAAGCAGGGTATATAGTTTCTAAATGAATTAAGCCAAGCACAGGAACTGTTCAAAATATTGCAACCTTGGTCATCCCATTGGAAAGCAGGGCTGGTGCAAATGGTAGGGGGACTTATAATCTGATAGATAGAGCACCTGCATTAATCTGAAAAATAATCATATCATTTTAAATCTTAGAACACATATACTAGTACTTATGTGAATAGGGGGTTAAGTTGTTCCTAAGTTTCCTTTCCAAGGCCTGTGGGAAGTGATGGAGGAGGTGACTCAGCTGTGAACCCAGCAAGCAGACCCAATAAGCATGGTCAGACCCACCCACCAGGAGTCAAAACATCATCTTATCAACATCATTTCATTACCTGATGACAATAGCTTACGTCTGGGGACCTCCAGAGCTGCACATAGCTGCATTGCATCCCCAGCCTCACCCCAGCCCCTTCCCCTGTATAACCCTGTCCCCCATTGAATGCTTGTAAGCACCCTCTCTTCTTGGTTGGCTGGCCTCAATAAATGTCTTCTATGATTCGACCCTGCCTTCGTTATTGGACACAGTGACAGGCAGCCTGAGCCCCACCAGGGGTTTCCTGGTAACAAAAATGTGGGGCTTTGCTGTCTTCTTGGAGAACGGAGCCCGTCCTCAGGAAGACTTGTGGCTGCACAGGTCTGGGCCGGAGTCTGAGGTCACCGCTGGGCGACCTCTGCCAGACAACTTCATCCACCCCGCTTCCTTTTTCTCCCTTTATTGGGTTGTTATTGGATCAAATTAAATAATGTCTACAAATAACCTACCCAGGTCTAACATGTAGGTGATACTCAATAAGCTGTTCTCGAGTGAACTGAACCGAGACAACAGTGAGGGACACGTTGGAAGCCTGGGTGTCCCTGCTGTGGTCCCACGGGCAGCCCCAAAACCAGGGGGTGGGAGGAGTGGGTCTCTGGTCTGGGACGTTGAACTCCTCAATTTTTAGAAATTCTCAGGCAGTGGAGCATGTCTATGGATGTCCCTCCCTCTGGTAGGGACTCTAGGCTCTGCTCTTCTTGCCTGCTTCACAGCCTGCAGTAGAGCACACATCACTAGTTGTTTGGTTTTTTTTTAAACATCAGGGGTCTTTGCATTTGAATCCAGTTAGCCCTGTGTTATCTGAGATTGGCTTTAAATGGCTTCAAATCCTCCTAGTCCTAGTTGTCACAGAGGGAACCAGACAGGGATTTGCTGCCATGATCCACCTTCTCCCCTTTCTGAGGAGGTGGGGGGCCTCTATGCTGACAGTCTCCTAAAATTAGGGAGGAAGGGAGTGTGTGAATGCAGTGTGGGTAAGCTGTGCCAGGCCTTCTTCCTTGGCGTTTTCAGGCCAGCAGGGGGCAGGAGAGTGTGCCTCCACTTGCCCCAGGTGTGCTGGGAGCAGAGGCAGGAGGTCTCCACACAGCTCAAGTCAGAAAGGTACTGCAGAGCATCGTGCCCAGCTGGCCTTCGCGTGAGTGTCTCCTCTGGTGGCTTTGCTTCTAGAGGACATTGAGACAGTCCCCACGTGGGACCGGAGGCCTTCGTCCCCCTGTGCTTGGGCCTCTCAGGCTGTGTCCTTGCTGATTGCTCGTTCCCTGGATACAGCGAGGCCCTGCATTCCTTCTACAGGCAGCTCCCTCCCTCCCTCAATAATTGGAACTAATTATGCAAGTTCTAACAGCACTTTTTAGATAATTTCTTATAGTTCCTGTTTAAATAATTATGTATGTATCTATCTATCATTTATCTGTCTATCTATCACATCTATCCATTTATGTATGTATGTATCTATCATTTATCTGTCTATCATCTATCTATCATATCTATCTATCTACCAATCATTTATCTACCTATCATCTATTTATTTTCTATCTTACTAGTTAGCAGTCCTTCCTTAATTTGGGGCAGCAGCTACTCAGAACTATCCCTCCCACTCATTCATTATAATTTGGGTGGGGCTGGGGTCAGTGTTTTTGTAACAAGCCATGCCCACTGAGCAATGCTGATTGGATGAATGGATGGATGGATGGACGGATGGATAGATGGATAGAAGGATGGATGGATAGAGGGATGGATGGATGGATGGATGGATGGATGGATGGATAGATGGATAGAAGGATGGATGGATGGATAGAGGGATGGATGGATGGATGGATGGATGGATGGATGGATGGATGACTGCAGACTGTTTCTGACTCTTTGTTCTTTGAGCAAAGATTTCCGGAGTCTCCGCTTTATGACGGGCACTGAGCTGCCTCTGGCGACACAGTGGTCATGGACAGATGAGGCGCAGGGGCTCGGGTCGCTTTCCCCAGCAGCTCCTGGAGGGGCTGGAACCAAGCTGTCCGTAGGAGCAGGTGCTGGTGGGGCCAAAGCTGGGTGAGAGGACGCCCTGAAAAGACGTGTGGGGGGAAGGGCATGGGAGACCGAGGCCAGAGCCCGCTGGCCGCTGCAGGCCGTCTCCCTGGGGGCATCCGGGGTTTCCTCAGCCTAATGGGAGCCCGAACCGCCTCCTGCCAACACACCGTCTGTTCAGAGCGTCCCACTTAGCATCGGTGAGAGCCGGCCTTTCCCACCCACAGCTGCCACTTCACTCAGGGGCCTGTGGGCTCTTCCCAGAGTAAACCCCCGGCAGCGCCCACAGATCAGGCTCCACCGATTAGGGCCCTAAATTAAGGGGTGGCTGCGGGTCGGGGTCAGGCCTGTGTCTGGCTGCTCGCTCCTTGGAGACAGTGCAGCCCTTTTATGGCCGTGGGGGCGGCTGGGGGCGGTTGGGGGCGGCTGGGTCTCCTTGGGAAGCCCCTGAAAGATGGTATTTACCGGCTGGGAAACGCCTCCACCGCAGGTTGGTTTGTTTGAGACGCTCTGCCCCGCCCTGAGCGCATTGGCTGCTGGTTCTTGTCTCTGGCCCGGGCTGTCTGGGCATTTAATGGCCTGGGGGGTGCGCTCTCCACATCTCCAAGGCCCCTCAGTGCACAGAATGCGCTTTAAGAACCCACCGCAGTGCAGTGTCTGCGCTTTCCTCGTGGTATAGGGCAGCTGGCTCCGGCTCGGAGGGCGCATTCCTGAGCCAGGGCGTCCTCTCCTCCCGCCACCACAGAGCCCCATTGACGCTGGGATGCCCCATCGCTGTTCCTGAGAGACTCTGGTTCCCCAGCCAGCAGCTCCCCCCAAAACAGATGCGCCTGTGGGCCTGTGCGTCTCAGGATGAGTGTTGACTTCATAGGGCGGTTGCCATCAGAGACGTCTCTGCCTGGTCCAGATTCCGGAGCTTTGGGGGCTCTAGTGTTATCATGGGAGCAGCCTGGGAGCCCCCTGATGACACAGGAGGGGCGGGGAGTGTGAGGGAAGGAGGGGGCCGGGGCAATCCGGGCTTGCAGATGGGAAGGTCTGGTCAAGGTCGCCTGGTCCACACTTTGCCAGAATGGAGGAATCTCACCTGACCTGACAGGTGCTTTTCCAGGTGCAGTCTCTCTCTCTCTCTTTAAAAATATATATTATTGGTTTCAGAGGGAGAGGGAGAGAGAGAGAGAGAGAGAGAGAGAGAGAGAGAGAGAGAGAGAAACAGCAATGATGAGAGGGAATCATTGATCGGCTGCCTCCTGCACACCCCACACTGGGGATCGAGCCCACAACCCGACATGTGCCCTTGACTGGAATTAAACCCGAGACCCTTCAGTCTGCAGGCTGATGCTATCCACTGAGCCAAACCGGCTAGGGCGAAGCTTTGGCTTTCTGATGTGGGAAGGGGGACGATGACACCCTCCTGTGAGGGTTCAGCGAGAAACACCACAGAGGAACTCAACACAGAGCCTGGCCCACGGTGACTCCTCAGCATGTGTTGGTCATTGTGCCCGATGTCCCGGGCAGACGTAAACAGGAACCCGCTTTCCTCTGATGAAGGGTCTCCCCTAAGCCGTCCCCTGGACAAAGGCACGGGCTTGCACGATGGTTGCCCAGCGCTAGCACACGGACCACGGCTGGGAAGCAGATCTTCCCGCGGCCTGCAGATAACTAGCCTCCGGAGGGCTCGGACCCGTGACCCTGTCCTCATTAGCCGTGTGAACCGGCTGGCCCAGGCTGCCCTCGGCAATGATTCCTGCCAGGTCACAGAGAATACCTCCCCCACGAGCCGCGGCGAGCAGCCACCTCTGACCCTGCTCACTTAGAAGGTAATCAGCCACAGCCGCCCTCATTCATGTGGCCAGCAGGCCTTTATCAGGGGACATTCTTGCGGCTCTCAGTTCCCCGTGACTCAGTGCGCCGGCTGCCGACGCCTTCTGAGTGCCCGAGATAAGAACAAGGCCAGGTATCTGCGCTCCTTGTACGGGGCCATCCATCACCTTTCCTCTTCTCTCCACACCCCGCACATGAAAGGGGCTTTGAGCTGACGACTCTGAGAAAGCCCAGGACCCCGTCCCTGTGCCTTTATGATCCCATTAGCGGGCGGGTGGGTGACGGCCGTGTGGGGGCCAAGCATAGGAAAGGCCCACCGACAAACGCAGAACACATGGTCGCTGTCACGGGAGGTGGCACTTCCGCTCACACGCAGGTCTTCGTAGTTCAGTGCCGCCCAGCAAGTTTTGGGGAAGTGCCCAGCTGCACGTTCATTCAGTGATTCGCGCATTCATCCATCAACCCTTTTCTGAGTGTTGTGTACAGACGCTGTGCCGTACTGCACCCTGGGCTGGAAACAAAGGAATCTAACGCCTTCCCTGCCTGCATTCTCAGGGGAGATGCCATCTGCATTTGCAAAACACCCAGGAAAGAACTCCATGCAGAAGGGAGGAGAAAACAAATATTTACTGAGCTGATCATTCATTCATTCAATAAAATACGTATTGATTACCAACTGTGGGTCCCGTGCTAGATGCCGGTACTGAGAGATGAGCAACAGAAGCATCGTCTCTGCCGTCCTGGAAACTGGGGCCCACCTGAGACCAGGTGATCACAGAACCCACGCGGAACCTGAGGTCTCTGCTGGGAGAAAGGGCCGGTCATGCCAGGAGTGGGGAGAGGCCGCTCCACACGAGGGGACAGCACACGCAGAGCCCTGCTGGGGGCAAGAGACCGACATGTCTGAGGAGACATTTAGGAGACGGGCCAGTGGGCGGGAGGGTAGCAGTGGAAGAGGGGAAGGAGAAGAGGTGAGATTGGAGGAGGCAGTGGGCAGGGTGTGCAGGGCCTCGGCCAGCGCAGGAGCTTGGGATTGTTTATCTACTTATTTTAGGACAAAAGGAAACTGGAAGAGCTGGAAGCTGGCGCTGTCTAATGCCATCTACCGTGTGCCCCGGACGTGTCGGGCCCTGTGCGGAGGGCGCGTGTTAGAGCAGCGCTCATGCTGTGAATGGCGGTTCCGTCCAGCGCTGCTCACCCCGCTCAGCGGCGCTCAGCAGGTGGATGCGGCTGCTTGCATGTCAGGAGGCGGAGCTCCGAGAGAGCAGGGGACAGCAGCCCGGCGGGTGGTGCGGTGTCTCCTTGGCTTCTGGAGGAGAGAGCAGCGCACACACAGCGAGGGCGGTGAGGAGAACGGGGCTCCTTCCTCCCCACACCCCGCACCCTGCACCCCACTACTTTTCCCTGCGCCTGGGCCACCTCCCTGAACCGCCATGAAGTCTTACAGAGCGGGCACTACCCCAGTTTTCAGGTGAGGAAACTGAGGCCCACGAAGCCAAGGACACCCAGCCAGGGGGTGGAGGGGCGCTGGCCTGGTGTGGGAAGGCTCACGTCCAGGGGTGCACCAGGGAGAACGCCCCGATCTCCCACAGCTGAGCAGGACTTGGTGCAGGAATAGCAACTGCAGGTATTCTCCCCCCCCCCGCCCCCCGCCCCGCTTCTGTGGGCTGAGGGGGGATTCCACGTCTCCGCCTGGCAGTGCTGGGACGGGGGGAGGAGTGGGCATGTCAGAGGGGAAAGCCCCTGGTGCTGACCGCCGTCCCCTCGCACTCCTGGGCCCGCCCCGGTTTCTGGTCGGAGGCGCCTCATGAAGGCCTGGGTGAGAGGCTGGTCTGTGGCTGGGCTGGCGGTGGCTGGGCTGGCGGCGCCTGGGCTGTGAGTCCTGTGAGTGTGCAGTGCTGTCTTGGCCATCTTTCCCTTCCAGTCAGAGAGGTGAGCTTACGCCCCCTGAGCCAGATTTTCCGGGCGCAGCCCCCTGCCCCACCCAGCGCTAAGTGTATGACGCCTGACAGATCATGGGGCCTCCTCTGCCTTCATTCTCTCATCGGCATAATGGGGAGAATGGAGTGCACGTGAAGGTCATTGCTGTGAAGGTTCGGTGAGCTCACACCTGGAGCGTGTTTGGAGCAGGTGCTAGAACTCAGCTAGTGCTTCCGAGTGTTGGCCGTCACGTGGTGGGTGGTCTGGCCCTCCATCCACCCAGGAACTGCTCCCTCCAGCAGGAGGAGGGGGCCTGTGGGGCACTAGCTCCCAGGCTGCCCTAGCCCAGCTTGTCCCCCGTGGGAGGATGTCAGGCTTCCCGGAGTGTGATCCTGGGGCCGTGTGATATGTCACCCCTTCATGCAGCCTCAGGACCCAGGGCTTTCTGAGGTCACACCCAGCGAGGGCGCCCTTGAGAATGGCTGCCGGGGAGCTGTAATGATGTCTAAGAAATGGTGTGACTGCTGGGCAGGCGCTGGACCAGGAGCCTGAGGTCTCTATTCTTGTTGCAGCTCAGCCACGGCCACCCTCTGGGATCTGGGGCCCATCACTCAGCTCCCGTCTCACTTTCTGCTCCCCAACGCTGTCTCTCCCGAGGTTGTTCCCAGAATCAAATGGGAGTGAATGTGCTTTGAAAATAAGGGATGGAAATGAGGGAAGAAGGAAGGAAGGCTGGAAGGAGGGCGGAAAGAAGGAAGGAAAGAAGAAAAGAGGAAAAGAAAGCAAGGAAGGGGGGGTAGGAGGACAAGCCCAGCTTCTGCTCGGCTCCCCTCTCTCCTGGTGCCCAGACCTGATCACATGGCCGAGTGGGAACGGGGCTGTCTGCAGCTGGTCATGGGCAGCGAGGCTTTTAGCGGCAGCGATTTATTGCAGGTCAAAAGCGGCCCCTTTGTGCAGGTCACAGAAGCCCTGGAAGCCTCGTGATGGATTAGGAACCCGGGGCTGTGAGGGGAGACACGGGAGGCGGGGAGCAGCGTGGCTCCACGGACCACAGCACAGGCCTGGGCGTTAGGATCAGCTCGAGGCTAACCTAACGGCCAACCTCTTTGGCTTCTCTCTGGCCCTCAGCTTCCTATTTGTAACAGGAGGGGGCTGAGTAAGATGTGTAGGAGGGTGACCAGTAATTTCCTGTCCTTGTCTTATTCTGGGCTCATCACCAGTGAATATTCTGCTGCATCTGTGTGGTGTGTCTTAGGGACCGGCAATGGCAGTCACGTTGTTTATGTCGTCTTCCTTGTTGCCTTTAACTTCTTTTATTGATTTCAGAGAGGAAGGAGAGGGAGAGAGAGACACACACATCAATGATGAGAGAGAATCACCGATTGGCTGCCTCCTACACGTGCCCTACTAGGGATGGAGCTCCTACCCCGGGCATGTGTCCTGACTGGGAATTGAACCATAGCTTCCTGGTTCACAGATCAGTGCGCAACCACTGAGCCACGCTGGCTGGGCTCCTTTAACTTCTTTTCTCTTTAAATCCCAAGTCTGTCTCAGAGCTGTCGACACCCTATTTCATGCTCTGGGCCCTGGAGATGTTCCTGGCTCCGGGCGCTGTCATGGGAAGGGGAGGCAGGACTAGAGCCCGGGCCCTGGGTGACTGGGGTTGGGTCCTGGTTCTGGTTAGCGGTTACCTGGACACATTCATCCTTGGGCATCAACCTCTCGTCTACACCGCGGAACCACACAACCACCTCAACAGGCTCCTGGGAGGGCCAAACGCACTGAAGTGTCAGCACGTAGTGTCTTAGCTCTGTC
The DNA here is from genome assembly GCF_000147115.1 of Myotis lucifugus. Taxonomy (NCBI): domain Eukaryota; kingdom Metazoa; phylum Chordata; class Mammalia; order Chiroptera; family Vespertilionidae; genus Myotis; species Myotis lucifugus. The sequence goes on from NW_005871161.1 coordinate 1,611,892, forward strand.
CGTAACCTTGGCAAAGATGAAGGTGCTGGTCGTTACAGGCACATCTCGGGGACATTATGGGTTTGGGTCTTGACCACCCCAGTAAACTGAGTATCATAACCAAGCGCAACATCTATAGAACAAACTTGTCTGCTAATATCGACCACCTCTACCCACCATTCCAGTATGTTATTGTATTAAGAGTCGCCTTTTTCTTCTTCTTACCAAAACGCCCTCCCAGGAAAAGCTTGGGAGGGAGGAAAACCCTCACACTTTATAGAGCCTCTAGCGCAGGGCCCACAGCCAACCTCCTCAGGCCATAGTTATTGCTGGTAGCAATCATGGGAGCAGTGGCATTTCCAATGGGCACGTGAGGGTGCTGACCTTGTTTCTCTGGCATTCCCGATGGCGTGAGGTGGTGGTGAATTGTGTGCTGATCACGGGTGGCCTCGAGCAGGGGCCGAGTCTCAGCCAGGGGTCTCTGACTGTCAGAGGAGGGGTGGGGAGCATGGGTGGGCGGAGCCCAGGTTATCAGCAGGCCCTGGAACAGAGACCAACATTTTATCTCCGGCAAACATATGGTATCTAGGCTGTCAGCCCCAACCTCCAACAGCAAGGAGAAGCCAAGTACTTAGAAATGGACAGTGGCCGGTGTACAACGAACACAGTTAATCAAAGCGCAGGGAAGTATCAGCCCAAGTGAATGAAGTCAGCTCTTTTCAGGGAGGGAGGAGGGCTCTGTATCTCTAATGAAAGAGTGATACAGCGGTTGAGTGTCTACTTTGTGCTTCTGTAGCCAATGCTCAAAATAATTATGTTGATCTTCCTTTGGGAGAAGGAACAATGAGGCTCAGAGAGATTAAGTGACTTACCCAAAGACACACAGTAATGTCTAGAGGCAGGATTCAAACCCCAGGCCAGGGCTCTTTCTACTCTATTAGGCTGTCATCTAAAGGGACATATGATAAGGAAAGAAGGTGATCTTCTTGGTCAAATCTGTATTTGTTTTCTATTGTTGCTGTGAACAATTGCCCCAAACTTGTGGCTGATAATGATGTAAATGTATTTTGTCGTCTGGAGGCCAGAAGTCCCCAGTAGGTCTGAAGTGGCTAGAATCCAGGCCTGGGCAGGCTTCCATTCTTTCTGGAGGCTTCCGGGCCTTTCCCAGCTCTTAGAGGCTGCCCACATTCCCTGACTCCTGGCCACGGAATCCCACCCACCCCTTCCTTGATCGCCTCACCTTCTTCTGTCTCTGACGGCCCCTCCTGCCCCCTGTTATAAGGACCCCTGTGATTGCTGGCCCGTCTGGCTAATCCAGGGTAAGCTCCCCACATCCAGATCCTTAATGTAGCCGCATCTTCAAAGTCTCTTTGACCAAATAAAGTGACAGGTCTCCGGGCGGAGGACGTGGGCATCTTTGGGGCCTTTATCCTGCTGCCGCGATACCCAAGGCATGCTTTAAGCCAGTGCGCTCGAGGGGTAATCTCCTCCCCCCAAAACCGGCACCCTGCGCTGTTCAGCCCCGTCCTTCAGCCCGGCTATGGGGCCAGAGGGGGGACCCCAGGACTTGCCACAGGATAACAATTGCTAACACTATTGAGGCCCCGCAGAGCTGTTTTATAACCTCAGGACTCAACGGCGTCAGCGTCATGAGGTCAGGATTATTATCTGCTTTTCCGGGTGAGGAAGGTAATGGCACAGAGAAGGGGAGCTACCTGCCCAGGCCTCTCAGGGGGGACGTGGTGGACGGGTACCCGGCTGTCGGGTCCCAGAGCAGCGCCCTCGCCAGGAAGCTGCCTCGGGACAGTGCCTGCATCTGTTCCACTGACGGTTGTGGGCCCTGTGTGTCCACGCCATGCCTGACCACAGTGGGTGCTAAATAAACACGCTGTCTTCACGGAAGCAGACAACACCCGAGACCGATGGTGTGCCGTTTCCCCGAGTGGCGTCTTTAAGCAGGAGAAGATGAGGCGTGGTGGAGAGATCTCTCATTCTTGCCATCCAAGAATAAAACGAGGAGGCATTTTCGCTTACTGTGCTGGTAAGCAAGATCTTAAACCTTTTCTCTTTTACCCAAAGTCTGTATTCTGGGATCATCGTGGTGAATGGAGTACCTGGGAGGAAGCTCCCCTGAGGATGAGGTCAGGGTCACGACCATGAATGTGCGATAGGCGTGGGGCCTGGCCTTTTAAACTGGTGGGCAGTGAGGGACCCCCAAAGCCCGAGTCTCTTTGCTTGGCTGCAGTCTGTTAGCCTCCGTGCTGGCGTGAAGCCAAGCCCAGGACTTGGGGGCGCTAAGCTCATGTTCTGTGTGTGGACCTCCCGGCCGCACACATCCCAGGGCTCTCAGGGGGAACCTATGTGAAGAGAGAGGATAAACACGTCCCATCTCCCAGCGACAGCAAAGGCTCACGTGCGGCAACACCACCGGGCTTGCTGGTGCTTGTACGCAGACCTGTGGTCTCCCGTGTGGGATAGCAGAGCGGCCAGAACTCTCTCACTCCAAGTCACTCTCCCACTGGGGCTGAGGGGAGCCCCATCTTCCTGTGAGCCCTGCCTGGCCACGCTTCCTTTCTTTTTTTAAAATATATTTTTATTGACTTCAGCGAGGAAGTGAGAAGGAGAGAGAGGGAAACATCAATGATGAGAGAGGTGGGGTGTGGGCCACAGACATGATGGATCCTTGGGCATCAACCTCAATGATGGATTGGCTGCCTCCTGCACGGCCCATACTGGGGATCGCGCCCACAACTCGGGCACGTGCTCTGCCCGGGAATTGAACCCTGACCGCTGGTTCATAGGTCCACACTCAACCATGAGCCACGCCAGCCAGGCCCACACTTTCTTTCTTATGCAGATACTCTCTTCAAAGATGCAAAGTTGGAAGATGCGAATCGATCACTTTTATTACACTAACTCTAGAATTTAAGCATTAAAAGAGGAGGCAGACACTTAGAGGCAAAGCAATAACTTAATCACTCGTGAGGACACTGCTGTGATGTGAGCCCCGCGTGCTCATCTGCTTGCCGACAGGGCCTGGGATCCCATGTGCTGGACCCAGGCCTTCCACTCGCGTGAGGGGCAGGGCTGGGCCTGGGCCTCGGGGTCCTTATAGCCAAACCAGTGCCCCTCACAGAATCAAACTGTGATCTCCTGATTCATAGGTCGATGCTCAACTTGCCCTTTTGCCACAAAAAAGCTTAAATCACGTCCATTCCCCCCGACATTCAGTGGGGTTCAGACCCCTACACTCCCTGGTAGTATGTTTGATGCTTACTTCTGTGTGTGGTGGAGTATTTACTGGGACAGGCAGGAGAAAGGCAGTCCTTCCTGGGTTGGGTAGGTCTGGGCTCCTGTGCAAAGCACGGCTCTCGGGTGATACCACCCATGTCCAGCAGATGGCGACAGTGCTGCACCTAAGAGGACTTCTGGAAGGTGAGTTGGACAGGCCACCGCCTCCCTTTCCAGAAAAAATAAAATAAAATAAAATAAAAGGTGAGGTCTGTGTTTTCCTTCTTTGAAAAATGGAGACAGAGCTTTCTAAGCTTTAGCAGTTGAGGATTTAAAATTAATTTGAAGGACACCAAATCCTCTTCTCAGGCTTACACTAGCTATTCCTCCTGCAGAATTCAAGTGTCTGTGGCCCCCACCCCACCCCGCCTTCCCCGCCTGTGCTGGCACCATCTTATTTAATACGTGGATTTTAAAACAACAGAATGCAAATTAGGAACCCTTACCTCTGTACTCGAGAACTGCACACACAGTTCCATTAAAAAATGCCTAAGGGAGAAGAAAGACAAGAAGGGAATCCAGGGTGGGGTAAAAGTCGGTCTACCCTTGCAAGCACTCGAAACAGAGTCAATTCTTGTATGAACACTGATTAGTTACTTTATTATTTTCCATACGAACAACTGGGAGCCTCCTGCTGCTTCTTTCCTCTGTTGGTTGCTGGGATCTCAGGGACTTTTTCTTTTTGTGTGTTTTTAAAGTATTATTTTTATTGATATCAGAGAGGAAGGGAGAGAGAAAGATAAGAACATCAATGATGAGAGAGAATCATCGACCAGCTGCCTCCTGCACGCTCCACACCAGGGACCGAGCCCGTAACTGTGACCTCCTGGTTCATAGGTCGATGCTCAACCACTGAGCCACACCAGCCAGGCTCTTTTTGTTGATTGTATTTTTTAAGTCAGGGGTCCTCAAACTTTTTAAACAGGGGGCCAGTTCACTGTCCCTCAGACCGTTGGAGGGCCGGACTATAGTTAAAAAAAAAAAATGAACAAATTCCTATGCACACTGCGCATATCTTATTTTGAAGTAAAAAAACAAAACGGGAACAAATACAAGATTTGTATTTGCATGTGGCCCGCGGGCCGTAGTTTGAGGACCCCTGTTTTAAGCCACCCTGTGGCAAACGTGGCCTATTCTGCTGAACAGCTCTGTGTGTTAGCACATGTGTGTTAGCACATGTGTACATTTGTGTAACCACGTGTGGCTGCCTCCTCCCCTCCATCCCCCTCACCAGGCCCTCCCAGCCTTCCCTGTCCTCCCACTGTGCAGCCTCTTCCTTCCTGCCTCCTTATCTGGCTCCCCCTTCGCTGGATGCCTTTAAATGCTGGTGTCTTAGCTTTTTATTTTATTTTTTAATAGGGACCCTGTCCTGGTGGTGCCCTTACCCACTCCCATAGGTCCTGTGGATCACCTTCACACCAAATGGCCCCAAACTGGATGAACCCAGACGTCTCAGGCCTTTGCTCTCCAGCCTTTCGGACGTCGCCTGGGTGTCCCACAGGTAACTCCAGCTCTGCATGTCACAGACTAAACACATCTTTCTTACCGTGTCACTCTTACATCCCAAATCCCTGCTAATGGTGCCACTGGGAACCAAGTTACAACCCCCAGAGGCACTTTTATGGGGTTTTCCCATTGCCTCCTGCATCAATCAAGGGGCAAACCCCCCTGCGGTGTGCTTTGGACCTGTCCCTTGATCTAGTCCCTTATCTGCGTGGTCTTTTGCCTCCGTCTGGGTCCTTATCTTATCATTCCACAGGCACACAGCGCACAAGTACCAGGTGAGTTCCGGGAAGGAGAGAGACAGGGGTGCACGTGTTGGGAGGAGGGGTGTGAGCTGGTGTGTGGAGGGTGGGCAAGGAGGGCATGTCTGAGGAAGACACAGGAGACCTGAAGGATGAGTAGGAACTGGCAAAACATGGGGATGGAGGAGGGGACATCCCAAGCAAAATTCATTCTAATTAGTATTGTTTTATTCCACTCAAGAGAGATCCTTTCTGGAACTGTCATTTAAATAGGAGAGTTTCAGCTCTAGCCGACTTGGCTCAGTGGACAGAGTGTTGGCCTGCGGACTGAAGGGTCCTGGGTTTGATTCTCGTCAAGGGCACGGATCTTGTTTGCAGGCTCCCGGCTCTGGTCAGGGGCTTGCCGAAGGCAACCAATCGCTGTGTCTCTCTTACATCGGTGTTTCTCTCTGTCTCCCCCCCTCCTTTCCACTCTCTCTAAAGATCAATGAAAAAAATACTCTTGAGTGAGGATTAAGAATAAATAAATAAATAAATAAATAAATAAATAAATAAATAAAGAGTTTCCGAAAGGAACTGAGAGTGAGGCTCCTGGCCATGGGCAAGCTGGGGGCATCGGCTTCCAGCCCTTCCCCAGGGAAGTACATCCATCCAGCTGGTGCCAAGGCCCCAGGGGTCTCTGCCAAGGGCCTTGGGGCCATGAGCAGGAGCTGCCAGTTACAAAGAGACGTCTGTTCCCCCTGGCCTGCCCTCCACCCCGGCCCAGAGGCACAGCCGTCCCCTGACCCCTCCGGCCGCTGCCCTGTGTGAAGACCCCACTCCCGAGACTTCAATGGCAGGAGGCGGCCGGCAGCAGCTGGGAACTGTTGTTGGCTTCTGGCAGGGCCCTGGGATTCTTTCCTGGTGGATCCTCTGCCCTGAGCTGTGGGGGCCCCTGGCTGACTTGACCTGAAGTTGAACTGAGCTGAAGGGTCCCGGGCCAGGAGTCGCCTCCGTGTCAGCCCCGATAGCAGCATGAAGTTGCACAATCTTTCTAAGAAAGACCAGCCCCTCTCCCCGCCTGGGGTGGGACGACTATGGGAGGCCGCGTATCCTGCAAATCCATTCATGCTTTCGCAGGGCAGGATGGTGCACGGCACGGGGACCAGATAAGGTACTTGCTTTTGTTCACAAACACACGGGGAGGCCCCGTGGGAGATAGCAAGGCTCCCGGTGGGGACGGGGCAGAGCAGGGCGGCCGCCGATAAGACCTGGTTTAGGAGAATGGCCGTTGTCCAGGGTGGAGCCCAAAACATCCGTTATTACTGCGTGTGTCTGGGGCGGGGGAGCTTTCATTCACAGAAACGGAGCGCGGGAAGTTGCAGCGATTCCAGTCTTTTAAGTGCAAGTAAAACCAGGCCCAGAGAGGGGAAGTAATTTTCCCTAGGTCACACAGCAAATCAGAGGCAAAGTTCTGCATGGAACTTGGACCCTCTGACATCAAATCCCTTGTTTTTTCTCTGTACAACAGCTTAGCTTCTCCATCCCAGGCAGATGTAGGACAGGCTAGCCACCCAGCTTGCAAAGCTCGGCTTTGCCCACAGAGGGCGCTCAAGGCCAGTCTGTCACCGAGGTGGTTATTACGGACTCTGCAGGGTGGTGGACCGCTGTCCGCTTCCCTGTCCTTAGCACGATGCAGAAGATGTTGGGCAAATAAAAGCGAATGCGTGCGAGCAGACACTGTGCTCCTATGTCCACGCACCGTCGCAATGCCCTCAGTTAGTGACGGTGCAGGGCCCAGGGAAAAGGGCTGCGTGGAAGGCAGAGCTTTCTCCTGGACCCAGGTCTCGCCTTACTTGCAATCTGCTTGGGACTCAGACCAGGATCTCAGTTGGGGCTAATGATACTCTTCCCACAGATCTCCCAGGACGTCTCTCTGTTTTGTTGACTTAGGGGGGGTCCCGTTTGAAGGCGGGAGGAAGTCAAAGATAGAATTTCCAAGCCCCTTCCAGCCCTAGGGCTTTTAGGAAAGAATTTAATCGTGTTTCACACCAGCAGATGTAAGCACGTATTGTGACTGGCCAGAGGACAATCACGCCCTTTTACTCCAATTAGACCAAGAAGCGCGGCTCAGGCTTTGATTAGAAGGACGGAACTTAGACAGAAATCCCTTTGTGACGTCAGGGGACCTGTTTCATGGGAATGGGGCCTGAGAGCGGCTTCCCAGAGGAACATCGGGGAACCAGGAGGACTGGGGTGCGCAGAGGGCGGGAATGGAGGGTGAGGACACATTTTGACCTAAGGAAGACTTTCCAGAAGTTCAGGCTGTAAGACCTTGCACTGCGCCTTGGGAATAGGAGACGGTCTCAGAACCAACAGAACAGACGTCTGAACGTGAATGCTCATCTAGTGATTGAGGTCTCTGGTCGAGGGGTGAGAGCCCCCATATCTTTCCAAGTTGTTTAGAGCTTGGGCTTTGGAGTTAGATCGGGGCCCAGCCCCTCCCTTGTCATTTACCCATTGCTGACCTTGTACAAGTTACGGAAACAGCTGAGCCCCAGGTGCCTTGGCTGCAACAGTGAGGGAGGTATCTCTTCCCGGGAGGATTAGGCGAGTCGAGGCATGCAAAACAGCACAGTGCTTGGCACACCAAGCATTTAGGCCTCCTGGTTATATATGCGAAGTCCTATCAATCTTGTTCATGTGGACAGTTTGGAAAATCTACAGGTTGGGGCAGGAGAATCCCTGTGCTGCTATTATTATTTAAAAAAAACATTTTTATTGATTTCAGAGAGGAAGGGAGAGGGAGAGAGAGATAGAAACATCAATGATGAGGGACAATCATTGAATGGCCGCCTCCTGCATGCCCCACACTGGGGATCGAGCGCACAGCCTGGGCATGTGCCCTGACCGGGAATCGAACCCTGAGCTCCTGGTCCATAGGTCGACGCTCAACCGCTGAGCCACAGCGGCCAGCCTCCCTGTGCTATTAAGTGACAAATGCTTTCAGTATTTCGAAAGGAAGGCAAATTGAACTTTGATTTTTTTTTTAATGAAAAACCTTAAGTGAAGGCAGGGCTCCGTGGAGCCCCAAAGAGTCCTCGTGCTCCGTGACTGGGGCCTGGCTCGAGCGGGTGTTGGAATGCCCTGCTCCCCCCGACTTCCTCCTGCTGCTCCGGTGGCTGCCCACAGACAGGCCAGCTCCCAGCCATCGGAAACAGCACTCAGAAGGCAGGAATTTGCAATCCGTTCCAAGCTGGAAGTGACTTTCATGTGATGGGGCCGCACCGCTCTGTGACTCTGGAACGAATGCTCCGGGCCCTGGCCGCTCTCCAAGTTCCTGGGATGTGATCAATTGGCCAGCGGACTTCAGGGCAGACCCAGGAGGACGCCGGGTCTGGAATCTGGTGAGAGAGCTCCCCGCACGTGAAAAACTCAGACCCCCACTGTCTTTATGTTCCCCCCACTCTGTTCAGACAGCCCTTGTTAGGAAAGGAATATGCAACCCTCCACGCTGAAAGCATTCAGTTTAGGTAAAAAAAAAAAAAAAAAAAATTAGAGCCAGAACTTGATGACTGAAGAGATCACTGTTAGTGGCAAATGAAACCAAATAAATGGAAATGAACTGAATGGCCTTCAACGCATTTCTGTGAGCATGTTTGGAACGTGTTTGGAACGTTCGTCTCTCTAAGGGTGGCCTTTTAATGGAATATTGCACCCTGGCTTCGGCTCAGTGGATCGAGCATCATAGGTTTGGTTCCCAGTCAAGTGCATGCACCTGGGTTGCAGGTTTGCTCCCCGCCCTGAGTCGGGGTGTATGCGCAAGGCACCCAGTCGATGTGTCTCTCTCACATCAATGTTTCTCTCTCTCTCTCTCCCTCTCTCCCTTCATTGCTTCCACTATTTGAAAAGCAATAGAAAAAATATCCTCAGGTGAGGATTCAAAAACTAAATGAAAGGAATATTGCCCGAGAATCCTGACGCCGGCTTCCAGCACCAGCTGGGTTCCCAACTCGCCTAGAAACTGAGCAAACTTCTCCCTTCCCAGGAAGCCAGTGTCCCTGTTTCTAAAATTAGTGGCTTCACATTTCCTTCCCTATTGAAAATTCCTTTTGTTTTTTAAAAAAATATATATTTTATTGATTTTTTTACAGAGAGAAAGGGAGAGGGACAGAGAGTTAGAAACATTGATGAGAGAGAAACATCAATTCAGCTGCCTCCTGCACACTCCCCACTGGGGATGTGCCCACAACCAAGATATATGCCCTTGACCGGAATCAAACCCAGGACCCTTCAGTCTGCAGGCCGACGCTCCATCCACTGAGCCAAACCAGCTGGGGCTCCTTTTGTTTTTTCAAGTGTTCGATAAATCCGTCATTGATGGAGCCGCAAAGGAATTGGTAAGGATCTCTGAGCTCGGTGGGCGTGTGGCCTACACCCAGCACATAGGCAGGAAACCGAGGCTCAGATGCGCCGAGGGCAATGGCCGCGGGTTTGGGCTGGCGAATGGGGAAGGTGAGAATAAAACTCAGGTCTCCAGGTCTTTTGTCCAGAGTTCTTTCCAGTCTTGCCGTGTAAGACTGTGGCCGGAGCAAGAAACCTTATCCAACCATGGCTGGTCTGGCCAGAGGCAAAATCCCCCTTAACTTGTTCTTCGAAATTGTGGTCATCGGCCACCTGGGGGAGCTCTTTTCAGGTTCTCATTTGGGGTTCAGTTTATAGTAAAATGGGCAACATGTCAACAATGCAGATGTTCAAGGCGAGTCTTAAACCCAGGCCTGGGAAGGCGCGTGGCATGTGGGTGTGGCAGAGGAGTTCAGGAGGAACCCAGCCGGTGGCCTTCTGCTCCACCATCCCGGCTGCTCACTTACCTTCTTTTTCACCTCGTAAAACTGGGCGATAGAAGCGCTAAAGTGTAGGGTATTCCGGACATCAGTTCTCTCACTCTCTTCACCTTAATCCAGTGGTTCTCAACCTTCTGGCCCTTTAAATACAGTTCCTCATATTGTGACCCAACCATAAAATTATTTTCGTTGCTACTTCATAACTGTAGTGTTGCTACTGTTATGAATCGTAATGTAAATATCTGATATGCAGGATGGTCTTAGGCGACCCCTGTGAAAGGGTCGTTTGACCGCCAAAGGGGTCTCGACCCACAGGTTGAGAACCGCTGCTTTAATCCTTTGTAAATGGGATATTCGGCCTCCATTACAAATGATGTCATATAGGAACATTGAACACTAGAGAGATGCTATGGGAGACAAATGACACAAGGTAGTGTGCTTTGCATGAACTCATTTTTGCATAAAAATACAAAATAGGTGTCCGATGAAGAGAAGGATTATCACGTGTGGGTTAATGTCTTTTCTCTATGTGGGGGGACTACACGTACTTTTTGCTTCTTCCCTTGCTTTTCTACTTTCTCTTAAATATATAAACCAACCACATGTCAGTGTGGTAATTCGGTTTTGGAAGCTTCTTCTTTGAAAGGCGTACAGGTGATGATTCTATTTGATCGGGAAGAAACTGGATAACCCGTTTCACCTATTCAACAGGCGGTTGTTGAATAAGACCGATAGTTTCAAAGCAGACACACATGGTGCCATCCCCAGTCACTGCTAATCAACCCTCGTTTCGTCCAATTGAGGCGGCCGCTCTCAGCGCCCGTGGGTCAGTGGGTGGAGGACGCTCCTGCCAGGCGGTCGGGCCGGGCGCCACATCTGCTGTGGGCCTTTGCCAGGCAGCTGCGCTCTGAGCACGCGGTGTGATGACAGTCACCTTCGGGCAGTGGGGGACGAAGAGCTGACGCGTCCGCTCCAACAGGTGGGCCTGCCAGTGGGGGGAGGGGAGCAATGGGCAAGGCATGCCTGTTGCTCTTAGTAATGAGTGAGCGTGTCCCAGCTGCTGGATTAGACCCCGGGCAGGACGCTGTGGCATGTGGCCGAGAACCCACAGTCCGGGCTCAGGGCCTACAACACAGAGGATCCTGGTGGGACCCCCCACCCCCCATCTCTGTGTGGGGCTGGAGAGAGCACAGCAGAGAAAAGAGCTCACATAGAAGCACCAATTGAAGACGCTCGCTGCTCGAAGGGGTAGCTTTACCCCATTTCTCTGTCTTAGCAGCAGAGAGGGGCCCCTTTCTGTCCTCTCAGTGAGCAGTGGCTCCCCCCCAAGTTAGAAAACAGATGACGTGATTTCATATGGGAATGTACGTTCTTGTTTTAATTTTTGTGTTTAAGCGCAACTTCTTTTTATGCTTGGGTTTTGTTTTGTGGTGAGGGATCTTGTTTTTCCATTTGTGAACGTAACAGTGTTCTTTTCAAAGTACACTGGTTTAAGCGAAAATGGGGTCGCTTCTAAGGCTGCTAGTAATGCCGTTAGATCGTGGGGTTGGCAAGAATCTTTAAAGCGTGACCCAAACAACAGACACGTGGGCCTCGCGGGCCTCGGAGCTGGAAGGCCCGGGCCTCCGGGGTCAGACCTCCTGATTGGCCGAATAGAAGCCAGCGGCTCGCCCTCCTGCCTGTACATTGGAGTCACCTGAGCGCGGAGGGAAGGGCTTTCAAATCCCCCAGACCCCCTGAGTGAACAGGTCGGAGGTGGGGTCTGGGCTCTGGAGGCTGAAGGAGATCCCCAGGCGATCCTGATGGCAGGCAGGTGGGGAACCTTTTCTTGCATGTCCCTCGCCTTCGTTTCCTGATCTATAATTTGGGGTGTCGAGTGTCTACTAACCCGGATCTTCCCTGTCCTCCATGTCCTTACAACAGTAAGCAAACACCTTCAAGGGGTGGCTCCACGTCTTCCCTGAAGGGACCTGGGCAGTAGGAGACACCTGGTCCCAGAAGGACAAGAGCAACCCCAGGCAGGTCTCGGCTGGAGCTGCTGGTGCAGGAGGGAGAAGGAGGGGCAGAAGATGGAGAGGAGAGGGTGCCGGGCAGAAACTCCGTCCTCTACGCCAGCTTCCTGCCATTTCACATTTTTCCGGTAGAAACAGCATGGGGCCTCGGTTTTTCCGTTTGGAAGACGAGGGTGTGGACAATGGGTCTGTGAGATCCTTTCCCTTGTGGTGAGGAGATCTGCTAAGATACCTCCCACCCCAGAGTCCTCTCTTGGCTTTTCACCAGTGGATCCTCGGACGGTCGGTAGATGGCAGTAGAAGCCTTTGGATTATGATTCTAAGGCAGAGGCCCACCTGATTTCAACCTTCCACCCTGGCAATGCGGGCAGAGCTACCCTGGAAGTGTTTGCTGTTTGTGAGGCACAAAGGGGCAACATTTAAAGGAGTAGCATTCCTTGGGGTTCCCAGCCCACCCAGGGAACAGCACAGTGGGACTACGCTGAGTCCAGTTCCATCTTCCCTCTCGCTGGGGTGGGACCTCACCCGTGTCTGACATCTGGCTCCTGTTCCTGCGATGATGAATCAGTAGGGGGGCCTGGGAGTGTATAACAGGACTATTGGCATAAGAGAGGAACCCGGGACAAACCCAACTTCTGGGAGGGACTTAGGTTTGCACATTTCTTTATAGTTTTAAAGGGTGGTTCTATACATGGACTCAAAAAACAACCCTTTAAGACAGCGTTTCTCAACCTGTGGGTCGAGACCCCTTTGGTGGTCAAACAACCCTTTCACAGGGGTCGCCTAAGACCATCCTGCATATCAGATGTTTACATTACGATTCATAACAGTAGCAACATGACAGTTATGAGGTAGCAACGAAAATAATTTTATGGTTGGGTCACAACATGAGGAACTGTATTTAAAGGGCCAGAAGGTTGAGAACTACTGCTTTAAGAGAAAACAAAACAAGCAAACAGCCTAACCCTTTGAGTTTGGGAGGTACTGAATTTCTAGCTTCCATTGTCAGATGAGGGAGTTGAATCTCAGGGTGGATGAGAAAGTGACTTGTTCAATGTCATCTGCTCTGAGGGGCGATCAGAGCTCGAGCTCAAGTCAGGTTCCGTGGATTAAGGCACGTGGCTCACATGCCCACACGTGGAGTCCTGTAGCTGCTGGGGGGTCTACATTTGATGAATCACCCCCTCTCTCTCACTGTGGCAGGCACGTAACGGTGTCTTGGAATACAGAGATGAGAAACAGCAACCAGCCTGTCACAGTGCTTTAGGTTCCAGGAACTGTTCTAATTACTTTAAAAGCAACCGCTAACACCCAGGCCGGTGTGGCTCAGGTGGTTGAGTGTCGTTTCACGTACCAAGAGGTCTCTGGTTCCATTCCTCATCCCCAGTAGGGGTCACGCAGGAGGCAGCCTATTGATGTTTCTCGTTCTCTCTCCCTTTGCCTTCCTGTCTCTCTAAAAATCAATACAAGCAATGATTTTTAATTCACTAATTTAACTCCTTATAATCCTTTGAGGTAGGCATTGTTTGAAACCGATTTAGTGGTGGAGAAACTGAGGCCCAGAGAAGTTGTGTAACTTATTCCAGATCACACAGGCAGTCACCTTTTTAAAAAGCAGCTTTATTGAGATACAATTTGCCTACTCTATGTTCACCCATTTAAAGCTTACAAGTCAGTGGTTTTTAGTATACATGACAGGGATATGCAACTATCCACTTCGATCCATTTTAGAACATTTTTTTGTCACCCCAATAGGAGGCGCTGCACCCATGAGCAGCTGGGCAGTGGGTTCTCAATTGCTTTGCTCTCTCCCGTCTCATCCCGTCTGTCAGGAGCTCTGTGGGCACGTGGATACATGATCGCATGCCAGTGCAATGAACACTATGCTAATCAAGGCCCAAGGAACCAATGGCCTGCAGTGTCACACGGAGCTTCGAAGCAAGGCCTTGTGCCTAGAGAGGGAGGGAGAATGAGTTTCTATACAAAGCCCAAGCTGTTTGTAACCCGGCTGTGGATGAATGCATCAGCTACTTGTGGAAATTAGAATGATATTTATGGGTGTGTGTGTGTGTGTGTGTGCGCACGTGTGCTTACAGAGAACTTGTGTGATGTTATCAGATTAGCTGAAGACACCTTTCAGTCTTTGGAGGAATGTACAGGGAAGGCAAGAGGATGGGGCACAGTGTGGGGTAAACTGAGTCAGGGTCTGAGCCCTGGGTGCTTGGTACGTGGGCTGTTTGCCAAGAGGAAGCGTGGTTGGCCTCCCGGCCTTTCCTAGGATCAATCTGGTGCCATCAGCGTCTCCAGCGGTGAAGTTTATCTGGGATCCGTGTTATCCCGGAAGTTACAGAACCTTGCAGGAGCCCCCGGAGGCCGGAGGCGCCCCAGCTGGGGTTCCCTCACTCCGTTCCTGCTGCCTCGGCCCCTCAGAGAGCCTGGTGTTTATGAAGATCCCGAACAGCTGGCCGCAGACCCGCTCTAGGAGCCCGGTTTCCGGGAGGGTGGGAAGAATGCGTTTCAGCCCCGAGAAGGGAAGGGCGAGAACAGCACCGCTGAAAACCCCAGGCCCACAGCCTCAGCCATAATAAGAGCTCCATTAACTGCCTGCCTTCCAAGTGCCAGGCGGTATGCTATGGCTTTTCCATTTTTTTCTTTTTTCCCACTTAAATCTCATGATAAAACTACCAGGCTCCCATTCTTTTTTTAAAAAAAATAATATATTTTTATTGATTTCAGAGAGGAAGGGAGAAGGAGAGAGAGAAACATCAATGATGAGAGAGAATCACTGATCAGCTGCCTCCTGCACGCCCCCTGCTGGGGATCGAGCCCCCAACCTGGGCATGTGTCCTGACCAGGAATCGAACCGCAACCTCCTGGTTCATAGGTTGATGCTCAACCACTGAGCCAAGCCAGCCGGGCTGGACTCCCATTTTGGTGGAGAGGAGGATGGGGAGAGGGGCTGTGGCTTGCCCGAGGGTCACATGGTAGAAATGGACAGGACTGGAGCTGTAACCAGGCCGCCCGCTCAACCAGGTTTGCTGGGACTTTGTGGTTTAAAACTCATGCCTTTAAACATGCCCTGGGCAGCGACCCCTGTGCTGGGCAAGCGGGGCGATGACTCTCTGATACCCAGGCCCGCTGGCTTCTCTCTGCTCCGCCTGCCCTGTAGGTGCTGAGCAGTTTCCTTGGCTCCACTCTTGACAGCAGCCCGGGGTTTGGGCTCCCCTGAGGGACTGTCCCCAGCGCCTGCCCCTTCGCTGCTCAGAGCCGGTCCCTCCCAGCTGTTTCCTGGCCCCTCAGCTGTCTGCTCGCTGCTGTTTGGAGGCAGGCCCTTCGCTGTGTATGTGTTTGGAGCTTCCTCTGAGCACCGACCACTGCTGGCTGCGAACATCTGAGACGGGGCTTCGTTCCAGCCCAGCCACCTCCTGGCTGTGCCCCCGGGGAACCACGCCGACCCCTGGAGCCTTTGCTTTCTCATCCAAGACCAGGCTGACAACTTCGCTCGCCTCGCCTCGCCTCCCCGCACAGGCTGTAGTCTAACCCCGACAGGCGCGGCACAGGTGGGCCTCACAGGTGGGCTGTGGCCACAGTGGGGTGACTTCGACCCCCTCAGCTCGGGAAGGATGAGTGAGTTCCGTGGCTGCGTGGCCCCGATGTGGCATGGAAGGCGTGGTGCTGGCTGGTTCTGCGTTTCTTCTCTGCATTTGGTGGATTTAGAAATAGGGCGTCTGAGAAGTTAGTGAGTGGGGTGCTGAGTCTTGCGTCTGGACTGGCTTCAGGCTGGAAGAGAGGGTTGGGGTCACGTGTGTTGAGGTCACTGTCTAGACCTGGTGCTGGAATGCTGGCTCCCAGCGCTGCCAACGCGTGTCCGTGGCGAGGAGGAGCCCGTGGGTGAACGTGACACAGTCCACGCCCCCGGATAAGGGGTGGGGAGAACATCAGGCTGGAAGGTGAAAGGGCTTTGCAAGGTTAGACATATTCAGTGCACACAAGCTGCTTTCTCACAAACCCCCTTAAATTTCCCCAGCAGAAGGTGGCTTGTGGAGAAATACATGAAATAAGCAGGGTGATCTCTTTCGTGGTCCCTTATCTTTTCTTCCCGGCTCTCATTCTTTTCACCCCTTAGCATCTCTTTGCTGCCGTAATCACATTCTGTTCACCTCTGGTCAACTGAGCCCCGATGAGTCATTCTGTGTATCTATTTTAGGAGCATTTAAGTAGGTTACTTCCCCATCTCCAAACCAATCCAGAACTCAGGGTCATTTCAGCTATCTCCTGATCTCACTGGTTACTTCTCCCCAGTCTCCTGGGCTGGTTTCCTCTGTCTGCCCAGACCTCTCCCATCGGCAGGCCTGGGCCCTCATACTTCGGACCCCCTTTCTCTGCCTGCACACCTTCCCCTGGGGAGCTCATTCAGTCTTCTGGCTTCAATGATTCTTTATATCCCTGGGCTCTCAAATGCATATCTTTACTCTAAACCTCTCTCCTGAACTTGTATATTCCACTGTCAACAGGGCATCCTCTCTTGTAGCTTTAATAGACGTCTCACCTTAACATATCCCAAGCTGTACTCCTGGTCCGCACCTTCCCCGCCTCCCAGCCTGCTCCCCCTGTGGTCCTCCTCATCTCAGCTGGGACAGCGCCATCCTTCCCATCGTTCAGGCCTCAGAGACATCCCTGACCCCCCTTTACTCTTGTCCCCACTTCTAATCTGCCAGAACCCCTGTATTCAACTTAAGAATCCCTTACGTCCTAGGTGCCAGGATAAAGATGATGTCACCATTGAATATCTCCACGTTAGGATTGTATTCCACCAACACGCATCTTAGATTCCATGAGATATGGCATATCAAGGATGGGGCCCTTTCTCAGCCCTCCACTGCGAACATTCGGGTCCCAGCCACCTTCACTTCTCACCTGGATTCCTGTTGTAGCTTCTGGAGTTGTCTCCCTGCCTATCTGTGACAACCCATTGTCTATGTTCAAATGGGGTGTCACTTTTAAAGCATAAATTAGATCAAAACCTTCATGTAGAGAAAGGGCTGGTGTCCCTATAATGTCCTGCAAGCTCTATGTGACTGGGCCCTTCTTTCCTCTCTGACCTCATGGCTACTCTATTGACCCCACACGTATGCCTCCCCAGCCTCACTTGCTTTGTTGCTGTCCTTCGAGAAAGTCAGACTCGCTTCTGTGGACTTTCGTAGTGGCTGCTCCTGGTCCTTAGAGCGCTCTTCCCTCACGCTATTTGGTTAACCCCCTTATCTCTACTAAGTTTTGCTCAAACATCACATTATCACCAAGGCTTACTTTGACTCTCTAATTAAAATTGCAATGAACCCCTGACCCTTGTACATAACTCCCATTCTCTGCTCTTCTCCCCCACCGCCCCCCCAGCACTTATAAATACTTCTCTTCCATTACAACAATGTAAACTTCACCAGGGTAAGAATTATTTTGTCTGTTTTGCTTACTGATGTGTCCCAACACCCAGAGGAGGTCCGCATACATATTTGTTGACTGAGTGAATACATTTCAAATTCCACAAAAGCGGCAGTAATCAGAGAATCAAAAGTGGAGCCTGCAGCCTTGTTTAAGACACCGGTGTGCTTTCTCTTTCTCCTTTTCAAAGTGAGACTCCCCAAGCTGAGGCTGTTACTGCAGGCAGCGGTGGGAGGGATGGCGCATGAGAAACAGTGAAGTCAGCGTCTTTCATGAGCTTAGGTAAGTCAGAGGCCGGATGGCCATGTGTGACTTTCATTAATCACCCTCTTGACATGACATCAACACAAGTGACCACCTTTGTCTGCACCCCCTGCCTCCAGTGCCATGATATATGGCCTGAGAAGAGTCCGGGGCACTAACAGTTGAAGAACCCAAAAAGATGGATGCTCACGTCTTGGCCCGCGAAGGAGGAGTTAATCATGATGAAGGGTGGATGGGCCATGCGCACCTGCGCTGGCTGTGGCCTCCTAAGCCTGGTTCGGCTGTTTTCCCAATACAGGGTCTGCTGGCTGTTATCCGGGGTAGCAGTGGCATTCACGCATGGCTTTGTGACCACTTGGTTGCGTGGCTCTTTGAGAAGTCAACGGGAGAGGAGGACAGATGAGGGCAGAAGAGATGAGATTGGGCAAAAGAGTGAGATTCAGAGCCTCTCCTCTGTACAGATCTTTCCCCCTCACCCCTGCTTTCCACCCCGACAAAGGGCTCCAAGTGAAAGTATGTTATTATGGACAGAGATGAGGACTTGGATCACGCGTCTCACTTTGCCATGCCTTGCACCTTTGGGCAAATGACTGATTCTTTTTAGTTTTCCCCGTGATTCATAAAGTGATCATCTCTTGTAGCTGTACAGAATTTTAGGTGTCACAAATGCTTTAACAATTACTAGCTAATATGAGCCTCTCAATTCTATAAGTTCAGGGGAGATATAATTTATTTTTTAATTTTTTAATTTTTTTATATTTTTTTATTGCTTAAGTATTACAAAGAGTATTACATAGAGATATAATTATTTTTACTTTACATACAAAATCCTCCGCCCCCCCAAGGTTCCAAGAATTAAAACCATTTGTCTGAGGTCACAAAGCTGGTAAACAGCAGAGATGAAATAAAAGTTCAGTTCTTTGTTTCCGGCTCTCTAAAATTTTAAATCTCTTGGGCATTCAAATCTAACTCTTTGACAGTGAAGTAGAGTAACCAATGATAACCATCAAGGAAAGATTTTCTTAAACACAGAGGACACAAAGACAGTGGTTGATTGGAAGAGCATTGAATCCTGAGCTACAATTCTTCATTAATTTTACAGTTGTTTTGTGTGTACTGTGAACTGTTGCAGTTATTTGAATTTTAGGTTTCATGGCACCTAAATCTTGAAATACCTTTGTGTGGTAGGGAAGAAGATCTTTCAAGTCCTGCAAAAGTTAACCACCCAACGTGGGTATTCATGTGATCAGAGAACAAACCCTAGAACATTTGTGATTCCCAGAAAAGGCTATGTCTCTGTTCATGCTGTTTCCTCCATGTGTAATGCCCTTCTCTCAACTGGCTGCCCATCTACCTCTGCTTCCCTTCAAAGATTCACCTCAAACATCACCCCTGGATGAGACTTTCTTCGCTACCTCATCACTTCCCATAGAATTGACCTCTGTCAGCTCTTTGAACCCTGCAGACAGACACTGTCACATACTTGCAATTCTTCCTAACATTGGTTTATGCATCTTACTTCCTTTACCAGGATCTGAGAACCTTAGAGTAGAGATAGTTACCATTCATAAAATTTTGTAGTGTAGAAAAATTCAGAGACAACCATCATTACCGTTTTCAAATATTTCATTGTATTATTGATTAACGTATGCTTAAATATGTTATTTTTCTAAATCTGAAGTCATGTGGCTATATTTCCCTTCTTCTAACAAAGTTGGGTTTTCCCTTACATTTTAATTCTTCTGAACTGGGACACATTTTACAACTGATATTATGTTATTATTTATATTATAGTGTTTATCAGCACCAAAATTTGATACTAAATGGATAGTGAGTCTTAAATTGCTACCATCTAGAATTGAGGGAATACTGTGTGTGTGCATGTGTGTGTATACTATCCTTTCATGAATATGCAATGTAATATGCATTGACCACATTATGGTATGAGCATTTTCTCATGATACTAAATATCCCTTGAAAACATGAATTTCAATGGATGCCAAGTATCCCAGTCTATGGATGAATCACACATTCTTTGATTATTGTTGGTCCTTAAGCTGTTTCCAGATTTTTGTTAATATATGTTTATAATTCTATGGTGAACATCCATGCACATTTATGTGGTTATATCCTTGAGATACACCCCAGAAATAGCATCACTAGTCCAAAGTCAAACATGTTTTTGACCGGCCAGTCCAGGGCAGGTTGTGTAAGCAGCCCCTGTCCAGTCCCAGCAGCCAGGGTCCTCCACAGAGCCACCTTCTTTAGCAAAAAAGCATGCCAGCAATTTTAACAAACACATCCAGTCTTTTATAAAAGATGAAAAAGAGAGATTTAAGTAAAACTGTTGCATGATGACCCTATCTTAGAACCCAAATTACTTGAGTCCTGAATGCCACAAGTTAAAGTTGTCCAAATCTGTGATGTGAGGCAGGAGAAGACTATGCCACCCAGGCTGACTTGGACCAAGGGAAAAATAATGAAACAAGGGAGCCGCTGAGGTTTGGTAAAAGCACGCTCCATCCCAGCCCTTGCACATGAAGGAAACACCTTCTGGGTGTTGGCACTGTGCTGGCTCTGGGAACACAATGGTCAACAAGATCCGATCTTACCTTCCAGAGGCTCAGAGCCTGGTGGGGGAGTCAGACTAGTCAATCCAGGAGTGTGATGAAGCATCACACTGGTTTTGTTGGGTTTGCAGATAACAGCCAGGGCAACTGGGAGGAAACATCTTGTAGATGGGAGAGGAGGTTCAGGAAAGATGAGAGTGCAGCTTGAGCGGAGACTGGGAAGATAAATGAGAATCTGACACATAGTGAATGTCGTGAGATTTGATTTTCTCACTCACTCCTTCATTACTGTAGCAAGCAGGCCCTTTATAATTCTTATGGAAGGCCTGATTATGCTGGTTCCAGGGAAGACACTTACGCATTCTTCATCACAGTGACACCTGGCCTGAGGGGACTGTGAGCACAGGATGTCTTCTTCAGGTTGGTCAATGAGAGTCACCTGGGCAAGTCTCCGAGGCCAGAATGACACTGATCAAGAGGACAGGATGGCTCCTTCCCCCACATATGTGTGTCCTGTAATGACACAGTTTTGCTAAGAAGGCAGAACGGGAGAGGATAATCTTCTGGAAAGAGCCCCTGAGTGTGGGAGCAGATGCGACATTAGTCTGGACGGTTTAATGAGCCGGCGCTAGGGGACCTCACCCAGCAATTTACTAGGACGTTGATAAGACCTTCCTCCTTCAGAGGTCACTTATCTGGCCACATTGGCCATATGACAAACATCTGAGAATGAGGAAATGGGCACCCCCCCCGCCTCAAAGATGTCAAAGGCAACGTCAAGAAGCCGACAGAGAGAAGCAAGTACTTTCTGCCTTTGGTGAAGCACTTACACTTTCTCCCTTAAGAAGCCTTTCTAACTTGATAATCTGGCTTCCATAGACATAGCAGATTAGAGACAGAAAATGAGAAGTCCGAAGAGGAAGGGGATGCATGAAATTTGAGACCCTGACAGAGAATGACCAGGAAATAGCAGAGAAAACTCAGTAAGTGGCCACCTTCTGGCATTTTGTGCAAGGACGACAGTGTGCTTATGGCTCACTATTTCCTGTGGCTGTCACAGTGCAATGAAGGATGACCCTTGGACACTGAACAGGACTAAAATATTGTTTATTGTCCTCAAATTACAAAGCCAAGAGAGGCGAGACACTTGATATTGAGTTCATACTTAAAATAGACATTTGTTGGTTTAATTTGGAAAACTGACTCATTTGAAATTCTTCTTTCTTGATAAAACAAGGTTAATGAAATCCCACTGTCTCAAAAGGCAGATACTATCAAGAAGCAAAGCAGAAGTCATGCGTGCTTAGTGGATGCAACGAAGCAGTGAATGCAACGGAGGGGAGGGAAGGAAATACATGTCAGATATAAGCAACTCTGAGTAGCTCGTGATGGGTGGCTGCATACAGGTCTCCATGGAGCACTGGGGAGGATGAGTGTGGAGATGTTGGCAGAGGGTCAGCCATGGAGGCCCTTATATGGCACGAGGACACACTGCAGGGTGTTCAGAAGGAGAGGCAAGTAGGCAGATGTACATTCTAGAATAAGCATTTTGACCATCACTGGGCGGAGGGTGGCCTGAGTGTATTAGACAGTTGAGCATCTGTCCCTTCTCCTGAATAGCTCCTTTATCCATGAACAGAGTCACCAGAATGCCTATTTCTGCACGGTGGTTGATCAGTAAATGGATAAGACGATAGCCATGTGGGTGTCAGGACACGAAACTCTCCCCGTCGCTGGTGCTCTACCTTGGACAAGACTTTTCTCCCCTTGAGCCTTCCTTTGTTTTTAAGATTTTAAATTTAAAATTTTTTTTTGTATTAGCTTCAAGTGTACAGCTTAGTGGTTAGACAAGCATATACTTTGCTTAGTGTTCTCCTCGATGTTTTCAGTGCCCCATTGGCACCATACACAGTTACTATCATATTATTGACTATATTTCCTATGCTCTACTTCCCATCCCCTTGACTATTTTGTAACTACCAATTTGTGCGAGCCTTCTTTTCTTGATCTGTAACATGGGGACCATAATCCCTGCCCTCCTTTCTCATGGGGTGTTTGTAAGGAGCAAATAAACAAGGAATGGGAAAATACTTTATGAAACAAAATGCTCTCCTTTTCCCATTAAAGAATACCGTGGGCAGTGCCCAGTACGGAGCTGGGCATAACCAAGAGTGTGATAAACAGGCTTGACTCACTAAAATCTGAAATGGTGCATGGGTCTTATGTTGGGTCGTCTTCCATCCTCCACCTGCTCGGCCTCCAGAGACTGAATTCAAGGACATGTATTTTCTGGGCTCCGTTGCTCTCTAGTTTCTGGTTGGGTTTTAGCAATGGAAGGAGACCAGCGGGTGAGAGAAGCCAGGGTATTTAGCCACATTTGGCAGGAAGGGGGTAGGGAGTACTTGCTAAAAAAAGTCTGCAGCCCCAGGTGCGTGGCCCCTGTCTCATGCTTTAACTCTCACTCGATTTTGGTACCGGCCCTATTCAGGTCTCCACGTGGCAATGTCCCTGGGTCCTCTACCACCCTTCTCTGGTTCTCCTAATTCTGCCCACACCTTCGAAAACAGACCCTTCAAGAAACTCTTCCATTTTCTTGTGAGCGTGTCATCTGCCTTGTAGGAATTTAATCCACATGGATTCCATAGGACTTGCTATAATATCAGAGTTCAAATTCACGGTAGCTGCTTACAAGACTTCTTTTTGTGGTTGAACTCTCAACTTATTTGGGGCTCCTGTACTGATCTTTCAATTCTTCCTAAGTCCACTAGATTGAAATTTGTATATCTTTTTTTAAATGCCCCACCAAACCAAGTTTTCTTCCCTTCCTCTTAGCAATTTTTCTAAATAAACTTTATGGAGGTATAACGTCCCAGCTCACTTAGCTGGTAGGTACAAACCCATGATGTGAGGCTTATTCTCTTCCTACCTTGTTGCAGAATCTCTTCCATGGTTGGCTATTAAATAATTGTCAACTGGTTGGCTGAAGGAGTAAATGAACAAATGAATGAAAGCAACCTTTCCCCCTTTTTTTTCATGAATGGAATAGGCCCACCTAACGAGAAAAAAAAAACAGTTTGGAAACTAGCATGTTGGTAGGGCGTGAGGGAGGGCAACAACGAAGGGGGGAGGGAGTACTTGCTAAAAAAAGGAAAAGGAAGTGTAAACTATAAATTTACTTGACAGGGTTGCATCTCTGCGGCTTAGACGTTGGCCACTTCATCTTGGCATGATTCTTATATAACAGGAGGATGGAGAAATGGCCGGAAAGTATTGCTTCCTATTACATAACTCTTACTCGGTGCCTGACAGCACTTGTGATAATGGGAGAAAGCACGCCTCTCTCCCGGTGAAAGGCTTCAAGCTTCTTGCAGTAGAATTGTTCTGGTCTTCGGCCGTTTGGAGCGTTAAAGTGGGGACTGTTTCCTCAGCCAGCCTCAGGCTGTGTCCCCCGGCCCGTGTCTTCCCCCGGAAATAATGTCTTATAGTCACACTCCTCCCAGACACTTTCAAGATCTTTGAAATATGCAGCCCCTGAGAACCCAAAGAGGGAGTTCTCATGGAGAATGTTCTAGAACGTTTGAGTTTTTGTCAATAGGTCAAATCGATCCCCGCCGAGCTGGCCATGTTTTTTCTTTTTCTTTTTTTTCCCCACTTACTAACATTTACTAAAAATTGAAGATTACAGAAAAGCATGAATAAGATGGGCTTTATTACACAAGCTTAATGAACCCACTGTGGACTTGGCCGTATATATTTGCTTCCTTACTGCTAGGTATTTTGGTGATAAGAAACTGGAATCTGAATAGTTCCTACTTGTCTGGTTTGCATGTTTCAAAACACTGTATGTCACAATAGGCATTACCTGGCGACCTCTCAGCAGACTGATCGGAGCGGAGCCACCTTGCAGGTTGGCTGAGGTCAACCTTCAGAGCACCCAAACCACTAGTGCTTTCTGTCTGACCACTCCCCTTTGACCTACCTAGATCCTGCTTACCGCCCAGCGATTTTTCTATGTCAATACGTCAAATCAAATGAACACAAGCTGGATTCCTGTATGTTTTCACCTGTACAGGCAATCCTCCAGCCACTCCTGGTGGCTCTACCACCTCTGAATCCCTCTGGAATCCAGCCACTTCTTTTAAAAAAATATATTTTTATTGATTTCCAGAGAAAGGAAGGAGAGGGAGAGAGGGATAGAAAAATAAATGATGAGAGAGAATCATTGATTGGCTGCCTTCTGCTTGCCCCACACTGGGGATTGAGCCTGCAACCTGGGCGTGTGCCCTGACCAGGAATTGAACCTGGGACTCTTCAGTCCACAGGCTGACGCTCTATCCACTGAGCCAAACCAGCTAGGACTTTTTTGAGCCCTCAACCCAGGCATGTGACCTGATCGGGAATTGAACCTTGACCTCCTGGTTCATAGGTCGATGCTCAACCACTTCCTACTCTCTGTCCTGCTCCCTCTGTATGCTAGCCACCTCCCTGCTCTTCCTCCTTTCGCTTTTGTATCTCTAATGCCAATTCACCATGAAGTGGCCGGAGTTAATAGTTTCAAACTTGTACAGTAAAGCATGCCATGAGGCTGCAAAGAGTCCTTCTAATGCTTTCTATTACACTTAGAAGATCCCACCTCCTCCCTGAGCCCTTAAGGTCCACACGATCTGGTCCTGTCCACCCTTTGACTTGACCTCCTACCACTCTTGTTCCAAACAAGCTGGCCTGTCTGTTGTCCAAACACACTTTGTTTTTGGCTCTTTGTTCTCGCTCTTTCTACTACTTGGGAAACTGATCCTCAGGATCCTGGCATGGCTGGTTTGTCAGCATTCTGGTCTGACCTCAAATATCATCTTCTCCCTCGCTACCCAATGTAAACTCCCCCCTCATTCTCTATCTTACCACACTGCTTTATTTTCCTTGTAGAACTTACCTCTGTTCCCATACTTTTTGTCTATCTCGATTTATTTCAATGTTCATTCTCTATCTCAGAGGTTGACACACGGCTGTGGGTCCAATCAAGCCTGCCAGTTCTTGTAAATAAAGTTTTATTGGAATGCAGCCACGCCCGCTTGTTTACATACTGTTAGTGGCTGCTTTGGCTCCACGAGATGATGAAGCTAAATAATTGTGTCAGAGACCATCTGGCTTGTAAAGTCTAAAATATTTACTAGTACAAATTGGTAGTTACCGAATAGTCCTGGGGTGTAAAGTACAGCATAGAGAAAATAGTCAATAATATTGTAGTAACTGTGTATGGTGCCTGATGGGTGCTACCTTTGTTGGGGTGATCACTTCATATGTCTAATCATGGGGTTTTATATCTGAAACTAATCTAATGTACGTTAACTGTAATTTAAAAAGAAAAGAGAAGAAAAAAAATACTTGGTTTCTGGCCCTTCACTAAAAATGCCTGTGGACCCCTCCTCTCTCCTTGCACGACCTGCCTTGCTCACTGCCGGTTTCTCGCAGCTCCAGGCACATGTGGTGCCCAATAAATAACTGTCAAATGAATGTAATGAATGAGGGGACACAGGACACTGTGACTGGCTTCGGCTCTAGGCCCATATGTCTTCTGAGCCCATATTTCTTGCAGGTAAAAGAAAACTAATAAGGGTCTTGTGTACGTGCACATGCATGTTTGCATGTCTGGGAATGAGAAGGCATGGGGCGAAAGGACATTGTGTAGGTTTTGCATCCATATAGTCATTATTCCAACCCTGGTTCCACCACTTAGTGTCTGTATGACTCTGGGGACAAAATTCAACCCCTTATGTTTCCGTCTTTTCATCGTAAAAAAGGAGAAAGACTCCTGCCTTTCATGGTTCCAGTGAACATGTTAGAGAGAACGCTGCCTGGCGGTAGATGCATGGCCAAGGCGGTGGAGTGCGTAGCGGACGGGGCTTAGATTCTTGAAGTATTTGAAGGAACAGAGGCAGGTGGAGCCCAAAGTGCAGTCACCAACATTTTGGAAATTTGGTTCAACTCAATCATCTGACCTAACAGACATTTAGTAAGTAGCCCCTGCCTTCTGTAGGCTGTTCCAGAAAGGTAGAAACTAGCCAATTAGACCATAACAGCCCTCAATTCCTGGGGAGCAGGTATGCACAAGGCCAAGTGCTACCTGCTGGGGAATGCAGAGACCAACAAGGCACACTGTCACCCCTGCAGATCTTCTACAGGCGATCAGAGAAGTTCGCCTACCACACCTCTGCAGGGAAGGTTGTAAGAACCACAAGAGATACGCAGGCACCAAAGAAGATCAGAAGAAGGGGATATGACCACACCAAGTTTATTTTTAGGTTCAGACGGAGAGTCCTGCAGTATTGTCACTCTTTTTATTTATTCTAGTTTCCTCTGATTTTATTTTTAAATGACCTTTATATACTACCTATTGCAATGTCTCAAATCTTATGTTTTTTCCTAAGTAGGTGAGCAGCAGTATTTAAAAAAAATAATAACACGAAGGTCTAGCTTGAGGGGAAGACAGGCAGACATATAATTATTGGTGGCACATCATTTTTTTTTCTTGTGCAGAGAAATATGATGGATTGGCTTTGGGTGTTAGTTCGTTGGGCACATGTGGCTCAATTAGCCAGGCCCATCTCCATCTGTGTCTTTCGCTCCATTTTTTTTTGTATTAACTGAAGTACCAGTGTGATCATTGACATGGAGACTACTGAAAAAACCCTTTACTTGGTCTCTATCTTTTGAGAAAATATCAAATAACTTGTAGATACAGTGCTAGGACCTGAAGATAACAGAGACGAACAGTGACTATTTTAAAACTTGGAGTTGTGAGCTCATTAAATGCTGCACATTTCTTGTAAATGAAACAAGAAACGTATGAAAATGAAGTGCCCAGTTCTCATCTCTCAGTCACTCAGTGAATGAGACATTGGGTGTTAGAAAGAAAACAGCGAACGTCATCTCTGCCCGCTAGGAGCTTCTTGTTTTGTGGGAATATTGATTGGTGAATCATTCATTGCTGCAGAGATTTTAAAGTTACATGACTGAGAGTATGTTGTAGTTCCTGGGTTCAGATCCCAGGCCCACACCTGACCATCTATTTGACCACAGGCAAATTGCTCACCTTTCTACCACCTCAGTGTCTTCATCTGTAACATGGAGATAGTAATGTGCAACTCATAGTGCTGTTGAGAAGTTTGCATGAGAAAGCAGTGCTTAGTGCACAGTAGGTGACCAGTGCATGTTACTGATGATGGTAGAAGGAATCTGTGGAGCTAAAAGAATATAATGTAGGAGGCGGGGCACTCAGACGTGGGTTCTCCATTTTTTACAAAGGATCTTTCCTAAAATTTTCTCTTGAGATTTAAGAATGATGTTTGCCTCATCTGTATTGGATTGATCCTCTGTGACATCTATGCACTCATTCTCTCCCTTTTTTCTTTCGTTTCCTCACTGGATTCCCAATGAGTCCAACATACGTATTTCCGATTTTGCCTAATGGTGGACACCCACCACACAGAGAGTAGCTATTTAAAAAGTGAAATAGCTACCGCGCCAACCAATTTCCATGGACAGAGCCATTGGACTCTTCAGTATTCCCTCAGCTGGGGATGGGGTTGCAAGTAGCATACTACACTCACATTACACATTCAACTGATAGAGTAACGGCAACACATGTTAACTTTAATCACAGTTTATTAAGCCATGGGAAGACATGGTGATATTTACATGCCATGTAATTGGGTACAATATATTTCTAGCAAGCTGTGGAGAGAGAAGAGAAAATATATTCATTTGTTGGGTTGCAACTATATGCCAAGTCCTAGATAAGGCACTGAGTTAACTCGGACATTTCATGTTTCCTATCCTCATGGGAATACAGAGATAAGTCTAGTTGTTGTTATTAGGGGAGAAACCAAATAATATTAATTTAATACTTCCTGTGTTGAGTTCATAGGTAACTTTTCAATTCATTTCACTTCAGTTCAATTCAACTCATTATTTATTATACCCTAGACCAGTGGTTGGCAAACTGCGGCTCAGCAAACCGTGGCTCACGAGCCACATGCGGCCCTTTGGCCCCTTGAGTGTGGCTCTTCCACAAAATACCTACTTCTGCGCATGGGCCACGAAGTTTCAATTGTATTAATTTAATACTTCCTGTGTTGAGTTCATAGGTAACTTTTCAATGCAATTCAATTCATTTCACTTCAGTTCAATTCAACTCATTATTTATTATACCCTACTGAACCATGTTGAGAATGGTCCAGTTAAAGTCCAGGCAATTGTGCCTTTGGGGGCTCCCCAGGGGCTGGAATCAGGTGGGGGACTTTCCCTGAGTAAAAGCCAAGGCCAGACTCTTTGGATAATAAGAGAGAGAAACTAAATCCAACAACTTGAGGCCAACAGGGAAGTTTTGGGGATGGCTCATGTCACCAAGGGCAGGACAGCATATATTCAGGCCAAAGATAAGTGGAACATCACCCAGATATGCCGTTCTCATGTCTCTCTCTCTGCCCATCAGCTTCATCATCTCCTACTTTAGTGTGGCTCTTCCACCTGGTCAAGGACATAGCAATAGAGTCCTCGTTTCCATCACTGGAGAGCAGCTGAGGCTTGCTTTGTAGGTCTCCAGTTGTAAAATATCAGAAAAGGGCTCTGATTGGCCCAGCTTCCCTGGCTGCAGCCACCTGTCCAATTCATAGAACGACTGAACTGACTTGCTTTTACAATCACCCTACAGGCAGACTCCTTCTGGCACTCACCTAGCACTTGAAAACGTGGAAGAAAGTTTCCCAATTAACTTCTGATTAGGTAACGAACTGCTCATTGATTACAGAAACAATGCATAGTCACTCTAGAAAAATTAGAGAGTGAAACTTTAAAAGTACAAAGGAGAATACTATCTAGAAACAACTTCAAAGGTAGTTTTAAAAACTCTTTTTATTTTGTAATAATTATAGATTTACAGAAAAGCTGCAGAGATAATATGGAACATTTCTATATCCCATTCAGCCCAACTTCCTCCAGGGTTTAGCGTCTTGCATAATCACGATGTACTTGTCAAACTATGAAATTAAAATAGTAAAGTACTATTAACTGACTCAAGACTTCATGTGGGTTTCAACAGTTTCCCCACTAATGTCCTTTTTCTGTTCCAGGATCTAAACCAGGATGCCACACTACATACACTGGTCATGTCTCTTCAGTCTTCTTTCACCCATGACTTCTCAGTCTTTTCTTAGTTTCCATGGCCATGGTAGATTTGAGGATTATGAGTCAGGAATTTTGACAAGCTTGTCAAACTCACGGCTGGCAGGTTAAATAAATGAGGCATGCGGCCCGCTGGCTGCGAGTTTGACATGCTTGTATGTCCCTCGATTTGGCTTTGGTGTCTTTATCACGATTAGATTTAGGGTTATCGATTTTTGGAAAGAATACCACAGAGGGGACGTGCCCCTCTCATCACATCGTTTCAGGGGTCCATGCAGCCAACAGGATTTATCCTTGATCAACAGTGTCTCCATTGTGTGCTAACAAGCTCTCTCTTTCTAGACTCTAGTTTTTGGAAGTGAGCCACTAAGTCCAGTCCACACCTAAGGACAGGGTAAATAAGCTACACCTCCTAGAGTAGGGAATGACCTCATAAAATAGTAAAGGTAGTTTTTAATGTAAATTTTTCTTGACCAAAAAGGAGTCATAGTACATGTGGTAATCTGCCATTCTCCTCTTAATAATAATAATAGTCCAACAGAATGGATTTCCAAATCTAATGACTTTTAAAAGCTGCTAAGTATTGAACTGTGAGGATATATCAGGACTTGCTCCATTTGTTAGTTTGGACATTTAATTATTTCTAATGATTTTTTTCTGAATATTAAGAAAATCTGTTATTAACACCCTTCCAGCTGAATCTTTGTACAGTTATGTCTTATAAGGTAAAAATCTAATTACAAAAGATGTATCAAAGCACAGGCATGTTTAAGAATTGGGGGTATGGACAGGGGTGGGCTAAAGTAGGTTAGTAATAATAATAAATAATACAAAAATAAGTAATCTAAACTGTTTTGCATACTTACAACTATAAACCTTTTGCCTATCCCTGTACTGTCAAATCACCCCTTAGAAAAGTTCTGGCACCATAACCTGCTCCCTTCTGCTGGTTTCTCGTGAGCGTCCTGGTGGGAGTTTGGCAGGGAGGATGTGCTGAGAAGATGTGGGCTGGGCTGTCAATATTAAGGGCAGCGGAGGGAGAGGAGGTGGGGTAAGGGCTGAGCCCCATCCTCGTTTAGCAAGCCTGAGCTCATGTATTAATATTAAAGGCAGTGCCGCCTTATTGAGCAGGCAGCCACATAATTTATCCGTTTAGAAAAACCTTATTAACGTATGTATTGCAAAAGAAAATACACATATGCAAAAGCACATTAAATAAATTTAACGATCATAACTAATCTTACAGGGAACATGCAGATAACGGTGCCCATACTTATGGTCATCAGGAATGGGAAAATTAAGTTCTTTTGGCGAGTGTGTGTGCCCACACACTCCTTGGCCAGTGTCCCAGAACTCTGTCCTGAGTTCCTTCTAGTCCCCCCTCCCCGCCCCCCCCCCCCCCGCCCCTGGAAGTAACTATTATTCTGTTCGTCATGGTAATAACCTCCTTGATACTCTAGTTTGAAAGTTATAACTAAGATACCTGCTCATGGCCACATAAATGGATAAGACAGAGGTTTACAAAGCAAACATTTAAACTTTCTGCCAGCACCGTCCTCCTGGGGCAGCAGTTTAGTAAGCGTGGAACGTGTTACCCGCTAGAACCTTCTGCGATGATGACACGCTCATGCTCAGTACAGGAGGGACTAGGCACGTGTGAACACTGAGCATTCGGAAGGTGGCCAGTGTTGAAAGTACAATAAAACATTGCCCTGCTTTCTCTCTAAGACAGGGGTCCTCAAACTTTTTAAACAGGGGGCCAGTTCACTGTCCCTCAGACCGTTGGAGGGCCGGACTATAGTTTAAAAAAAAAAACTATGAACAAATTTCTATGCACACTGCACATATCTTATTTTGAAGTAAAAAAACAAAACGGGAACAAATACAATATTTGTACTTGCATGTGGCCCACGGGCCGTAGTTTGAGGACCCCTGCTCTAAGAGCTCCACTTGATGTTCCAACTATAGTGAGCATGTAATCCATTTCTTTCTATTATGTCCATTATGATTGCTGACAATATAGGCTATTGGTTATGTCATGAGTATTTTGCTATTTCTATTTACTGTTTTACTATTTATCTCATGCAAAGCAAGTGCCAAAATCAATTCCCAGTATTAAATTTCAATTGCTTAAAAAAAAAAAAAGGTGGCTAGTGTGACTAAAGAATGAAATCCATTTTAGCCCTAGCCAGTTTGGCTCAGTGGGTAGAGCGTCAGCCTGTGGACTGACGGGTCCCTGGTTCCATTCCAGTCAAGGGCACGTACCTCGGTTGCACGTCCTTCCCAAATAGTTCTCTCTGTCTTTTCCTCTCTCTCCCACTCTCTCTAAAAATCAATGGAAAAATATCCTTGGGTGAGGATTTAAACAAAGAAAACGAAATTTTATTTAATTTTAATTCATTTCCATTTTAGCAGGTGCATGTGGCTAGTGGCTGCCATACTGGACAGCACAGCTGTGTATTTTTGAAACACTTTCTCACATGCTGGTGTGCTGGGTCCCCTCTGTCCCTTACGTGTGAGGGATGTGCATCTTAGTGAGATGAGGGATGGACCTGGTCCCCTGGCCAGCGGTGGCAGAGGTCCCTGCTTGCTGCCATGCCCAGCGCTCTTCCCACACCGCCCTCCAGACACCAGCACCACCCTGCAAAGGTCAGCGCGCATGTGATGTCGTTGTTCTCAAGCATTCGTCTCAGCCCACAGGCTCAGCTGGAATTCGAGCAGCCCCCGCAGGGCCCTGTGTGGTTTGGTTTCACAAAGCGTCCCTCCGCCCAGTGACCTTTCGGCTCTGGGTCTACGGGGCCATGCAGCTATTTTTAAAGCTGAATTTTGCACAGACTTGTGTTATCACTAAAGTGATCTTACTTAAAAAAAATCGTCCTCTCTTTTTTCTTTGGAAAAAAGAGTTCACAGGGGAGCATGAATTAAATAGCATATTTTAAGAGTCAGGACCTTCTAATTTTCTGCCATCAGGTTCATGTTGAAAGAACATGGACTAAGGGCCACCAGACGTGACTGCTGGTCCCAGCTCTGCCTTGGTAGCATGTAGGGGTCGTCTAAGTAATCACTTGGGAAACAATAGGCCCATGGCTGCCTGTGATGGGTGAAGGCACTTAGTATTTATGGATCCCCATCCTGTGCATAGTTTCCATTGCTCTTGTCCTCACTGGACAAGAAAGCAGAGAGAGTGTAAACTTAGCTCTTGGCCTAATCACTTGTCCAGCCCTAACCGGTTTGGCTCAGTGGATAGAGCGTTGGCCTGTGGACTGAAGGGTCCCACATTTGATTCTGGTCAAGGGCATGTACCTTGGTTGCGGGCACATCCCCAGTAAGGGGTGTGCAGGAGGCAGCTGATCGATGTCTCTCTCTCATCGATGTTTCTAACTCTCTATCCCTCTCCCTTCCTCTCTGTAAAAAATCAATAAAATATATATTAAAAAAAGAAAATACTAAAAAAAATCACCAGTCCAGAGCAGGTACTGAAATGTGCATTCTATTGACAGAAAGATGAAAAGAAAGGGAGGAAGAGTAAGAAAAGGAAAGAGTAAGAAAGGCTGGGAGGGAGGGAGAAAACAGCACCCTAGTTATCAATGAATGACTTTCCATACCTTATCTCATACTTACTCCGACTAGAGAGAGACTGATGAAAGCCCTGGGGCTCAGAGAGGTCAAGCAACTTGCTAAAGGCCACACAGCCTCCAAGTAGTTTCTTCTTCTACTGGCAATTAACTGAGCTACAATCCACATTCCCAGATGATTGTTCTCATTCTCAAGGTTGTGAAGAATGAGGCAGAGTCTTCGCTGAGTAGCTGTGCACCCGGGCGAAGCCCCATGGGTGACTTGAGAAAGAAAAGGTTTTAGATCACTTCTGTCCAGCAGCCCTTTCTCTTCCTGACTTTGAGCAAATCTCACACCAGGTTCCTGGGCTGACATTCCCTGCACATGGCTTTACAGGGGAGCAGCTCTCTCAGTAGGTCTAGGGAAGTATATTAATTTCACAGAGGCCCCCTTAGCAACTGGGAGGGGCCTTTCTCTGAACCATTTAATTTCATCTTTTGTCTGAGTTGAGAATGGGCATTTCCCCCTTAAATATCATCTCCCCCTCCTGCTTGCCCCTCATCCCACTCTTTGTTGTAGATGGTCAGGCCAGGAGGGGAGAAGGCCAAAAAGGACGGCTTTGCAGTCTGGGTCCCTTGAACTCTGAGGCCTAATCCCCTGTAATGACCTGAGAGTCTTTGGAAAGCGATGAAAGGAAGTGGCCTGGGGAGGGGCCTTGCCCTTCTCACCCTCTTTCTCAGAAGGGCCTGGGTAGCTTCTAGTCAGTAGCTGGCGGGGTGGTGGTGGGGGGGCACACTTAGCTGGAAACTGCTGCCTGTCACAGAAACAGGGTGGAGAGAGGTGGGGGGGGGGAGGATTCCCACCGGTTCACAGTTAGCCCCACCCCCACCGCTCTGGGGCACTCTCACTCCCAGGCCTGGTCCTTGGTAGAGGCTACGAACACTAGCATCTGGATTCCCAAACCTGGGCCCTGGTTCCGAGGTCACAGTCCAGATCTAGAAGGGGCCTGGAATAAATGGCTTATTTGAAAATTTTTTTTTAAAAAAAAATGATAAAATAGAAAAGAGCAGACATTTCAAGATAGTATGGCAGCATCTTAAGGGCAATATACTGTCACACAGATTGAGGTTCGAACCCAGACTTCATCTTGCTGAAACTCAGGTGTCTTAGTTTGTAGTGAGAATTAGAACTAAAAAATCATCAGCAAAGTGTAGGTTTTACTGCTCAAAGGAGGCGTCTAAGTAATCAACTAAATGAATCTCTCATTTCTGGGGTGAAGAAAGGGAGGCCCAGAGAGGGGAGGTGACTTAGTAAACGTTGCACAGCAAGTTAATAGCAGAGCTGAGATGAGCTACGCTCTGGCCGCTGAAATCAAAGTGCCACCGGAAGGCTTCTGTAATCATAGCCCATCTTTATTTTCAAAGCGGAGTTTGCAGGGCACACAGATTGGGAGATAGTATCACCCACATCCCAGCGCCGTGAAAAATGACCACACGTCTCCTTTGGAATATTGTGATCATATTTCTGGATGGTGTTTTCTTTGGAGCAGAAATGAAAAACCATAATTTTTAACCCAAGAGCTGACATGCTGGGTAGTTATTACTGCTTGAGCACGGAGTGGCGTAGAAACTAATTCTGCTTCTGGAAAGAAATAACAGGAATGGGGAGAAAGCTTGAATGATAGCTGGAGAGGAGCTGTCTGCTCTTGAAGCCCGCGGTAACCAAAGCCAAGGCCCTCTGTTTTGATTAGACATGAATTCAATATGGTTCCTTTAATTGAATTCTTGGCCGCTCTGATTTTGTGGGGGGTGACATTATGTGGGGTGAGTCGGATACTTTGTTCAGTCTGAGGTGGTTAGAGACTTTTCTAGAGTATGAATGGCGATCAATACAGCCATTAATTAATGTATATTAATATGGTGTATCCCCATTAATAAGATTGGTAATACTGAGCCCTTGCAGGCTCTATAATTCTTGTAAAACTTGGAAGAGAGGGGTATTTTATCAGCTGCGTTTTTCAGATGAAGAGATCAAGGCTCAGAGGTAACTTGCCAAGTGTCATCAGCCCGGAAGTGGCTCTGGTGGTCACTGGACATGACTCTCTGTCATTGTGCGAAGTCCTCTTCCTACTCGCCTCCAGAATGTTCCAGAATGGAGTCCGTCACCCTGGTGCCTGCTGCTTTGGGGGTGGGAGTGGAGAGTAGGGTTCACCCTGTGCTTCAAGATAATAACTCAGGTGGCAGCTGATGGCTTTTCCTCTCCATGAGACTAGCCCGGTGCCCTTTCTGCCACTCTGCTCTCATTCAGGAAAGGGCAGGCAGGTCTGCACACATTCCCGCACAGAGCCCTTTGGCACGAAGCCCCATTGATGTAGCCTTGGGAATGGAGAGTCTTACTGGCTTCTGTTTCCTGGGTCCAGGTTCCTGCTTTGTCCCCTGTTCCTGTCACTGGGTTTGAGGTTTCTTTGCCTTTTGGAGCTTGGTAGAGCATCCTTTAATTGTTCTTTCTCTATCTATGTGATTATTTATCTATCTATTGATTATTTTATAAATAGCTGCCTTCCTTTAGATTATGCACACTCTGAGAGGCCAGAGCCCACATCAGTAATAACTCCAGGGTTTAGCACAGAGTTTAGCACATAGCTAAAAATAGTAGCTATTACTGTATGTAATCAATATATATGTCTTTGTACATGTTAATGTATAAATAATAGTGTTACATATGACTATCATTTATATATCCGCATATACATATACACACATCTATAATAATAAAAGGGTAATATGCTAATTAGACCGGACGTCTTCCAGACGTCATTCTGGATGTCCTACCTGACGAAGCCTGGGCCGGAGGGAAGCCAGCTTGGTTCCTGGGTGCCTGCCGGTGGCCGGAAGAGGGAAGCCCAGGTCCCGGGTGCCAAAGGGAAGCCGGTGCCGGCAGCCGGGGGAAGGAAGGCCTACTCTTGCATGAATTTTCGTGCATCGGGCCTCTAGGATATAAATAATAGTCCTTAAGTCCATTCAGTTCCTTCTCACTAATGCATCAATCACAGAGATATCAATTAGCATGACTATTGCAGCTCTCTGATTACTTGCTCTTGGCAGACATTGCTAATCAATCACCATTCTCTCTTCTGCTGAGACCCAAGGGAGCCTCAACATCCTTCTCAAGGCAACGCTCCAGGCAGATACTTACTGTCAATTAGTTGGACTTGGCCCAACAAATGAAACTTGGCCATCCCAAGTGGGAAAACTATTCTCAGATGTTACGTACAGTTGTACAACAGTTTTCTGCCACTGAAATCACCTGGAAGAATTTTAAAAATACCAATGCGTGGAGTCCTCTTCAAGAGATTATGATTAATTTGTAATTCTAATGGTCTAAGAAGCACTGGCTTACCAAAGGGTGTCTGTGCTGGTGGGTTCTTGACTGGATTCCATTTCCCTTGTGTTGTGCAAGTTCAGTTTATTTTCTTTTAGGTGTGGTGTGTAATAACTCTACAATGGCAGCTTGGGCATTGAGAATACAGAAATGATAAAAAAGAGTGGTCTTGACTTCCTGGTAGGTCTCACATTAATGAAGGCCACAGACAGGCATGAAGAACTCAAACAAGGAAGATCGTGTGAGTTAACTTGTAGATGTATGAACGCACAAGGAAGCCTGTGGCAGAGGAGGAAAGACATTGAGAGGATCTGGGAAGATTTTTTGAAGGAGGTTGGGGTTGAAGTAATTCTTGAGGAACAGGTAAGCTGGAAAACCACAGTAAACCCAAATCGTGGAAGACTTTGAATGCCAGACAAAGCCATACAGAGCCAATGAAGTAAGGGAAATGACATGGTTTTCAGAGTTGATCTTCAGCAATGAACTTTGGCAGCAAGATGGGTGATGGAGACTTGAGGGTTGGTGCATAATCTCTAGTCTGACTCATGGTCACAGGCATGGAGGAGAGAGGGGAAAACCATATAAATGAATCAGAGGTGGAACGGGATTGTGGCAATGTGGGAGAGAGATTGACTACCACTCAAGTGAAATCTGTGAGAATTAAGTGTGTACTTGCTGTTGTTTTGCATTATGCTGTGAACTCCTTGGGGAAAGATTTGCATTCCTAATTGGGGTTAGGTACTGTGTCAAATATTTGACACATAGCGTCTCGTTAATCCTCATAACAATTCCACAGAGTCCCTTCCATTTCATGGACGAGCACACTCTTGTTATTTCCACTTCATGGATGAGGATCCTGAGCTTAGAAATACAGTTAATAAGTTCCTCAAGTTTGCACGGCCAGTAAGTGGCCGATTCAGGACCCAAACACGGAAAGTTCGACCCCAAAGCACATGCATTGACCTGTGATGACTCTGCCTTAATTATTGCTCCATTTCAATGGTTCTCAGAGACCATTTTATACTCCCCACTCGGGAGACACTTAGAAATTCCTGTAGACAGTTTTGTTGTCTCAATGGGAGTGTGTGTGTGTTACTGGCATTTAATGGGCAGAGACCAGAGATATTGCTAAAAACCCTTCAATGCACAGAACAGTTTCTATTTCTCCTCTTCTGACCCCAAGAAAAACTGACCCAGTCCCAAATGTCAATAGTGCTGAGGTTGAGAAACCCTGTCTTATTCCCAGGACCTAACTCAGTGCCTGGCACACAGGAGGCTCACTCTACGTGTCTGTTGAATTAAATGGAACTACTGACTGTGCATTCATATTTGTACAAATTTAAATTTGTGTGAATATATCTCCTCACACGTGTGCATTTTTAAATCCTGACGTATTCTCCCGATCACAGAGTTTTACTGTGCGTGTGATCTTTACTTCCTGTCAAATCTGTAATGTTGGGGCGATGTTTCTAATTTATCCCAGTCCAAGTCTTATCTCCTGTAATTATGCTGTCTCCTGGTTTGGCCACTGTCCCATGGATAGGAATTTCACTTTAAATCCTCCAGTTGCTGTACTGACTTAGAAAAGATTTGGGGGTTTTTGAGTGTTTTTCTTTCTTGTTCCTATCCCACCCTGTTGGAATTCATTGCATCACCCTATACTTCCCTCCCTTGATTACATGGTATGGGGTAGTCGGGGGACTTACTTAGGAGGATGGGCGGCCTGCTCTGGCCCACCAAAGAAACTTCCTGAATAATAAGATCCATGTCAAAGCTCCCTGAGTGAAGTGGTTGTGGCTGGAAGCCTCAGTTCCCATCCAGAAGACAACATATTCCTGAACTTGGGTGATGTGGGCTCAGAAAGCTCTGTCCCTGGTTGTAAACCCAATGGGCTTTGGAAATCCAACATGATTACATTCCCCTGGATCACATTTCCAGCTGACAGCTGCTGCTCGGTCCCCTCCTACCCCCAGCCCCTGATATGCTCCGGGATTTTTTTTTTTAAGTGATGACCACTTAAGAGCTTTGTTCATTTCCTAAATTCCACATTTTCACTCCGTTCTGTCATAATTGCGTTTGGTGCAGCTGCACTTAGGGAGAGGGCTAGCCGGTGGGAGGGCATGTTTTAGCAATAGGGTCATTTTTAAGAAAGAGCTGAGGAGTAGGGGGGTCCTCTCCATCTGCATCTTGAGGGGAGGTCAGTTGGCTTCTCCACTGAACCCCTAGGTCTGGTGGTAGCGGGTGGACTGTGCTGGATCCAGCCAGATTCCCCAAAGGTGCCCGAGAACAAACTAGTGAGCATGGGTGTGGGGGGGTCATTCTAGTTTGCTCATCCCCTCAAGGTCATGCCCATTGACCCTGAAGGTCCTTTATGTTGTTGAGCACTGTAGTGTGTCATAAGTCTGCTGGTCCTGAAAGACAAGGGTGAACACAAGCTGAAATGGAGGGAATCCTTCGGGGTCACTATCCCACCTACTTCTCCCTTTGGGATTTTGCTTCATGAGTGATGGTTGTATCAGTTAGGATGCATTACCTTATGGACAACAGGGAAACCAACCAACAACTAACTGCAAAGTTCAGAGACAAATCTTCAGTCCCAGATGATGCGCTCATTAATGACTTGATTATTTTCCATGTTTCTTCCTGGCTTCACCCGAAGCCCCCTTCTTTCTTTGTTCCCAAGATGCAGACCAATGGCTCCTGTGGTCATGCGTCTTCTTGTCTCATCCAGCAGATGTCAAAGCTTCTTTTCCTGAGATTTCTCAGGGTAAGTCTTGAGATTCATTGTGAATTGGCTAAGGGTACAGAACTGCTTTGAATCAACTTTCTGAGCCGAAGTTATACGCTCTCCTTTGGGAAAGCAGATGGAAGCCAGACCATTAGGAAGGAGAGTGGCGGACGGCAAAGAGATTGCCAACCAACATCCATTATGCGATTTCTGCTTGGTCTTCTTGGCGTTTGAATATCAGTCATCTATTAAGATAGCGATTTGGCCTACTGCCTGTGTGTTTGAAGAGCCCCCTCGAGCAAGTTCTTACCCTCTGAAACCCATTCACTACCACTGTCTGCATGGCCACTGCCCAAAAATCTAGACCTAATTTATTTAACAGGGCACACAAGTGATAGAATTTTGATAATACTCTTAACTTTAGAGCACCTATAATTTAAGGAAATAATATTTATGAAAATGTATCCATAAATGCATTCCTTCATATTCATTCATTTATTCTAATACCTCTTTATTCACCATTCTTTTATCCATCCATCCCATCAAAAATATATTGTTAAATATCTGCCATGTGCCAGCCACTGTACAAGCTACTAAAAATAGCTGCTTCCCTAAAGTCCAAATTACTATTATATTTTGTTGTGTGTTGCTAGTCAGTTTCTATTTCCTTGTGACTTTCCTTTTCCAAATATCCTCAATTTGTCACTATTCCTCACCCTGGTTATGACTACTATATTTCTTTTACTTATCAAGGCCATCTTGCACTCCACAAAATTTGTAACAAAACCATTTGTTGCACATGTACCTGGGGTTGCCTTCACAAACATATTTCATGATGACCAGAAGAACACTGATGCTTTCTAAATAATTTCTCAATTTCACTGAGGCAAAGACTAAATTTTTTTTTACTGAATTCATTGGGGATGTCATTGGTTAGTAACATTATATAGGTTTCAGGTGTATAATTCTGTAATACATTGTCTGCATATTGTATTGTGTGTTCACCACTCCAAGCTACATCTCCTTTCATCACCATTTATGCCCCTTTGCCATCTTCTATCAGCTGTGGGCAAACTACGGCCCGCGGGCTGGATCCAGCCCGTTTGAAATGAATAAAACAAAACAAAAAAAAAGACCGTACCCTTTTATGTAATGATGTTTACTTTGAATTTATATTAGTTCACACAAACACTCCATCCATGCTTTTGTTCCGGCCCTCCGGTCCAGTTTAAGAACCCATTGTGGCCCTCGAGTCAAAAAGTTTGCCCACCCCTGTTTCTATCTCCTCCCAACCCCCGTCCCTCTCATAATCACCATACTGTTGTCTGTGTCTATGAGTTTTATTTCTTTGCTTAATCTCTTCACCCTTTTCACTCAGTCCCCCAAACCCCCTTCCCTTCTGACAGCTGTCAATTTGTTCTCTGTATCTGTGAGTCTGTTTCTATTTTGTTTGTTAGTCTATTTTGTTCATTAGATATGACATATAAGTAAAATCACATGGTACTTGTCTTTCTCTGACTGGCTTATTTCCCTTGCATAATACTCTCCTGGTCCATCCATGCAAAAGGTAAGATTTCCTTTTTTTTTTTTTTTTTTTTTTTTTTTTTATGGCTGAGTAGAATTCCATTGTGTAAGTGATGGCAAAGATTTCTTAAGCAAAGAGTCTTCGATTCTACTATGGCCAGGAGAAGGAAACCTATATTCTTCTTTCATTGAGTGTAGATTTATAAAAGTATGAAGGAAGAAATGTTTCCCGCCCGCCTCTACCCCTGAGAAGTCGCACAGGAACACCAGGCCAGTGGAGAGGGAGTAGATTTGGAATCAGACAGACCTGCGTTTGGACCCCTGACTTGCTATTCACTAGCTCCGCTCCCTTGAGTCCTAATCTCTTGGAGCCACAGATCCCTTTTCTGTTGAATGGGACCACGCTTCCTCCTGCACGAACAGTGGGGTGCTTTACCTTAGGGGTGCACGATTGCAAGCACATCACTCGGGGTGCAGCGAGCTCTCTCATATCTCCTTTCCTGTTCCTTCCCTTTGAACTGAAGAACGCACTGTCCACATAAGAATGGGTCACAGGGTCATGGTTGGGAGAAAGCTTTGGGCAGAGACTTTTTAGCATGTTTTTAATGCTGCCACTTATCATAGGGCACAACGGACTATATAGTTTAAAAAAGAGTTAAAAAACTATGCAGCCAATATAATTTTCATCATTAAGAATGTTGCCATAAAAATGAACTTGTGTGCATATATGCATAACCCATGGACACAGACAATAGGGTGGTGGAGGCCTGGGGTGGGGGATGGGGGTGAGCTAGAAGGAGTCAATGGGGGAAAAAGAAGGAGATATGTAATGCTTTCAACAATAAAGATTAAAAATATATATACAAAAAAGAATATAGCAAATGATGAGCTATTGCCTTCTTGAGCGAAGTGACGTATTTTGAACATTTGTCTCTAACGAAGCTCTCAGTGGCCTAGTATGTATGGACGTGTTTGCAATGTTAGTAGATCAGCAAAGAAATAGCCATTGTCATCCAATGTAATGGAAGAAAACAATGTTTATTCATTGGCCTCCATGAGCTAGGGACTATGCTATGCGCTTCCTGCCTTCACATATAGTTTTTAATCCCCCTAATAAAACAGCAGATTCTTGGCCCTCAGTGTAGAGAGAAGAATGAGGTATTAGGGGGCCTTTGCAAGCTTTTCTGTTTCATCACTGGCATCTCTAGCAGTTGTTATGGGAAATCTCTCCGGAAAGCCAAGCATAACAATCGGTAATG
This sequence comes from Myotis lucifugus, assembly GCF_000147115.1. Taxonomy (NCBI): domain Eukaryota; kingdom Metazoa; phylum Chordata; class Mammalia; order Chiroptera; family Vespertilionidae; genus Myotis; species Myotis lucifugus. The sequence continues at coordinate 1,653,642 of NW_005871161.1, forward strand.
CTTCACACATAACGTGCCTGCTTGCCGATGAGGTTACATCTGCTTCTCACATCCACGCTGAGAAAGGCAAGGCTTGCCGATGCCTGTTGATGCATCTGCGCCTCTCCTTCCACGTTCATGATACAAAATCTGAATTTGCGCCAATTTCTCAAAGGCGACTCTGCTCACCAAATACTATACTTTTACAAGCTACTATTTCAACCTTTATTTTCTACCACTTTCCTACAAGGAAGACACATTTCATGAATTCAGCTCATGCACGTTCTATGACTTGCTAACTGAAGGAAGTCCCCGGAACTCGTCCATGTCTCTCTATATTCTCTGCCACAGCTCTGACCGCTGTGATGTCTCTGCTGCAAGAGTGTGAGATGTTTTGAGTGCTTACCATCTACCAGGCACTGTTTGGGGGGCGCTTTGTCCATATGATCACATTTTAATCCCAATAACATCTTTGGAGGCAGGAAGCACTTGGAAACCTATTTTCAGATATAAACCGAGGCACCAAAAAATTAAAGATTTTTGCCCACAACTTGTAAGTGACAGAGCTAGGAAGTCAAATGCAGGCGGCCAGACTCTGGTGCTCACATGCTGGACCACTGCCCACTTCTTTTGCTCCGACATTTATGTAAGAGTTTCCTGTTTTTCCTGTATCCTCTTGACCTTCTAGGAATCTTTACCCTGCAGCTTGTTCAAGCTCATTATGATCCTACTCGAGGCCAATGCACCAAATTCGTGCAAGGGGCTCGGCCCTTACAGCCCTGGCTGTCTCGGCTCTCGTGACCCCGGCTGCCTCGAGGCTCCGCAGCCCCGCCCACTGGTCGTTCTGGAAGGTCGTCCTGCCGTCCAGTCTAATTAGCATATTAGCTCTTTATTATATAGGATCATCCTCATGTTTGAAACTCCTAATGGCTCTTTTCCGCCTTCAGCATGAAGTCCAGATCCTCATCACACCCACAAGGCTCTGCATGGTCTAGCCTTGCCCACCTTCCCGCCTCATCTCGCTATGGTCGATCTTTCTCTCTTTAGGTCCATGGCCATCCGATTGCACAGTGAGTTACGTAGTGCTCCATCCTCCCACACAGGCCCTTGCAAAAGCAGGCTTTCCTGGGATTGCCAAAATTTCTCTCCTTGCATTTTTGTATCCTGAGTTTAATTCTGATCATCCTGCTAGTGGGTACTCCCCTAGTTTTGGACATTACTCACTCCTCTTCCACTTGTTTTCTTCCTCCTCCCTGATTCTTCCTTTGCATTTCCTTGTGAGCTTCTTTCCCCCTTCCCGTTGTACCTCAGAGATCTACCATCAGTTCCTGGCCTCTCCTCCCTCACCCTCACCTACCCGTCCTCAACTCATAAACTCTTCCTCCGTTAAGCAAACCGATGGCTTAAACTAAGGCTGTTGCGGATTATTGCCAACTCTCATTCTCAAACTCCATGCTGGGTTTTATATGCTGATTCTGCTGACTTCTAAATGTCCGTCCTGGACATGCGCACAAAGACTGCGAAGTCAACACGTCCCAAACTGTGTCCATTATCTTCTCTGGAAAACTGCCAGCTGCTCCTGTATTTCCACAGTGAATGGTGTGTCCATCCGCCTGGCCATCTGTACCGAAACCTCAAGGTCATCCTTACCTTTCCATTTTGTTTAACAGGTCTTTGCATCCAGTCCTAGAACCTTTAGATCAGTGGTTTTCAACCTTCTGACCCTTTAAATATAGTTCCTCATGTTGTGACCCAACCATAAAATTATTTTTGTTGCTACTTTATAACTGTAATGTTGCTACTGTTATGAATCGTAATGTAAATATCTGATATGCAGGATGGTCTTAGGTGACCCCTGTGAAAGGGTCGTTTGACTGCCAAAAGGGTCGCGACCCACAGGTTGAGAACCGCTGCTTTAGATGATCAATTGGCAACTAGTAAGAGATATAGATGTTAGTAATTCCTCTTGTTATTATTTCTACTGAACCCACTGGCCACTTAGGAACATTGTTGTTTTACCAACACTAGTAAAACATATTTTAATTGCATTAGCCAAGCTTTTCTTAGTTAAGAAGTCTAATTTGGATATCCAAACTACCTCCTCAGCAGTTCACCAGGAAGGGTACTAGAATAAATTATCAGCTCCCAAGAATAAATCTTCTTCTTTCTTTACTCTGAAAAAAGACATATATTTTTACTTTGAGAAAAAGAAATCATTAAAAAAGACTGTAATTTTCTTCTTCTTTTTTCCTCTCTAGCCAGTGAAGTGGACATCAAAGTGCAGAGTGTTTGACAAGAGGACCAGTTGGTTCCATTCAGGGGCACGTTATGAATTGTTCCTTTTTGACAGGGGGAGCAATTCATTACGTTTTGTTTATGTAGCACCTCCCGGGGGTCGTTCCTAAGTGGTTCTCAAAAGGCTTCTTCTCCCTGGAACACGCTTGTCCTTCGGGGTTCCCAGGGACAGGGCATGGTGTGTGCAAATAAAATAAACTCAGCCTGAAGGCCAGTAATTTAGATTAATAAAGAGCTATGTTTATACAACTCCATTAACAAAAGTCTCCATGGCAAGTTGAACCCAAGTTTCTCAGGCCGCACAGCCATTTCTAAACAAGACTAGATGGAGGATGTTAAGGCTGCAGGTCTACGAAATAAGGAGAAAGTCTCTTCAGAGTCCTCAGACCCTTGTGATGAATTCTGGGACCCGTCCCCCATTTCTCAGGAGACCACTCAGAAGTTGAAGTGGCTTGAATTTGGAAGATTCTGTAGGAATCTGTAGGAATTAGCTCAGATCCCTCTATCCATCCATTCATCCCTCCTCTATCCATTCATTCACACACTTTTGCTTATTCCCAGCTCCTACAAGGGAACCAGCCAGGGAAAAAAGCATTTCGGGGATTAGAGACGCCTACGTTACATAACACCCAGGAGCTTTGATCTGAATCGTCATTGAAACCATGTGAGACAAGTAGGGCTTAGTTTAATTCTCTGCAACTTTTTCTAAAAAGAATGAAGACCCACAGCAGTTATAAGATTTGCCCAAAGGAAAGAAAGCTGCTGTTTACTGGATACCTATTAGGTCCCAGACAAGATGTGAGGGCTTTTCGTATTCATGATTTGATTGCATGGTGTAGGTAGGGAATATTGTGAACTGTGTGTGCGTCCTGTGATGGATGCGGAAAGGGAGCCGTAGGAAAGTTACAGAATGGCTGTGGTCAGCAGGAGGTGGGAAGCTGAAAAGTCTCTGGCCTTCCGATAGCCTCAAGGTCCTCACCCTCTGCCAACCCCGTCCCTCTGTGACATCCTGGCTTTCTTCCCTTTTCCTCCCAAAGTTTCAAGAAGAAGGGTCAGAAAGGAAAACCACAGCGTCAACACGAATAGCTGAGGGAGGGCTGGGCTGGGAGGAGGGTCCGTGGGAGTGTGTGGCTGTGTGAAGATAACATTTTCCACCAGGGCCGGGGAGCGGGGGGAGCATGGCCCTCCCCCGAGGCCTGCCTCTCCCCTGGGCGTTTCTTAACCAGCAGTTGACAGCCTTGCCCTCCTCCTTCACACCCCCCACTCTGCTCTGAGAGGTCTCTGCCAACTCCTCCTGGAAGCTGGGTTCTCCTTGGCTCCGGTGCTGGCTCTCCGTAGCTCCTTTTCTGCCTGGATACCGGCCTCTCTTGACTTCAGTTCCCATCTCTGCAGAGGGGAGCCAGAGTGGCTCCTGCTGCCCAGGCCTTGTCTGAGCATCACCTCTGCGGTTCCCGAAGCTGCCCAATGGCCTTCTGCATCGGGTCTCCCCACAAAAGTACCTCTTGCACTTTCTACCCCATCATAGCAACATGCCACAGTGTCTCCTAGTCAGAATGGCTCAAGCCATTTTGTAGGTGCTAGCATACAAAACAGAAAACAAACTCCCAATCTTCACGGAGCTTCCAGACCACGATGGTAGATGGGCGTGTGGCTGCAGGTGGGGTCAGGCAGATTTTTCTTGGCATAGTGCGTATTCCTCCATTGTAACTCCGCTTTCTCGTCTGCTGTGAGGTATTTTCCACACATGGGCCGCCTCCTTTGGGGTCTGAGCTCCCAGTCACGTTCTCATTCATCTCTGTGGCCCTCCCTGCTCTGGGAGGCTGGTGGCACAGAGTGGGCTCTCAAAAATGTTGCTTGAATATAAATGAATGAATTTATTTTTTAAAAATATGTTTTTATTGGTTTCAGAGAGGAAGGGAGAGGGAGAGAGAGATAGAAACATCAATGACGAGAGAGAATCATTGATCACTGCCTCCTGCACGCCCCCTCCTGGGGATCGAGCCCACAACCCAGACATGTGCCCTTGACCTAAAATGAACCCGGGACCTGTCAGTCCACAGAGCAACACTATCCACTGAGGCAAACTGGCTAGGGCTAAAGGAATGAATTTAGAGGCCGAGGTGTGGGTGATAGAACACCCACCTCTTCCTAGCTGTAGAACAACCTGTCCCCTTACTCACTACACTGCTGTAGAGTTAACCTCAGGTGTACTTGAAACAGACTGTGAACTTGAGACCAGTTCCCTGGTAGGAAGGAAGAATCAGTAACATATTTCAAGGTTTAGCCTTATGCCAGGCACTGTCTGAACACTCCGTGAAATCTAACATTATCTTCCCATAGATCCCAGGAGGTAGTACTGTTATCCTTGCTTTACAGTTAAAGATACTGACGCTTAGAGGGGGGTAGATGCTTCCCGAAGGCCAGACGGCTGGTCTGCAGCAACACTGGAGTTTGAACTCTGACCTGGGTATGTTCAGAGTCCACCCTACAGTGTTTCCAGCTCATTAAAAGCCGAAATATACATCTGGCTCAGGATCCAATCGTCATTTCCTTTCATGTCATTCAATTTTAGGTCACCCCGGATCCTCCAGAACCCTGGAATTGTCCTGGCGAAGGAAATCACCATCCGGTAAGACATGAGCTTATTACTGCGACACTTTTCAATGTGCCGGCAGCGAATTTCCCCCCAAATGCAGTGAACTTTTCAGCTCTTCCCGGCGGAACTGCGTGCGGTCGGTCAGGATGGTGCTGGTCAGCGAGCATCCATGGGATGTCAGTTCTCTCCACAAGCTCCTATCTGTCCGGGGCCGCCATCAATAAAGCCCTTTAAGCAGATCTGTACATTGGGGGCCGGCTGGCGAGGCACGTGCCATGAAGCACCCCTCCCCAATAATCAAACTCTTGTAAGCTGCGCTGAATGAGGGCCTTTCTCCCGGGAGAAGTATATGTTTGTTTGTTGGCATGGTCCTAATGACTTAAAGAAAATGCCGGAAACCAGCGCTGCTCTCCGCCCTGAAAGGAACATTGGCCCTTTGTTCCAGAAACGCATTTGCAGGCCGGCTTCTGAGGCGGGCCTTGCACTCCCTCACGGGTTCTAGGCCTTTGTAAGCTCCTGGCATTGAAGAGCCGAGGGCTTTCTTTTGCCTTTTTTCTCCCCAATGAATCCCTCATTGTATTGAACACGTTCTCCCTCGATTTTGATAAAAGCAACCACTCTCCAAGCCAAGTAGAGTGGAAAGATTAGGACCCGGAGTAAAATTCGCTATCCTTGTAGGCTGTTTAGTGTGAAAGGGTTCGACACGTGGGTATGGAGGCCGGAGCCCCAGTATATTCTTACTTTCTCTTCGTTCAGGAAGAGCATTCACACTTGTTTTAGTCACTGCAATGCCGCTCAGATGCACAGGGTTTAAAAATATTTTTCATGGCATCTATACACACTCCATCTTTTTATTTCCTTTCTTTTTTATTCTTTTTAAATTTTTTTTTAGTATTATAAGGTTTTATTCCCAATGATTTTCTTAACAGGCCTGTGGGGCCGACTTGGCGAGGCAATGTCGTATAGGGTCCTGGGGTAGACAGAGGCCTTACAAACCAGGCTTCCTTCCCATCTCTTTGTGATGTAGAGGAGGTCTTTATCTCTGAACCTCACTGGCTTCTACCTGCAAAATGGGAGTCAGGTGACTGTTTAGCCTACCTGGTTGTGAAGAGGGCTGAATCAGGCAGGCGAGCTGCCTAGCACAGTCATGCCAGAGGTGTTTAACAAACACCTGCCTTGAAAGGTAAGGACCCTGAGTGGCAAGGAAGTTAATAGACACACTGTATGCGTTTTGCTGGGGCTGCCAGAGCAAAGGACCACAGACTGGGTGGCCGAGACAACAGATACAGATACTGACTCCTTCACAGTCCGGAGGTGGAATCTAAGATTAAGGTGTTGGCAGGTTTGGCCTCTTCTGAGGCTTCCCTCCCTGGCTTATAGATGGCTGTCTTCTCCCTGTGTCCTCATATGGTTTTCCCTGAGTGTGTGTGTGTGTGTGTGTGTGTGTGTGTCCTAATCTCCTCTTCCTCTTTTTAAAAAAATATATTTTTATTCATTTCAGAGAGGAAGGTAGAGGGAGAGAGAGATAGAAACATCAATGATGAGAGAGAATCATCGATTGGCTGCCTCCTGCATGCCTCATACTGGGGATCGAGCCCACAACCCGGGCATGTGCCCTTGACCAGAATAGAAGCCGGGACCCTTCCGTCTGCAGGCTGACGCTCAATCCACTGAGCAACACCAGCCAGGGCCTAATCTCCTCTTCTTATAAGGATATTAGGCATGTTGCATTTAGGGCCCACCCTACTGGCCTCATTTTAATTGCCTCCAAAGAGACCCTGTCTCCAAATACGGTTGCAGGCTGAGGTCCTTGAGGGCTAGGACTTTAACATAGGAATTGTGGGGGACACAATGTGGCTGTAACACAAGGAGTGCCTGGCTGGCTCCAGTGAAAACATGCATTTGATTTTATATACAAAAGAGCAGGTAGTTCCCTCTCAGTCTCCCTTCTCCAAATTCTCTGAGTGAGCAGCATGCAAGCTGCACGGGACAGTTCTTCCCCCAGTTTTATTTATCTTAAGTCCAGTCCCAAGTCTCATTACCCCGAGATGGAAAGCCCTTTGAGGCCAGACTATTATTGCCATGTTCGTGGCTCCCAGCTCGTGTTCACCATGGTGGGTCCAGGAGAAGTACTTGGAGTTGGTTCATTTGGTTCACCATGCATCCTGGTCCATGCAGTGTTGCATGCCTAGACTATAGCTATGCTCTCAGTGAACATTCATGCATTCCTTCAGTGAACATGCACTGAGCATGCGTAATACAGTCTTTGCTTTTGAGGAGCTCGCAGTCCACTGGGAAGACAGACTTACATCATTTCAGATGAATAAACATGGTTTCATTGAAGTGTGTTGAAGGTAGAGAGAGAGTGGCAGAACTATAGATAGGAGCAAGTTGGAGTCTGGAAGGAGAGGCAAGGGGTCCAGGAAGGCTAGAATTCCAGGCTTGCTGCTGAAAGCACAGGCCACAGGTCAACATCATGGCATCACCTGTGAACTCATTGCAAATGCAGACTCTCAGGCTTGACCTTGGACCTGAGGGTTCAGAATCTGCTCTGTTCTCAGACTCACATCAGACATTATAAATGAAAGTGCCCCCACAGGATAGAATATCAGTGAGTACATGGGTGAGTGTAAGAAGAGCCGTATGGCTCTTAGTCCACATTTTACTTTCTCATCAGGGCGATGATAAGACTACTGTTCCTACCAGTATTGCAGCAGCGGCTGCTGCAGTGTCACTGGAGTACCTGCTTGGTCTTCCCACAGCTATTTCATACTTTCATTTAATACTTCAACACCCAGTGAGGGATCATCAGCATCTCTATTTTACTGGAGAAAAAATACGGCACAGAGAAGCGCCTCGCTGAAGGTCCCCTGGCTGATGGTCCCAGAGTCGAGTCTGAGCCCCAGTCCTGCCACTTGAGCCTGGGAATTTCCTGGGTCACTTCACAGTGTCCAGCCAAGGCCAAGATGAAAGCATTGGCGATGCTGAGGTTCAGAACGTTATGGGGCAGAGGACCACCTTCCTCCCTGTGGGCCTGGTGACAAAGTCCATGTTTTATTGGAAGGGAGCTTTTGATGATGAGGGTGGAAAGGAGGGGTATGAGGGGAGGGGGCAGGGAATTAGTGATTTGCCCCTTTCCCTTACACGTGGGCAGAGGGGGCACAGCGCTCTGCATCCCGGATGCTGGGGCTATGTTCCTTAGCAGAAGGTAAGGTGCCTTTCAGGGCCCACTGAGCATTTCTGAAGCATTGGTCCCCTGGCGCCATCTCTGTAGTCTTAACTGCATGGCGGTGTGCAGGTCACCTACCTCTTCGAGGCTCAGTTTCCTCCATTTTATTTTCTCCCCAGGGCTGTGTAAGATTGCCGTTCCTACCAGTGTTTATGCAGCAGCAGCTGCTACAGGGCACCTGGGGTACCTGCTGGAGAGACTAGAAGGACAGCCATGGTGGCACCTACTCAGGGCTCACAGGGACACTCAGTGGTGAGGGCTGTGCTGGCACAGAGTAGGACCCCTGGAAAGGCTCACTGAAGGAGCCAGTAGTTCTGAAAGCGTTTGTAGATGGACTTGAATGAGCTGCGCACACAGGAGCAATGTCACTCTCCGTGGGCTGGGGCACCTGCCCGCTCGCCCAGGAATCTGTCCTCCAACTACCAGGCCTGGGCCCTGGGCGACTTTCTGCAGAGGAGCAGACAGCACCCTCTGTTCAGGTCTTGGGGCTCCTCTCACCAGAGGCCGTGGGGGTTTGGAGTCAGAGAGCTATTGAGGGAGCCACAAGGACACGTTCTCTCCCCGTGGCCGGGAGGGAAGACAGAGCGGCCGGCACAAGGGGAGGTTGTTTCACATCAGCCGGCAGCCGGCACATTCAGTCAAAGCAGCTGAAGGAGAAGAGTCATCAAAACACCCAGGGAGACGAGCCTGGTGCGGGCAGCAGATAAAGACGCGAGGGTGGCGGCCCCGGGCACACTGGCCCCCTTCACCCGGCGCTGGCAGCCACGCTCTGGCCATTGTCTGGGCCCGCGGGCTGTGACGATGGAGACTCGCTTATTTTCCTTCTTGAAGAAAGGACTGATGTTCGAGGAAAGAGGGTTTGTGTTGCATGGGCAGTGACTGCCAAATGAAACCCTTTGGTTGGGAAAATAGTGAGGCACACATTCAAACTGGCCCTTTGTCCCTGGGAGAGGAGAAGATGGGGGGAGGGGGGCTCCATCTCAGATCTGGTCCCTCGGGGCTTTCCTGCCACCGTCCTTCCTGCTGGAGGCCAAACTGGCAGCCAACGACTTCCATGGCTGACCCGGCTTCAAGTCTCCCCTAACCCAGCCGGTGTGGCTCAGTGGTTGAGCGTCGACCTATGAACCAGGAGGTCACGGTTCGATTCCCAGTCAGGGCACATGCCTGGGTTGCAGGCTTGATACCCAGTGTGGGGCTTGCAGGAGGCAGCCAACCAATGACTCTCTCTCATTACTGATGTTTCTATCTCTCTCTCCCTCTCACTTCCTCTCTGAAATCAATAAAAAGAAAAATAAGAAAGAAGCATCCCCTAACTGTTGACTTTGGAGAGGATTGAAGGAGACAGTCCCTATCGGTGAGGAGGGGGCGAAGGAGTCGGGGAGGGGATTTCACTGTCCTCTTTTCCAGAGAGAAATGCTAGTAGACTTTCCTCAGGTGTCCGTCAGAAAGTTTGAGGAATATTTGCATGTGCATTTTTCTTTTCAAAAGCAATCATATTCTACATATGCCTCTGTACCCGTGCTTCCCTTAATAAAGCAGCAAAGAGCTTTTTATTATCAGCACGTAGAAATCTGCCTAATTCTTTTTAGCAGCTGCGTAGCTGTCTGTAATTCAGTCAGGCTTGTATTATTTTAAGCGAAAACATTGCATAAATAAATAGTAATATATATGTCTTTGAAAATATATCTGCACAGCAATTTTTAAATTTTTTTCCTTTTTATTGAGTTTATTGGTACAGTGAATTTCAATAAGCCTAGGAATTGCTGGATTAAATAGTATGTGCAATTTTTTTAAAAAACAGATATTGCCATATTGTCCTGTAAGGAGAATGCCTTCAATTGTGAACAGCTATTTTTCCACACACTTAACATGGAGTATTATCCAATTAAAAAATGGCTGATATGATAAGTGAAAACTGGTATCTCCTTATTTTAATGTACATTTCTTTATATGAATGATGTTGAGGATTGTTTCATGTGCATTCACCACTTGAATTTATCCTTCCTTATGATGACTGCTTCTATCTTTGTGTTGGTTTGGTATCTAGTTTTTATTGCCCAGATTTCTCCTTTCACACAGAATCCCTCTTTGTCCGTCAGGTGGAGGCTGAGTAAGTCAGGCGAGGGCAGAGTGATTTAACTTTGTGCTCCTCAGGCTCTAGAACAGCGAGTTATACTAGTAAATTTCTTCCCACCCCTTCCGCCTGAGCCCTCCTTGGAGAATGAAAGGATTGCAACCTGATCCTGCCTCTTGCTCTTTGATGCTCATTGCATTCTTGGGGGATTAAGGGTGTCCAGTTTCCTCGGGAGGAATGAAATATGGCCAACTAAGTGAGGAGAGGGCAAGCCCCTTCAGCAACCTCCTTAATGGGAGTTTTTATGGGGTGTGTTTTCACCTCATTGAGCTTTTTATTTCACTAAGATTCTTTCATCCACCCAAGCAGGTGAAGAAAATGGGAAAACGATGGCAGAGAGAGGAAGAGCTTTAGGAACTTGTAAAGAAAGAGAAAGCCCCAAGAAGCCGTCTCATATTTATTTACATATAAGGTCTAACAAGCCATCAGACAAATAGCAAAAGGGTGAAAATTGTTATTCTTGATTAATAGTGTGGCTTGTAAAATAGGTAATTTATCAAGAGAACTGGGCAATTTACTTAGCTATTCATTTCATCATTCATGGGGAATGGTGCCCTTCCCAAATCATCATTCATTCATTCATTCATTCAAAAGCTTGAGCATCTATATATATTAGAAGTCCTGTCTTTAGCCAGTTAATCCAAACAGTTTTTGAAGAAGGGAATGATTTAAAAATACATGTATAATTAATTTATTTTGATTGATTCAAAACTTAAGTCTATATATCTATTCACCTGAAGCGAGGCATTTGTGTATTGGTTTTTATCTTTCTTGCAACACACACACACACACACACACACACACACACACACACACACACACACAACAAGCCACACCTATAATGCATCATCGATGTTTCTTTAAAGTGGGTCAGGTGCTTAGAGATACTTTGAAGCAATTTGATTTTAGAATTCCAACTTTGTACAATGTTTTTCCTCCAATATTGATGCAATTAATTCAACTGGCCTTCATCAAAATTTCCCCAAAGAATTCAACTTCAATTTCATCAAAACAATAATTTTCTTTTTTTAATATTCAGATTCTTCAGGATTACAGATTATTTAATTAAATTACGTGCCCATAACACTAGCTAACTTCGAGGGCTTGTGCTCTGCCAGGTGGTGTATTCAGCGCTTGACCTGAATTCACTTATTAATCATTACAACCAGCCTGTGAGGCCAGTAATAGATCCCCATTTCCCCGGGGGTTGGGGGATGACATGAACTGGCTTGAAAAAAGCATACTGATGACTCTTGATGAGCATATAACTTAATGGATGGGTCCAGAAGTGTGCGATGCAGTAGCACGCAGCCTATGAGTGTTAGCCTTTGTGGGCGGGACAACTCCAAGGTATTTTCCACACAGACTCCCAGAGTTGCCCAGAGAGATGGAGTCCCAAATGCCTACAGCATCTACTTGCCCAATAACACACCTTTTAAAAAAATATATTTTTATTGATTTCAGAGAGGAAGGGAGAAGGAGAGAGAGATAGAAATATCAGTGATGAGAATCATTGATGGGCTGCCTCCTTCATGCTGGGGATTGATCCCACAGCCCAGGCATATGCCCTGACCAGAATGGAACTGTGACCTCCTGGTTCATAGGTTGACGCTCAAACACTGAGCCAAGCCGGCTGGACCCAATAACACACCTTTAGCAGCTGCCTTCCCTTCTCTCTCACTTCCTCACGCGCCTGCAGGTACTTCCTGGTCAGGCCCATCTACCTAATTTGCAGGGGTCATTGCAAATTGAAATGGAAGGGCCCCTTGTTTAAAAATTATTATGAATTTCATGATGATGACAGCAGAGCATGAAGCCAAGCACAGGACCCTTCTGAACACAGGCCCTGAGTGGCTGCGCAGGTTGTGTGCCTACGACGTTGGTCCCGGTGCACGAACCTTTCCCAAATAAACTACTTGCACTTCCCCGACTTGGGGTTTGCATCTGTGGAACCCACCCTGAGACACAGAGGTATCCCACAAATATCTCACCGTGAAGACAACTGCATTTTCATTAATTAGATGCCTGGGCCACCTTTATACTATTGGTCTTAATTTTCTGGCTAGGTATTCTTCCATTGCTTCTACATGGCAATGGTTTTCTGATATTTTCTATAAGGAGAATGGAAAGATAATTCAGTGTTTCCTCTAATATGATGGCACAGAGTCCTTTCTTTTTAACCATTGATAGCTTAGAGAAGTTTCAACTTCAAAGTCCATTATTAATAATGCCTCGTGAATTTTCAGGATTGTTATCAAGTGTTGGAAAATCATCAGCACGTTCCCTTCATACCTGAGCAATCCAATTTCAGGACACTTCCTGTGCACTGGAATGGACTGACTATTCTTGGGGGGAAAGGGGTGTGGGGGATGCAGGAAGAGACTGGACAAAAATCGCGCACCTATGAAAGAGGAGAGGGGGTGGGGAGTGAGGGCAAAGGGTGGGGTGGGAACTGGGTGGAGGGGAGTTATGGGGGAAAAAAAGAGGAACAAATGTAATAATCTGAACAATAAAGATTTAATAAAAAAAGAATAAATTTCAAGACAAAAAAAAAGAAAAAAAATCAGTAAGAAACTCAAGTATTTTCCCAATGTGTTTGCAGGATCCACTCTTCTTCATTAATTGGACAATCAAATGATCCAAGACCCTATTTATTACTCTGTTCAATTTTTTTCATTTTTTTTGTAGTGAATTACTACTTTGTCTGATTTTTTTTTCTTCTGGCAATTTACTTCTTGAGGTCTGAAAAATTTCTCTTGATTTTATCATGCTTCTATATTGCTCTTACATCATATTCAATTTTTTATCTAAACGTTTTCTTCATTGTTTAATAGATGAAGATGACAAAGTGGTATCTTTATGTATATTCACATGAGGAGTCTTTCATTTCTGACTTATTTAATTGACATAAATGTTCTTTATTTTGCAGATTAAGTGACACATGCCCAATCACGTTTCCCAAATTTATTCTGCAAATGCTGGTGGCCTCAGCAATGCCATTGACAAGGAAGGAGGTAAGAGGTTTCTATCTGGTTCTAGTTAAAATACCTTATTTTTTTTGCCAATTTTACAAAAATGTATGGCCATATGCACACAGTGCTAGAGCTGCTGCCTGAGGCCTGTAAGGGGCCTACTGCTTAAGCTTCTTTAGCTTAAAGTAAATATAAGCTGAGTGCTGTGG
>NW_005871161.1:1667193-1798769 GCF_000147115.1 Myotis lucifugus
TATAGAGAGATGATGTCAAGCGTATACTCCCTTCTGTATATCGTATGCGCTGTGGGATGCACGTCACGCAGTAACAATGACCCATGTGCCGGCAGATGTGAATAGGCGATATAGTTCACGCGATATAGGCCTTCTCTACATAAGAGATCTGAACATATTTCATCTACTCTGGCACATTTCCCAAACGTTTTTCGCAAAACTCTATCACTGCCAAGAAATCCGCTTTATAAGGCTCTGTGAAATCGTGCTCTATTACGTTAAGGTGAAAATGAGGAGTAGGAGGAGGGGGAGGAGGAGGAGGAGGGGAAAGAGGGGGAGGAGGAGGGTGAGAATGAGAAGATCTGCTGATAAGCGAGGTGTGACAAAGACCATGGGCTTTTTTCTGGGTGCAGGGAAGTCCCACAAAAGAGGTACAAACAGAGAAGACAGAGGATCTCTTTTAAAGTCACTTGGGTCCTGCCTTGAAGAGAAGTGGATGGGGATGGGGGAGCAAGAGTCACCACTGCCATCTTTTTTTCTCCCAAAGCGAATTCACAGCCACGATCCCTCCAGAGCAGGGCTACCCCACAGAACTCTCGGTGATGATGGGAGTGTTTACATGTGCACTGTCCAGGGTGGCGGCACCAGCTACATGTGGCTGCTGAGGGACTGAAATGTGACAAGGGCGACTGAATTCAAATTTTTATTTAATTAAAAATTTTGAATAGTCACATGCAGGGCGAGTGGCTACCATATGGAATAGCACATCTCCAGACCCTCAGAGAGAGTCTGTGGGATAGGCAGACCCTATGGTGTACGCTTGACATACATTTTCAGTGTTCAAGGACTCATTCTAGGCATCGAGGAGGAATTTAAGCAGCACAGGACATAGTTATACCCCAATTTAATGGGACTTATGATCAGGACAAGGCTTTGTGTTAAAAGGGATGAGCCCAACTGGTGTAGCTCAGTGGTTGAGCATTGACCTATGAATCAGGAGGTAACGGTTCGATTCCCGGTCAGGGCGCATGCCCAAGTTCGGGCTTGATCCCCAGTGTGGGGCGTGCAGGAGGCAGCCAATCAATGAATCTCTCCCATCATTGATGTTTCTATCTCTCTCCCTCTCCCTTGCTCTCTGAAATCAATAAAAAAAAATTAAAAAAAGGATGAGGGGGTAGTAAGGAAATACTCAGTGTATGCAAAAAAACAAAAACAGTGATGAGGATGGATATGCATGACAACATGGTTGTAAACCACACAACTATGCAAGTGTACAAGACTGATTAAGAAAATGCATCCAGGCTTTGGTATAGCCTCCATCTATGCAATGGAATGATATAAATAATGCAAAAGTGTATTTATTTCAATAGAAAGATGTTTATGATAGAGTAGAAAAGCATATTATAAAAGGGTTATAAAAATGTTAATGAAAATATGCTTGGAGAAAGATCTGGAAGTCTATGCATAAAATACACATACCCATAATGGTTATTGCTGAGTTTAAGGCAATTGCTTTAGTTTTGTCTTCCTTTTTTTTTGTAAGCTTAACAATATTATCCAATATTTTCCTGCAGTGAGTGTCTATTGCTTTTATAGCCCTAAAAATAAGGAAACAATAAAATGTCTTGTTTTAAAATGCTTGTAGAAGTGAAGTAGATAGCAAGATCTATTGTAGTTCAGAGAGAAGGTACTCTCATACGTGAAGGAGAGCATAGGCAGGGACATCTTCTCACCGAAAATGAGTGTTGAAAGGAAAGGAGGAAGGTGAGGGCAGACGTGTACAAATATTTCTTGAGGGCTTACTCCATGCTGAGTGTGTGTGTGTTATCTCTTTTAAATCCTCACCATGACCAGATAAGGGAGATACCACCACCATCCCATTTTACAGATGAGGAAACTGAGACACTGATAGGTTCAATGACCCTGCAGTTAAGATCAGAAATCTTGATGACAGAGACTAGGGATTTGAGCCTTGGCGTCAATGCTTGCTATCTGTTGCTCATTTTTGCTGCGGGGTAAGTTTCATAACGGGCTGGCCTCCATTCATGTATTGATTTGTGTAATGGCTGTGTTTGTGTAATGTGTGTGCAATGGCTAGACTAGGAGCTCTGTGGGAGAGGGATTGTAGGTGTCAGGTCACCAGTATCTACAGCTTTTAACAAAGAACCTGGCACGCTGTAGGCTCTGAGTTACTGTTGCTGACTGAATGAAGATGTGTTAATTCCTGGCCATGTGACCCTCATAGAGAATTGGGAGAGACTCACAGGAGAGAACGGGCCTTACTGGGCTCTGTAAACTGTAGGATCATGTACCCATGTCAGGGGTTTTGATATCTGAATACTTTCTTTTATTGGTTCTTTTCAAGCCAAATAACTTTTTCTTTGGAACCGCTGATGATACTCCAGCAAAGTAGATTTAATCTAGAAATTCTTGGAATGCAGCAGAGAAACACAAAGCATTTATTTGTTCTTAAACTGGGTGCTTAAGAGACTTTTTGATTCTTAATGGGATGATCAGAGCTTATTAATGCATATTTTTCAAAATGTTTTTGAAACATCTCTTATTTTAACCAAACTACGAGATAAGTTGAGGCATGTGAGGTGAAATCTGCATGTTATTAGTTGCATAATCACTATTATCAGTCCTGAACACTGATATTAGGAAATGTTGATTTTTATATTTTGTGGTCAAGCCAAACAAAGGAGACTGTTCTTTGCAGCACTGGGTGAGGGTGCGAGGACAATTGGGTGCATCCTGAGTTTCATCCTGTTTATCAAACTGCTGATCACATTCTGAGAAACTTGATTTATTTTTTTCTTTGCCACAGTGGCAAAGAAAAAGCACATCATCTTTGTGTCAGGTGAACTTGGGATGTTGTCCAATAGGTAGTGACCTCAGCGGCACTATTAAGAATATTCCATGTTTTCGTTGCAGCAAAGTAGGCAAATTCTGTTAAGCACAAAATAAAGTGAAAAAAGGAACGGCATGCTTTGCAGATCTGTTGGTATTCTTCAATGGGGCTGCTTTATAAGACACCGGCTGAGAAGTTTTCTGCGGTTTATTATAACACAAGATTATTACACACAGACCCATACAGATAGAATGAAAGACTTCCATGAATGCGATTAAATGCTAACGAGGGACAACAGACCTGATGCCGTGTTGAATGCATGTGCCTCAGTGACCGCATACAGTGTCCTGGCACTTTGGGGCATGGTACACCATTTCTCACATGAATGCAATAGCATAGAAAAGGATGTGATTTTGTGTGTGTGTGTGTGTGTGTGTGTGTGTGTGTGTGTGTGTGTTTCCTTTACTTTTCCAACAAGCTCTAACGTCTGGCAGATTTGTGCTTTTATATCTTTACTCTTAGGAAAAACCCATGGTCTCCCATTTCTCTCTCCTTTGTCAGTTGTGAAAATGTGGTATGATGGGTATGATTCGGGGAGGGGAATGTTGGATCCCAATAAGGCAAGCAGCAGGATGGGGGCAACTGGGTCTACTTGTCAGGGGGCTGTGCGTGGCAAAGAGGGTGAGGTACTGGGAATAGGCTTTGGGGGACGTCAAGACCTGACAAGATGGCAGAGTCCTGTGAAGTGAGAAATGACCTTTCTCTTCCACGGAACCCCAAGGCTTCAGTGTAGTTTCTAAAATCACCAGATGTTTGGATTCTTTTTTTTTTCTTGGAAATTGGCTGAGACCATAACGATATGACAGGTGTGAAAGTGGGAAGGGAGGTTGATGGTACTAAAATAGAAGCTGGGGAAATCATAAGGTAGAAGTTGGATTCAAATGTGTTCAATATTTGAGGGGTGGAGGCGTTGAGTTGGGTTTACTTAAGTCTCAGAGCTCCTAAGGGACAGCTCCGTAGCACTCTTGACAGTGCTTTCGGCTTACATACTGATTTCACATTCTGCTACAAAAACCAACAAATAAAAGTGTTAGGTCCAAATGTCAGGGATTCTTTGATCATATCACAAATAAGTAAACTGGAACTTTTTTTGATAAATTAAGATGTATATAGCAAGGCCCAGAGCAACCACATTCACCCTCAAAAACATAGTGAAAAATTATTAAGGAAGTGAAAATGCTACATATGTAAAGAAAGTAGGAAAGGGAGAATGGAGAAATAAAAAAGACATGAGACAGAAAACAAAGTTAAATGTCAGACATAATCCAACTATATCAACAATATCATAGATGTGAATAAATGAAACAATCCAATCAAAAGCCAGAGGTTATCAGACTGGATAAAAAAAATCCACCTAATATGCTGTCTACAAGCGACACACATTAGATTCAAAGATATAAATAGATTGAAAGTAAAAGGATGGAAGAGGATATATCACACAGTGACAGCACAGGTGTCCATCCTACAAGATAGACTTTAAAACAAAAAAATGTTACTGGAGATGCAGAGGGATATTTTATAAAGTGTTGATCCATCAGGAAGCTGTAACAATTATAAACATATACATCTAATAAGAAAGCATCGAAATACGTGAAGCATAATCCAATAGAAATGAAGAAATAATTCAAAAGTAATAGTTGGAGAATTCGGTATCTCACTTTATAATTTATAGGAAAGTAGGCAGACAATCAACAAGGAAATACAAGAAATGAACAATACTGTAAATCAATAGATCTAACAGACATCTGTAGAATATTCTGCCCAGTATTAGCAGTGGATACATTTTTCTCAAGTGCAGCATAGATTATATTCTAGGCCATAAAAAGCTCAATGAATTTAAAGAGATAGAAATAATACAAAATATGTTCTTCCACCACAATGGAGTGAAGTTAGCAGTCAATAAAAGAAAGAAATGTGAAAAACTCACAAATATGTGGAAATTAATCAACTTTCTCCTTAATAACCAAAGGGTTAAAGAGAAAATCAAAAGGGAAGTTAGAAAACACTGTGTGTGAAATAAAACAAAAACTCAACATATCAAAGTTATGGGATGCAACTAAAGCAGTGTTTAGAGGTAAATTTATAGCGGCAAATGCCAATATTAAACAAGGATTAGGTTTTAAAATCAATAATCGAACCTTCCACATTCAGAGACTGGAAAAAGAGGAATAAACTAAAATGAAAGCAAGCAGAAGAATGAACATAAGAAAGGTCAGAGTGGAAATTAATTAGAGACTAGAAAAAAAAACAGTATCAGTGAGACAGGAAAGCTACTTCTTTAAAAACATGAACAAAGTTGACAAATCTTTATTTAGATCGATCAAGAAGAGTGAAGACTCAAAAGAGCTGTGAGTAGTCAAATGCAGCCGAAATCAGTTAGAATAGACCTGACAAGTGCTCATTGTCGTGGTCACTGGAGACCATCAGGAGCAGCTGAGTGACAGAGGAAAAGGAGATTGCAGGAGCCTGCCTAGCCAATGGGGAGGCGAGAAGTAGGGACGGCAGGTGAAGAAGGCTCTGTCTGGAGCTTTCTAGAAGAAAAACACAGTAGAAATAGAGAAGCAATTGGAGGGAAATGTTAGATGCAGACTGTTTATATTTTAATATGAAAGGCACTTGGTTGTCTTTCTAGACTCCCAGGACAGAACAGGGGATGGGAGGCCAGGAAGAAAGAGAGAAACAGGAACCACAGGAGGGCAGATGAGGGGTGGCCATGCCGAGGAGGGACCACACCTCATAGTCTGTGCTAGGCTCAATGGTGGCCCCCAAAGATGTCCAGTTCCAGTCCCCAGAACCTGTGAATGTTACCTTTTATGGCAAAAGGGACTTTGCAGATGTGACTAAGTGTATGTGAAAAGTGGGAGATTATCTTGGATAGCCTGGGTGGGCCTTAAATGTAATCATAAGAAAGGGGGAGCTCTGACTGTGGAATTCACCTTTCAAAACCCTGCTCAGCTGCCACCTCCTCCAGGAAGGCTTCCTTGATGTTCTCCACCCCCAGCTTCCCTGCCCCAGAGAGGGGCTTCCTCCCTCCTCTGCCAACCTGTGCTTTGCAGCACTAGTCCTATTACATGGAATGGAAGGCTCTTCTCTTTGTCTACAGTTTTTTCTCTCTCTCACTAGACCCTAAGTTCATTGTGTCTTGGTTATCCCTGTGTTCCCCATGCTCAGGAGAGAAGATCCACAAAGCAACTGAAATAATCACTGAGGGCCGCTTATGTGAAGGAGTAATTCTGATCGGAGTGGTGATCGGGGATATGGACTGATGGCATAGTTAAGCCTCAAGCCTATTTGAAGCCGTCTTGGTTGACTTACATCCTTTCTCCAAAACCAGTTGCTTAAAAATTCATTGTCCAAAGTAAAAACACAGTGCAGGTTTATTTCAGCAAAGGCCAGCCCTACCCGATTGCTGGGATTATATTTCCTAGATTATATTTCCTAGCTTTTGAGTGGAATCACCTCCACGTCTTCATGCCCACACCACTGCCCACACCAATAGCTTGTTGACTATTTATTGGCACCTCCATCAGGGGGCTGTAGTCCCCTTTCCTCACCTCGATCCTGCCACCTGTTTTCCTGGGCATGAAAGAGCTGAAGTCCGGAGAGAGGCCTAAACTCTCTGTGAACCTCACGTCAAATCACATAGTTTCAGAAAACCCAGATGCAGTTTGAAATTACAGTTAAGAGCCCATGGAAAAGAAATGACAGGAACAGCTGAAAGCCCCGCCCCCACCGTCTTCGACTCCCCTGGCCCTGTCCCCCCGACCCCCTCCTCTTGAGCTCTTCAGCACAGAATTTGTTCACTGGGGATACGAAACCTGAGCTTGCCCAAGAGTGCACACCACAGAGTCCATCCAGGGCCAGCAGCTGCTGGAGGGGGCGGGGTGGGGGTGGCGGGCACTTGAGTTGCTCTCTGGAAGCCTTCAGGAGAGTTGCTGTTGGAGGGTCCTTGGGGGCTGCCCCCTCCTGTTTTGCGCAATCTATCTTTAGAGAATTGCAAGTTCATTTCTCAGAAGTGCCCCAGAGTCAAGATGACTTCTAAACGGACAAACCACTTCCTGCAATCTTTAACTGAATTGGGGGCTGGGGGGTGTGGCCATTGGAGGGGGCTCCATTCAGACTTGTCTACCCTCCTGTCTTTCCACAGCTCGCCCCTGGCTCTGGGCCAAGACAGATGGGGCCCTAGGTGGGTCACAGCCTTGCTCAAGGCGCTGGTCACTTAAGGATTCTGGAAGAGGGACAGGGCCCTGTTCAGATAGGCCATTTCAGATTAGACCCTCCTGCACGTAATCTCTGAGAGGCAGTAGGGACAGTCCTTTCTGCCCCTCAGAAGGCTGTTCTAGAAAGAAATGGCTGGAACCCATTCAGAAATGTCCTCAAGTCTCTGAGTGGGTATCAACACTGAAAAGGCCATTAAAAGGCAAAGGTCCCCAAAGGACATTCCCAAGCAGCATGGCGCAGTGGAAAGAGAGAGACTTTAAGCATAAGCAGGGACAGTCCTTTGTCAGCACAACATACATGATCTCACGTGATCATGGCAAGGGCTTGTTGCCATGTTGGCAGGTAGTTCCTGTTATGAAGTGCAGTCTAGCAGGGTTCAGAGAGGTTGACACCTGCCCACAACAAGCCCTTGCCATGATCATGTGAGATCATGTATGTTATGCCCAACAAACACAGGACCTCCAGTTAGATGTGAATTTCAGATGAGTAACAAACACTTCTTTTCTAAGTATATGCATGTCCTAAATTATGCATGAGATATACCTATGCTAAACATGTATTGGCTGTTTATTTGAAATTCATATTTAACTGGGCAGCCCTCTCTTGGAGAAGATATGCGGTGGCATAATATTAGAAATAAACTACAATAAAAACAATCCAAAACACTCAAACACTTGGAAGCTGAATAGCATGTCATTAAATATTGATTGGGTTACCAATGAGATAAAAAAGAAATGAAAAACATCCTGGAAACTAATGACAATGAAAACACAACAACCCAAAACCTATGGGACACAATGAAAGCAGTCCTGAGAGGGAAGTTTATAGCTCTACAGGCCTACCTCAAAAAAACAAGAAAAAATGGTAGTAAATCATCTGACTCTACAACTCAAAGAATTAGAAAGAGAGCAACAAGAAAAGCCCAGAGTGAGCAGAAGGAAGGCGATAATAAAGATTAGAGCAGAAATAAATGACATAGAGACCAAAAAACAAAAAACAAAAACAATACATAAGATCAATGAAACCAAGAGCTGATTCTTTGAAAGGATAAACAAGATTGATGAACCTCTAGCCAGGCTCACCAAGAAGCAAAGAGAGAGGACCCAAATAAACAAAATCAGAAATGATAGAGGCGAAATAACAACAGACCCCACAGAAATATAAATGATTGTTAAAAAATACTATGAACAACTCTACTCCAACAAACTAGACAACCTGGGGGAAATGAACATATTCCTAGAAAAATACAACCTTCCAAAACTCAATCAGGAAGAATCTAAAAATCTCAACAGGCCAATAGCTATGGAAGGAATTGAAGCAGTCATCAAAAAGCTTCCAGCAAACAAAAGCCCAGGGCCAGACGGCTTCACAGGGGAGTTTTACCAAACATTCAAGGAAGAACTAAAACCTATCCTCCTCAGACTATTCCAAAAAATTCAAGAGGAAGGAACACTTCCAAGCTCATTCTATGAAGCCAGCATCACCCTAATACCAAAACCAGGTAAAGACAACACAATGAAAGAGAATTACAGGCCAATATCCCTCATGAACATAGATGTTAAAATCCTCAACAAAATCTTAGCAAATCCGTCCAGCAGTATATCAGAAAGATCATACACCATGACCAAGTAGGATTTATCCCAGGGATGCAAGGGTGGTACAATATCCGCAAATCAATAAACGTGATACATCACATAAACAAATTGAGAGAAAAAACCACATAGTCATATCAATTTATGCAGAAAAAGCACTTGACAAAATCCAACACGAAGCACAGTGTTTAAAACTGCGCGCTCTGGAATCATGTTTTGACCGGGAAGGCTTGATCTGAAGTCCTCCTGAGGCTGAAATATGTGAAGGACCAAGGAATGTAATTCCAACTCGGGGCAGAAGGGGGCACTCTTGCACTTTCTCAAGGTTGTCTGAACCAGGCCCAGGAAGGGGACCGTCTTGTCTCCGTTGTCCTGTTTAATCTTTGGGTCACGTTGTGGGTGGTAGGTTACCTTGTGCCCGTTCTCTGGGACTGAACATTTCACAATTTCCCCAAATGCCAAGTGTCTAGGGCTGGGTCAATTTTACCGATGGTTTTACAGCACATGTGGGAGCTGAGCACACAGCCCAAGGGACACAAAGAGTCCAGTACAACAAACAGGCATCACACGGTGCACAGAGCACCAGGGACCAAATTGCCACCTGATTTCCATGTGATGTATGGCCTGGCATGATGCACCCCAGTGGAGGTACCCTCTGCCAGGAATGAAAGAGACGGCGTTGCACTATGGGTTCCAGGAGATAAATTTTTAAGACCCAGCTGGCTCAGCTAAGATAGCTGGTCTTAACGGCACTGCGCTGTGGTGGGGATGGGGAGTTATGCGCAGCCATCACTGAGCGAATGGGCCCATTTAGCATCGTCTCCCATCTTGCCATGAATATCGGGAGCCCTGAAGACAGGGATGAAAAATGGGAAAAACACATTTGGCATCTGGGGGTTCCAGAATGCAAACTAGACCTCTCTGGAGGATAGTACAAAGCATTCCCAGTGTTAATAGTTTGTGAATTTTGCTTAATTCCTCTATCTAATATTATTTTCCTGAATTAGTTGATAGTTAAAGTCATGGTGCCCTTTACCCCTCAGTACCTCTGTGTGTATTTTCTAAAAACAGTCTTTCACATAACCATAGTGTAATCATCTGAATTAGGAAATTAACATTATAATAAAACTATTACCTAATTTGTAGACCTTAGATTCACCAGCGATCTGATGATAGGTTATATAGCCAAAGGACACGCTGGAGCATGCATGGAATTTATTTGTGTCTCTTTAGCCTCCTTTAATCCAGAGCAGCTCTCAGTCTTTCTGTCGTTTGTGATGATGAAAGTTTAGAAAAGTGCAGGGCGAATAGTTTGCAGAATGTTCCTCAGTCTGATTTCTCTCATGCCTGCTCATGGTGAGATTCAGGTTATGCATTTTCAGAAGAGATGCTATGTCCATTTCCATGCGTTGTATCGGAGGCATCAGATATCAGTTTCTCCTGATGTTGACTTTGATTAAGGGGATGGCTGACAGCTTTCTCTACTGTAAAATTACATTTCCTCCTTTTAAAAAAATATATTTGTATTGATTTCAGAGAGGGAGAAAGAGATAGAAACATCACTGATGAGAGAGAATCCATCACGTCCTGCACGTCCCACACTGAGGATTGAGCCCACAACCCGGGCATGTGCCCTGACTAGGAATGGAACCATGACCTCTGGTTCATAGGTCGACACTCAACCACTGAGCCACATCGGCCGGGCTGTTTTTTCCTTTGTAATTAATAAGTATCTTGTCAGAAGATATTTTATTATGTAAACATTCTGTTACTCTTCACACATAAAGCAACTAGTTTTATCAAGCATTGATGATTCTTGTCTGACATTTATATTTATTATAATGGTTACCAAATGGTGGTTTTCTATTTATATCATTCTTTCTACATTTGTTAGCTTTCTACTGCAAGGAAGAGATTTTCCTTCTGTATTTATTTACTTGAAATACTGTTCCACAGTGGTTCAAATCCTTGAGCAGAAGTAACGTGAGATGGTAATCATTTGATGAGGTGCTTTGTAGTTTATAAAAAATGTTAACAGCTGCCTGTGTCGTTGGTTCCTCACAGCTCGACAGGGTAGAAGTTAATGGGGTCCTTCTGTTACACATGAGGAAACTGAGGCTCCCAAGAGGCCCCCTGCATGGTCACGTGTTACACTGTAAGGTTATGGGGTGGATTCCTGAGCTCCCTGAGAGCAGGGAGGTGTGTTACTCTCATTTAGATCTAACTACTCAGCCTAGTAGGTAATCAATACTGATCTGTTCTATAAACGAGTGAGTGAATGAATGAATGAATGAGTAAGCAAGCGTCCTGTTTACTTAAATCTATCTTCTACCTCCTTTTCAATCCACGGGGCTCTTTTCTTCCCTTATTGCTGCCAGGCCTAATGCTGGGACGTTCACTGGAAAAGGCAGGGACTCCTGACACCTGGAGTTCTAGGTCTTTGCTGAAGAGAGTGAGAATGGGCAAGAAATGGGCCTGTTTCCAAAAGGGGGGATGGTGGCATGAATACAGAGAGTCCCAGAGACAGGCCTTTCTAACCTAGTGTTTCACTGGTCCGGGGCCGGCCAGGCGCGATCCCAGCGAGAAAGAGCCTCGTCTTCGCTCCAGCCCAGTGTCTAGATGCCATTAATCAGGCGGCACCAGCCGTTCCCACCAGCTTCCAGTGGAAGTTGGTGGTTTTACGGTTTCCACCTGAGCGCTGGTGCGGCCTGGGGCCCCTAAGCCTGTTTGCTTGGTCGGGCCCTCAGCCACCCACACAGCTCAGCGTGGGGGACCGAGCGCAGTGGAATCCAAGCCAAATTAAAGATAATCCTGACAGGTAACCAAGCATCTGAGTCCGGAGCAGCCAGGCTGCGTCAGGAAGGAGGGTGGGCTGTGTGCTGCTCATTCCTGTGATGTGTTATTTCCAGCTCTTGTACTGGCGAGGGGGCCGGAATGCACCGATTCTGATTTTGTGACTGAAGACTCCACCGCCTCCTGCCTTCTAGGCCTCAGTTTTCTAGATTTTGTAGCAAAGGCGTTAGAGCAGAGAGGACTTGGCCCCCGTCCAGCTGCAAGGGGTGAAAGAAGTAACAGTAAGAGGTGGGAGCTGGTGAGCTGGGACCATCTACCTGCTTCACGCCAAGAGCCCTGCTAAGCGCCGGCCGGGCTGAGACACAGACTTGGTATGGCCCGATAGCCATGTGTTTAAAGAGGAGCAAGAAACACATTTTTAAAAATGTGTGATATAGTCTGTAACCATATTAATTCTTTTAAAAAAAAGCTGTATAGTTCAAATACACATATGTGCCAGTTGGACTTAAACCCGTGAGCCACCAGCAGAGCCCTGCTTGCTCTGGCCCCAGATCGCTTCACCCCTTTCTCCCACTTGTCTCCTTGCTGACTCCACTTCTACCTCTGTGATCGGCCACACGCTGCCCTTAAGCCTTTGCTTGTTGTCACATAACTGTGTCCAGATAGTCACATAACTGACACCCTTATCTTCTCCCAGGTGCCATCTTTTGCAGGCTTATAACCCGGTATGTGCCCTGTTTAAAGTGGCAGCCCTCCTAGCACATTGCTCCTAGCACACTGTGTAGTTCCCTTATTTACTGTGGCCCACTCTGTGTCCCTCCACCAGAACAGGAGTCCATCAGAGTTGAGTTTGTCATTTAATTGAATGACATGTCCCCAGAACCTCGAATGCTGGGCACCCAGTCAGCGCTGGCTGAATGAATGAATGAATGGAGTGGTTCTGCCTGCCCCACCCCTGCCTGGTGCCTGGGGTGCTGGGATGCAGCCAAGAGCAATGCTGAACACGCCCGAGAGATGCCTGCCCCGCTTCCCAGGGGTGGGCTGTCCAGTCCATTCACCTCTTGGTGAGAACCACCCTCCAGGAAGGGGGTTATGTAAACGGAAGCTTTCCCCACTAGTTGTACCCTGGGAGGGTGAGGAAACCCCACTGGTCAGAAGAGGGTCTCCCACCGAAATTTCTCCAGCTTCCTGTTCCAGGAATGATTAGCTGCAGAAGCCAGAGAGAAACCAACGGAAAACACGTTTCCTCCAATCTCCCCCTGCACCTTGAGCATTGAGGTTTATGAAGATTACGGTGAAGCTTATCCACGAGAACCGTGACCGCTGCCACGCCACGGCCCCTTCCCCTGGCTGGCGGTGATGCAAGGCCGGGCCTGAAAGGAAGGCACTGGGGTATCCGGAGTGGGGGGCCTCAGAGAGAAGGCATCTTGAAACAATGTGAACCCTCTGCAAGATCCCGCCGGGCAGCTTCCTGAAAACGAACCGCAGTTTGTGGGTTTCCCATTCCCAAGCGCTCTCTCTCCTTCCCATATCTCTTCCTCTACTCTCCCCACCCTCCGCGAGAAAAAAGAATGTTCTTGTTCCCAGACGAGGCTGTGTTGCAAGGAGATAGTTTGGGGAGTAGGATCCGAAGGCAGACAGACTTTTGGAATCGTACCCCGACCCACATCAGCTTGGGACATCAGACACAGCTGTGATGCCCCAGCACCACTGTGCCTGTGCCTTGAGGCTGCCCGTCGGGGTGGAGGTTGGGGCAGAATTTCAAATGGAAGGAGGGTTTGGTGCTCATGGCGACTCTAGGCACAGACGGTAGCAAGTGCTGTTTCTTGCTTGTTGCCTGGGGTGCTTGGGAGCTGAGCAGTTTGTGTTGAGGGGTCACCGGTTAATGAGTAGAAGAGATGATTTCATGGCTCCACTGTATTTTCTTCTGAAATTGACAGCTAACTTTAATAAGTTTAACTTTAATAAGTTTAATTCCAGTACCCACCTGGCACCATGCATACATTGCTATGACAGTTCAATATGGATAATTTCTACCGATAGCTCGTCTAATTTATGAGCTATATGCAATACATTGATTTATTGCATTTCCATTTTTAGTTCTTGTATTTTTTTCCTGCTAGAAAGTCCATTCAATTCTTTCTTGAAGATTCCAGTTATCTAATGGTGTTCTGTCATCTATGTTCTTGAGTATATTATCACAGTTTTTAAAAAACGATCGTCTTTTAAAAAATGTTTAATGCATTTTTACTTATTTAGTTATTTCAATTATAGTTAACATGCAATATTATGTTAGTTTCAGGTACATAACAGTGATCAGACATGGGCCTGCCTTATGAAGCGATCACCCCCATAAATTGAGTGCCATCGGGCACCATTCGTAGTTATTACAATATGATCACTACATTCCCTATGCTGTACTTTATATCCTTGTGACTATTTTGTCATTGGCAATTCGGACTTCCCAATTCCTTGGACCTTCCCCCCACGCCCCCCCCATCTGGTGACCATCAGTTTGTTCTCTGTATCAGCGATGAACACAGTTTTCATAAAGTCCATGTCTATTCAATCCAATAAGTGGGTCACCTGTGTATTTGTTTCTACTTCGTTTCTTTTTTCCTCAGCCCTGTTTCTTATTCTTTTTAGTAATCATTGCACAAATCCTGGACATTTTGTGGGGAAAAAAGTCGAGGTTCTGATCGCATCACTGCATTCCCTGTGGCTTTTCCTTCCGGAGCTGCTGGGCAAAGTTCGTGGTGGGCGTGGGAAGGCCAGTGCGTGGCAGGAAGGTGACTTCAGTCGGTATTGGAGACAGAGGGAGGTGCATTCATGTTACTTCCGAACATTCCACTTCCCGCCTCCTCTGCTGGGACCCTGCTTGGTCCCTAATGGCGTATTATCTAAAGTTAGGGCGCTGGCCCATCGTTCCATTTCTAGGCTCTCCCTTCACTGCAGGTCAGCCATCGCTGTTTGATGGAGATTTGCGAAATTCCTCTCGCATCACGTTCCTCCTTTAATGACTGAATTCAGGAAACTGAGACCCAACGAGAAAAGATCACCACGTTTTCCTAGTGGCTTTCCAGGGGTCAGAGAGGGCAGAGGAGGGAACAAAGCCGGAAGCTGGGCAAAGGTCCTGTCATCCAGCTTCGTGTTTGTGGAGCGGTCACAACTGGAAAGCCACCCTTGTTCAGTGACTGAATGCTCGTCCAGTAAGAAAATATTCCTACCAGGAGTTCTCTTTGGAGGTAAAAGTTAACTTCTTACATGTGTTACAATGCGCGTTATTTGTTAATGATAACAAAATAAAGATTTTCTATTGAAGTGTAGGATTACCTCACAAACTCTCCTAACTGTATAAGTCGCTTAAGGGTTAGCATCATTCCTTGTGTGGGTATACCATAATGTCTCAGTTTAAGTACTCTTCCCCCAGAAAAGAAAAGAGTCCTACTCCAGGAGAAAGTGTAATTCAAGGTAGCTTTTTGCTTGTAATAAAAACGTGCTCCCCTCCTCACCTCTGTGAGTATGGATTTGATACTATATGTAAATGTGCCTTGTAAACTCCAAAGTGCTATAAAACGGAAAGCTATTTTACTTAATAATGAACATTAATGCTAATAAAATATTGTCCTCTATTAAAATGCAAATGCTCTTGGGAGACGAAGACATTAAGCCAATTATGCATGACTCGGTGAGAAATATTTTATCAGCAACTTTCCTGAGCAATAAATGAAGTGGTGTGATGGATGGAGGAGAGAGAGGGGAGATGCAAGAGTGAGACAGAGGCAACCTGGCTGGGGGGGGGGGGGGGGTGGCGAGGAGTGGGGGGAGGGAGCAGGAAGACAGGGAGAAAAATCACAGTTATGTGGGCCTGGATGATACCCTGTTAAAGGAGGAACGGGCAGAAAAGAAGAGGCAGGACAGGTGAGCAGGAATGAAATCATGTTGGGCTTTTGGCCATCATACAGAATCTAGTTTATAGTCTAAAATCGAACTTATATGCATATATGCATAGCTCATAGACACAGACAATAGTGTGGTGAAGGCCTGAAGGGGGTGGTTGCTGGGTAGTGGGGGTCATTGGAAAAGAAAGGGGATATCTGTAATACTTTCAACAATAAAGACAAATGGAAAGATAAGTAAAAGCAGTGGTGAACTTAAACATTTTTTTGTTTTATTTTTCAATTGCCATTGACATACAATATTATATTAGTTTCAGGTGTACAACATAGTGATAGACATTGCAAAACTTCCAAAGTGACCTCTCCGATAGGTCTGGCACCCATGGGACACCATACACAGTTTTTACTATATTATTATTATTTTTTAAAATATATTTTTATTGATTTCAGAGAGGAAGGAAGAGGGAGAGAGAGAGACATCCACGATGAGAGAGAATCCATTGATTGGCTGCCTCCTGCACTGGGGACTGAGCCCCCATTCAGGACAATGGGAATCGAACTGTGACCTCCTGGTTCATAGGTTGATGCTCAACCACTGAGCCATGCCGGCCGGGCACTTCCCAATATTTTTAATCCACACATTTCTTTTCCTACCCCTCCTCTCTCTTCCTGCAGCTGAATCCTTCATGTGAATTCCAGGTAAACCCCGAGAGCTTTATATTGCATGTTTTCTGTGGAAGGCTGTCTCCCTAGGGTACAGTATTCAGCTCTCCAGGAACACCTCTGCGTGGGAATTGGAGAAGAGAGTTGGTAGCCGCCTTTGGCATTATTTCCCCCGAGACCCTGCGCGATGGAGAGCAGTGAATTCTGGGAACTTCCAGAAAAGTTACTAGTTCATACACCTCCTCTAAGCCCATAGGAAACTTCCAGTAAAATTTTGGGGAAACGACTGTGTAAAGAGCCGAAAGCAAGTTGATAGCTGTTAGAGAGAGGTCAGAGGGAAGTGATATTTCTGATGCAAATGTCTATGGGTTTTAACTATTTTCAGCTTTATTTGCTGCTCCCTATAGTCTCTGATGACTGTGGGTTTTAATTGACTGATCAATGTGAACTTTATTTGGACTGTGGTCGGATTATTTTGAGTGCCGGTGAGTTGTCTGGGGAGGACTGCGTTGGAAAGAGACACAACACTCAAATCCTGGGTCCCGTGTCTAGCAGAGAGGAAGGTAAAAGGTGAGGAGAAGAGAAAGGGAATAACGTTTGGGTGCATCTACTATGATGCACAAGGTTGAGCACTTATGTATATTAGCTCATTTAGTCATCATAGCCACCTGGGAACGAAGATATTTTTATTCATTCATTGCAATAGGAACTCCGAAGCTCCGCTAGTCCAAGAGACAGCCCCAATTTTCAGAGATAAGGAGAAACAGAATTCAGATTTGACCTTGTGGAGTAGAAATCCATGTTCTTCCCATTGCCAGTTTGGAAGAGCCATTTGGACATGAGAGAAGGAGATTTCAAAACCAAGTAGTGGGATTGGACTCCAATTATTCACATGTGGGGGGAATTAATAGCCTATCATTAATTTTATTCTTCCCCTTGATTTTGACTGAAGTTACTGGGCCTCTCTGGGCATCAGTTTTCTGGTCTGTGAGAAAATGGGATGAGATGAAAGGAGTGATTTTTAAACTGTGATTTGCAGAACACTCGGTCACCTTTGGAGGAACCGAGAAGCTGCGAGGGAAATAGATGTGCTTCATGGATCCCATATCAGCAGGAGCTTCTTTTCTTTATATATTCAACTTGGGATGCTTTTGAGGACAGAATGTTATGCCATTGGGACAAAAAGGGAGAGGAGCAACTGGTCTACAAGACACCTCACACTATCTGGCCTGAACCCTTCATCTTTGTGTTGTGACCCACAAATCTGAATCAATGAACTTTAGGTCTCAAAACCTGGAAGCTCTTGAGAGGCTCAAATTACAAAAACATGTGACCGTGAATGGACCAACTTATGTGAACAAAGAAGAAAGCTGAGAGGAGGCAGAGGGTACAGAAGAATCAGGTTGTCCACTGGCTCTCAGAAAATTTGCTGAAAATCCATTTGCCAAAAGGCAGTTCACCAAGATACCAATTCCATGCAAGCCTATTCAGTGAAAATAATTTTTCAGAAACATCAACTGGCCTAATTCTCTAAACACTTTAAATAACTATTTTAAATCATATATGAGGCAGTTTGCTGCAACTGCTTCCTAGCAAGGGCTGATGAGTTTTGCTTAAGGACTACAGCAGAGGCTGGGCTTGGGGAGGGGAGGGATGGACAGAATCATTAGGCCGAAAATGATCAAAGTTGGTGGAATTTAAGTCTACTCTTTAGAATACGAAAATATGAAATTTCAGAGACAAATGTAAAGGGCAAGAGAAAGTGACATTTAGCAAATCCATATAAAAAGTGTGCAGTGACCTTGGCTATTATGAACAGTACAGCTATGAGCACTTATTTACAAGGTGTTTTTTTGTGTGTTTGTTTTTTAGACACATGCTTTCACTCCTCCTGGGAAGATAGGATACCTAGGAACTTGTGAAATTGCTGGGTCATATGGTAAGTGTATGTTTAACTTTTAAAGAAACTGTTAAACTGTTTTCCAACATGGCTGTACCATCTTATGTTTCACCAGCAATGTATAAGGATTCTAATTTTTTCACATCCTCGCCAACACTTATTACCCGAGTTTTAGATTTTAACCAGCCTACTGGGTGTGAAATAGTTTTGTTTTGTTTTCATTTGCCTTTCCTAATGAGTAATGATGTTGAACATCTTTTCCTGTGCCTTTTGGACATTTGTAGATCTTCTTTGGGTTGATTATCTATTTATTATTGATGTGTAAGAGTTCTTTATATATTGTAGATACAAGTGCCTCCTCAGATAATTGATGTACAAACAGTTTTCATACTCTGTCCGCAGTCACAGAGCTACTGAATGATGGGATGGAGATCTGAATCCAAGTTGTCCCTTGAGTGATACATGCTATAGTTATAAAGAAAATATGACAAATACACTAGACATATTGGGTAAATATATTTAAATGCCATTTAAGAGACTGAAGAAAATGATCAAAGTATGCATAGGCTGCCGGGAATAGCGAACTCTGCTTGGAGAAGTGGTGTGAGGCTCTACTGAGAATATGGTATTTGTTCATGATACTAAAAGAAGAGCAGGTGTTGGTCAAGGAGAGGTCAAGTACTCAGGTGAGAGGAGCTACAGGGACAAAGGGCTGAGAGAGGTGGAAATGGCCATCACCTTCTACGAGTGGTGAGAAGTTCAGGGCAAAGTGGTGCAGGGTTGGGTGGGGGAGCAGTGAGCAAGGAGGCTGCGTGCTGGAGCCAGGTGGTGAAGGGCCCAAGCCACGGTTTCAGCATCAGAGCCCCATTTTTGAGCACAGGAATGGTGGGGTCACTTTTGCCTTACAGCACTCTCCCAAAGCAGTGCCCGGGAGGCCAGGGAGGGAAGCAGAGTCTGTCCATAGCAGGAAAGGAGATGGGGGGCTGGTGGAGGCTGAATCTAATTTGTTACCTTGACGACACCAGGTGAATCCGGGGCAACTCATTGTTCCTATTTTGGGGGACATGACAAAGCAAATTGTGTACAGGATTTAGAGTAGGCCTAATTGCCTTCTGTTCATAACTCAGGTTGGCTCTGGTGTGTGTCCCTGGGCTAATCGCATTACCTGTCTGAAGGTGGTTTTCTGGAACACAGAGAGATAAAAGTACTTGAGTCTTGAGGAGATGCTCAGCATAAAGTAGCTGCATGGCATTATCTTAAAAACCTTCCTACTTACCTGGCTTAAAAATATGTGAGTGTGTGTGTGTGTGTGTGTGTGTGTGCGTGTGCGTGTGCATGTGTGTTTATTTTAATGGCTCTATTGGACCATAATTTCCACATCATAAAATTCATTCATTATAACTGTTTAATTTAGTTATTTAATTAATTTATAGAGTTGGGTGACTCTCGCCACAACCCAGTCTTAGAGCATTTCCAGCATCACAAGTCATTCCCTTGTGCCTGTTGGCAGTTAATTCCTGCCTCCACTCCCAGCCGTAAGCAACCTTGATCTTTCTGTCTGTACAGATATTCCTTTTACAGCCATTTATTATAGATGAAATACGTAGTCGTTCTAGACATTTCATGTCAATGATGTAGACAGTGTTTCACATTCATTGGGCTTCTTAAACTTGGCTTAATATTTTGGAGATTCATCCATGTTATAGTATGCGTCATGGTTTGTTGCTTTTGATTGGCGGGTGGTATCCCATCACATGTATATACTACATTTTGTAAATGAATTCACCAGCTGATGGGCATATGGATAAGAAGTGTGTTTTTGCACAATATTATATGCTACTAGAGCAACTCTCACCAGAATTTTCAAATCAACTGAACTTTATTTTCCTTTGGTTAAGCTAAGATTTTGGAAGAAAGCAAGTTAACCATGCACTAAAAGTCAATTCAGAGATGTAAAAGGGGAATTTGTTGTATATCTATCTACTTATCTATCTATCTATCTATCTATCTATCTATCTATCTATCTATCTACTTATCTATTCATCTATCTATCTATATATCATCAATCATCAATCTACGAGTTTCTCCATCAACACTGTTTTATTTCATCATTCAAGAGAAATTGCTGAAATAAAATTCTTTTAGTTGCATGATAACTATTTCAGAATCATTCCATTTCATTCATCTTATTCTAGCTGCTAACCTTATTCTAGCTGCTAACCAGGTCTTCTTCATTTTAGAAATATTTTTCAACAATGAACTTAAACACACGGAAATGAAATCCGCCAGAATGTTTTCATTTTTCAGGCGAATGACATTTGGCTGTAATAAGAAGCCTGTTCCTGTCTAGTCACCTTCCTGGGTGGCTTCCCAGGGTCACCGAAGTCGGTAGCCTTGGCCTGATGAAAGCTCCTTCCCCTGTGCCCACCCATCAGAGCACCTTGTTCCTAATTCCCGTTCACCTGTCTGAACCATTGACCAGGTCTTTATTTCCCAGGGGACTAATTTTTAATGTTTGTCAACCTAACCTACAGCACAGCTCCTTACATAGTAGGTGCTCAATAAAGGTAGCTGAATGAATGGATATGTGCTAAGTAGACCATTTAGAATGTTGAGGTCTATTTTTGCAATGGGCAGCTATTTTGAATGTTTCCTAGGTGGGTTGAAATGAAAGGCACCACTTCCTGGCCCCATATACAATTTCCACGACTACCGTCAGTGGATGGAAGAAACGCCATATGGGTCCCTTCAGTTGCCCAGGGGAGTTTGGTGGGAACCAGCCACTTCTCACCCTCTAGCTTTCTGTGGTTGAAGAGCCTGGATCCCTAAATAGCCTCTCCGTGGCGCACTGGGTTCTGAAGCTGCCATGCACTTTCCCCTTGAGATGGAAAACTTTGCATTCAGGTCCAATTCATGTCACGCTTGGCCTCTTAAGGAGAACCTGAAAAAGAAGGCAGATTTAAGCACAAGGTTGGCGACAACCTGCTTCCTTCTCTGCATTCTCACCCCCATTCACATCCCGACAGCCTCCACATCCTCTTCACTAAGAAGCCCTAGTACAGGGGTGGGCAACCCCTGGCACGGGTGCCAAACATGGCATGCCAGTAACTTTTGCTGGCACGCGAAACCCTCTCTTATAATCTTCCATTTACAATTTTTTTCTTAATATCGACTTTTTTATTTTTCAGATAAATTCAGTGTAGGTGCATCTTAGATAAATAAATGATTTTACATAACAAGTTATCTTAAAGACCATAGACATGGATTGATGAGAGAGGGGAAGAGCAATTTCTATGCTTCTGCCTTAACTCTCCCTGCCTTCCTAGATCCGACCAGTGTTTTGGTTTCATCCACATACGCTTGTGAATCTTTGTTCTCAGTGATGAATTTTGTTAAGTCTCATAATAGACGTAGCCTGACAGATGAAAGTAGTAGCTCGTGCATATCTCTGAAGGTCACGAAATATAAACCTGATGTAAAATCTCTGTCATCAGTGATGCAGCAGCAAAAGTCCCACTGATAATATCAAACGGAGTCATAAAGTTTCTGTCGGACTATCAGTGTATATGTATACATTAAAAAATAAATGTATTTTTCATCATCATATACTGTGTTTTTGTTGCTCGAATGAATTTTATTATTTCTTCAAGGTTCTTCACATACGTACACCTTAAGAGATATCAAGTAGGCATAACATGTTCTCAAAGAATTAGGGTTGGCACGCAGAAGAATTTTGAGTCGGAGATTTTGCTGGTTTTGGCACGCACTCACAAAAAGTTTGCCCACCCCTGGCCTAGTATATATTTTTTAAAATATATGTTTATTGATTTCAGAGAGGAAGGGAGAGGGAGAGATAGAAACATAAATGATGAGAGAATCATTGATCAGCTGCCTCCTGCACGCCCTCCTACTAGGGATCGAGCCCACAACCCAGGCATGTGCCCTTGACTGGGATTGAACCTGGGACCCTTCAGTCTGCAGGCTGGCACTTTATCCACTGAACCAAACCAGCTAGGGCTCCAGTAGTCTTTTCAAAGCACATATCTTATCCTGCCAGACCCCACCTGACCCTCTCCCCTGTAGCTTTCTTCCACTCCTGAGTCTAACATAGCCTCTTTCTCATGTGACCCCTGCCTATTTCTCTAGTCTCATTGCTGGTCCCTCCCCCTGGACATACAACTCTGCACCATGAATATGAGCAACAGAGGCTGACCACATGCATATTTCAGTGACACCCGAGAGGGGGTGTGGGTAACAATGAACAATAGAGACAATGTCAGCAGTGAGGAGCTACTTGGCTGAATGTGCCTATGCCCCTGAGAAAGCCAGTGGGGGAGACAGGACTCTCGTTTTCCCTCAGTTGCTTCAGTCCCCATGTGCCTCTCAGAGCATGCTATCTTTGTACATCACCCTCCACTGCTAATTACCTCATATTTCTCAAAGAGTGATAAGACCCCCCAACTCAGTGGGAAAACGGGTCCTTCCACAGGGAGCGTAGTCAATAACATTGCAATCACTATATATGGTGCCAGGTGGGTACTGGAAATATCGGGGGACACTTTGTGATGTGTATGATTGTCTACCTACCATGCTGGACACCTAAAACCAATCTATATATATAAAAGGCTAAGCGACCAGCCAACTGGCCAATCGGCCAGTAGCTATGACACACACTGACCACCAGGGAGCAGATGCTCAATGCAGGAGCTGCAGAGTGACAGCAACTTTGCAGAGTGCCCTCTCACACCCTGGGACCCCTCAGGGGATGTCAGACTGCCGGTTTTGACCCAATCTCCACAGGACAGACTGAGGGACCCCACCTGCCAGAGGGACCCCACTCACTCTGCAGAGGCCCTTTGAGCCTCGGCTCCACCCCAGGTGCGGCCGCCAGGGAGAGACCACTGCAGGAGGTTGGCTCCAGGGCGTGTCTGGCTCATCTCTCACCCAGTCCCACCCTGCCAGCCACTTCTAATTAATTTCCTTTCAATGTGCATGAATCTGTGCACTGGGCCTCTAGTATAAAATAATATTGATTGCAAACTGTAACTGACAAATAACATTAAAAAAAAAAGAAATCATAGTGATGTTCTGAGGGTGATTTGGACTTTGCAGCTTTCAGGTTTCGTGTGTCTCTGGGCCTCTTTAATGGGTCACAGTCCACTCCCGTCTGCGTGCATGTTCTCCAGGTGTCCAGGTGCCTGCACATCCCTCCATCCCTCCTGTGTGCTTGTTCTCTGCCTCTGCTCCCACTTGGGCCTCCGTCCCACTGCCTCTGCCTGGAAGTCACCTGGGATTCTCCTGAGGCTGCACCTAATTCCCTGCCCTTCTCTGCTCACAGAGCAGCCTTCCAGGCCTGAGACAAGGATCTGTCAGGAGGGCCCATGTGTTGACTCTATGATTCTAACATCCCGGCTACATTTATTGCTTGACAGTGTTCCATAACACGGATCTTTCTGTCATACGTGGGCCTATTTGCCCTGAAAAACAGTTATGACTGAGAAGGCAGGATGAATACTTAATTATTTCTCTTTAATCACCAATCGGCAAAGGAAGAAGTTGCTTTAGTGACCACTTCCAATGCTGACAGATGACTCTGTGTTCCCAGTTTTCCTCTTTATGGAGTCTCATTCTGGACTCATGGCTGTCTCAGGTTCAATGTGTCTCAATCGCCGTAGTCACTGCCTCCTGTACTGCACCAGTCACCCTGGCGCTGGGCGGCATGAGTTCCTTCGAAGCAAGAGGTTCTTGTGTCCTGTTTGACCTACTCAATTACTGCTTAAAAGCTTCTCTGCTTTTGAACATGACAAGATATTCCAGGCTCACCCTGTACCTTCCCTAATCCAGTCCTGAACACAGCCAGTTCTACAGAAAATTCTGAGTCTGTGGAGCAAATTTGGAGTGCTGATGGCTACTGGGGGGATACTGTTGCTAGGTGATTTCTAGGGACTAAGATCGGGGATATACAATTAATAAAATGACATGTTCATCGGACTCCTTTCACTTCAATTTCAGCATTGGTTTTATAGTTAATTTTTGCTTTTACAATTGAATTTTTATTCTCTTGGATCATCGTCAACATAACTCCTCATTTGTTTTACTGCACAAAATAAAGCAAATTGTTTCAAAATGACAATATGAATTTTATGATTAACATAAAAGAGTTTAGTTTAGTTGAAATTTCTTTGTATTTTTTCTTTTTTCCATGGAGTTCAATCAGAGTTCTGTGATCAAAGCATCTTGGGGGGGAAATAATCGTTTGTGTGGTTATGTTACTAAATTGATATCTGGGTAGATTTATTTGACCTGGTTTATTTTCATTTTTAGAAAAAATTTTAAAATTACTTTTAATAGTTGATGGACTTACATTGTCCAACAGGCGTAACAGCATAGGAAGGCCTCACAAGGAAGTTTTGTTTCCATCTCTTTCCTCTCCACACACCCCCCACCCCAAATGCACTTCCTGTAGGTAACCTTTTAGTAGTTTCTCATTCTTATCTCCAATGTTCTTCTTCTTCTTTTTTTTTGTAAACATATGAAACATATAGAAATTCTTATTTTCTTCTCTTAGATAAATTTAGCATATTATAACTGTTCTCTACTCTCCCAGTTTCACTGAGCAATATATCCTGGAAAACTCTCCACATTACTGCACAGATTGTCCCCACTCTTCCATAAGGCTGCATCGTACTCCGTGTGAGATGTGCCACTGCTCGTTGAACTGCTCCCTACTGCTGGACACGTCAGTTGTTTTGATATCTGACTTCCCAGTAACGCTACAATGAACGTCCGTGTGCATATGTCATTTCATGCTTTTTCAGGTGTTTTCTGTGGGATAGATTTCTAGAAATAGAATGAATGGGTCTAAGAGTAAATGAATTGTAACTTTAGTATAGATACTGCCAACACTCGAGGGAGTTTTATCTCTATGCAATATTGAAGACAAGTAACATTTGCTGAATGCTTCCAATACATATGTGACACCATGCTAAGCATTTTACCTGGGTTAAATCACTTAACATTCACAACCATCATAGAAGATAAGAATGGCTATTACTCCCATGTTGAGATAAAGGAACTTGGCTCCAGCAAGGCTCAGTAATTTCAGGCACAGTCCTTAGCACGTTCCCAGCAATAGCTTATTTACCATGTACGCCCACAACATGAGGAGGGGACTATTGCAGTCGTGTCTTACAGATGAGAGAACTGGGTCTCACAGTTCATAAGCTGCAGGGCTGGCGTTTGGACCAACCATCGTAACCATGGACTTGGCATTCACAGATATTGGGGGTAGGAGAATTTTAAGCTCTTAGTTCCAATGTGTGAGTGCCTGTGATTGGGTCCCCTCATTGCCCTGAGCTCACTCTCCTTACTTTGGGTATCTGTGCTCCAACCCAGCTGGCTTGTTCTAGGGTCAGTGGAGATAAAGTGGGAGTCTGAGGCATTCGGTTGAGTGTTTAAGAGGTCCTGTGCTGAGTTCCATCTTATCTCAGACACTTACTCTTGGTGTAACCTCATCTGAACTTGTTTGACTCTCTGGACTTTACTTTCTCATTTCATCTGACACCTCCAACCTGTGAACAACTCCATGCGATAACAGTGAACAGCTCACAACTACTCTTTGGTCTTTCTGTGGCCTCGCTTTTCATGCCTATTTGATGCAATAGGTACCATTACTATGTTCACTTGACAAATGAAATTACTGAGGATGGAGAAGCTTAAGAAATTTGCCAAGGCGCTCTCCTAGTCTGTACTGGATTTGAACCCAGGCAGTCCTGCATCTTACCTTCCCCACCAATAGCAATGTCTTTGAGACCAGGCAACTCGACGTTTGAATCCAAGCTTTGCCACATACCAGATACCTGTCAGGAAGAATTACTTAACCTCCCGAGCCTCGGTTTGCACCCCTGTAAAATGGCGGTCGCTGGGAGGATCGGCAGAGATGGTTTATGCAAATGCTGGAGCTTGGAGCCCAGCACATAATCAGCTCCACCCATTGGAATGTTGTCGAGATAAATTGCTCCCTGAAGGCTGACACCAGACTGCCTACCTCAGTCCACCAAAAAGACTTGAAGGAATTGAGTTGGGCAGCTTTAATGGACCATCTTGTAGCTTCCACATCTGAATGCAGATCAGCCACACTATGTCATAGACCAGTGATGGTGAACCTTTTGAGCTCGGCGTGTCAGCATTTTGAAAAACCCTAACTTAACGCTGGTGCCATGTCACATATAGAAATTTTTTGGTATTTGCAACCGTAGTAAAACAAAGACTTATATTTTTGATATTTATTTTATATATTTAAATGCCACTTAACAAAGAAAAATCAACCAAAAAAGTGAGTTCGCTTGTCACCTCTGACACGCGTGTCATAGGTTCGCCATCACTGTCATAGACTAATTACCTTTGTCACTCAACAGGGCCTAGAAACATGTGGCTGTATCTTTGCCTAATTAAAACCAAGGAGTCCTGCAAACAGCTCTGGTGCTTGCATTCCGGCAGGCTGTATAAATCAGAGCAATGGCCTCTGTGCCTACAGATTGTGTTTCTTTTGGATCAAATTCTCTGCTTAATGTGCCATAGGATTGCACTATTGACGGAAGCGGATGGCAGACTAGTCAGGGAGAGCGCAGTGTTTGCTGGAGCTGAGTGGTTACTGTTCTCATGGCTAGTTGCCTCAGCTGTTATTCCTGCTGTTTAAATAAAGCCTTAATAGGGAGCAGACACTGTTCTGTCTTCTCCCCATTGACTCGGACATGCCTGTGTTTCTTCATCCATTCGACATTGATTAATTGGGGCTTACTCCTAGCCAGGCACCATACTAGGTACTGGGTGATGCAGTGATAATGCTTAAGAGCTGGTTCTTGAAAACTGGGGGTGGGGAACCCCATGATGCGTGAGGTTAAGGATAATGCAGTGACTCACAATGTTCCCGGGAGCTTGAAATGAAAGGTTTCTATGATTTATGGCTGGATGGAAAGGGTCCTCATAGGATGGAGTGAGCATGGAATGAAGTTCTTTTATTTCATCTCTTTTTTATTGATATTAGGGAGAGAGGAAAGGAAAGGGAGAGAGGAAAGGAAAGGGAGAGAGAGAGAGACAGAAACATCGATGAGCAAGAACATCGATGGCTGCCTCACAGAGATGTTGGAGAACCCGCCACCACTGGTCACCAGGATTGCAATGGGGGAACTCATGGAAAGTCTAAAAAGTTACCTCCTCTAGGGTCTCTGCTTCACTTCTGCCTTCCAATTCTCCCCGAGGGCTTTCCTTTGGCAAGCTCTACCACTGAACCGCGCAGGCAGGAGATTCTAGGAAACACTGTCACGCCCTAGAAGGCATCAACGCCGCTGCTGACAGGTGACAGCCCACGGTGCCTTCTCTACATTCTCAGCAGAACCTGATGGACCCTCTTAGGATTTGTTGCCAATATGAAAGAAAAGAAAGGCGGATCTTCTTTTAATTTTATTTATTTATTTTTTACTGTGAGTGTGACTTTTTTTCATGTACTTGTTCGTTGTCTATTCAGCAAGTATTCCTAGCACCTAGTGTACATCAGGCATAGCTCTGGCCTTGGGGAAACCCTGGCGAATAAGGTGGGCGAGGTCTTTGCTGCTGGAAGCTTCTATTCCAGGGCAATGAGATTAGAAAAAAGAACAAGTAAAGGATTGGGATAGCTTCAGATAGTAATAGATACAGCGTGTCCCCAAAACTGTGTACCTACTTCAACAGCTGATAGCTCAGTGTGTTAATAACCGCTGCCTCTATAATCATTCAAAATGTGTGTATACCTTTTTTTTGGAAAAACCATAAAGGATTTGGAAATGGGCAAAAGAGATTACCAAACATCCTGCCTTGCATCTGGAACATCTGGAACTTATTTTGTAGTATAGGGGTGGGAGGTCTTGGTCTTCGACTCGGCTACTTTATAAATCTGTAGAAATAGAAATTAACTTGTAGAAAACTGTTAGCAATAGAATTCATTCCTGTCCATAGAAATGCAGACTGTGTAGTGGAAGGCAACTGGTCTCATACTGTTGATATTGCACATTTTTGCCAGTTTTTCAGCAATTTGTAAATTCATGGCAGCATTCCTTAGCTGAGTATCAGCGTGTGGCACTTGGACTTCTCTGTTGAACTGGTTGTAACATCTCACTGGTTACCTCACTAGTTATTGAGTTAAAGAAAAATCTTTGATATATGTTTATTTTATATGAGTATGAGAGTCATGATTCTATCTTCCTTTGAAAGGTATAACAGTTTGGAAGAAATAAATGATCAAGGTAATTTCATTAGTAATATGTATCATCAAGAAGACAAGCTAGGAATTGTTCGAGAAGGGGACTATGGGAAGATGCTAATTTGGATCAGTTAGTAGGAGGTGACATTTGAGCTGAGGCTTGGATGGATGCAGGAGACTCCCATGTGCTGATGGAGAGCTGAGTGTTTCAGGCAGAGGGAAAGCTTGTGCAAATGTCCTGAGACAGGGATAAGCTGCTGTTTTCAGGAAACCAATTGCAGTGAATAAGGAGATGAAGGGCAAGAGGTGTGATCCAGGACGTTAATGAAGGCCAGACTCTCTTGGGCCTTGTGGGCCATGATGAGGAACTAGGAATTTATTCCACGTGCCATGAAAAACTACTTGAGATTTACGCAGTGAGGTGTCATCATCTGATTTGCATTACAGAATGGATGTGTGTATTTTCTTTTGTGAGTGCCCCATTATCATTTTTCTCCTCAAATTATTATTATTAAGCTTGACATTTTAATTAGCTTATCAAGTCTTCTTATGAATAAAAAAATAATTTTATTTTGATTAACAGTTGTAAACAAATATAATCATGAAAGTAACACATAATCATTGAAGAAATATTTGCAAAACAACAAAAACAATGCACCAAGAGGAAATATAAAAGATATTTAGCTTTAGGGAGTATAAAACATAGCTCACGAAGGTGTTTTTTTTTTTTTTAATCCTCACTCAAGGATATGTGCTTTTTTATTGTTTGTAGAGAGAGAGGGAGACATTGATGTCAGAGAAACATTAATTGGTTGCTTCCCATACACACCCCAGCTGGCAACCTAGGTGTGTGTCCTGACCAGGAATCGAACCTGCAACCTTTTGGTGCGTGGGATGATGCTCCAACTGACTGAGCCACCCCACCAGGGCTCATGTATTGTTTTTAGTGTCTGTAGTATCGCAGATTCTTGGCCTCCTTGAGCCAGGAGAGATAACTTACAACTTCCAAGCTGACCGATCTACTAACATTTGGTGATTTACAAAGTTTCCTGGTGCATCTGCTGCTGGGCAACAGCAGCTGATAGGTCCTGCCCAGGAGCAGCAGGTGCCCAAACACCTGAGGCCTTTGCCCAAGCCCAGTTCCTTTCAGCTCACACATCTGCTTGTCCTTCCTCTAGAGACACCCCCTAGGAAGGCTCTTCCGGCCTGGCAGTCCCAGGGGGTAGGTGGTAATCAGCTCCCCCCACCTCCCAACCAGGAACACACCTGGGAAGAAATGAGCCAGCGGAAAGAAAGCTCGTACCAAGAAAGCAAGAGGAAATTCAGTGGAAGTGCTCAGAGGCCGGCATGATAGGAAACAGAAAATGGGCTCCTCGCCTCCCCTCCGCCCCCCGCCCCGGCTTGCTATGAAATAAAGGTCTATTTTTTACTCAAAGATTGCTATTTAAGTCAATGGAGTCAAGTGCCCCTCAGATTGGGGCAAGAGGCCAGGGACAGGCCTTCTGTTTTGGATGGAAACTGGCCTAATCTTACTGTGGATCAGAACAGCCAATGGAAAAGGAACTGGCACTGTCCCAGTGGGGTCTCTGGGGTCCACATTTGTATTGATGAGTATGACATGGGAAATAGTTCCAGGGGAAATCTCTCTGGATGGTCTCTCTATGTCTGTAGAGGGAAGATTGTTCCATGGAAAGGGAAGACTTTGGCATTGAGGGAATTTGGGAATCACTGAAGTGTAGTTGAACATGACCAGATCTATGGTCAGGACTGGGACAGAATTACAAAAAACCGTGATGTAATTATTCTAACATAGTGGTCAAGAACCTGGGATTTGCAGCCAGGCAGACCTGAGCTCAAATCCTCACTGTGCCACTTAGAAGTTGTGTGATCTCGGGCAAGTTAATGAACTTCCCTGAGCCTCAATTTCCCCATTTGTAAAGCAGTGATGGTAATAGTACCTGCCACATAGAATTGTGACAAGGTGAAGAAGAGAAAACAGATTTTCTGTGCTTAGCACAGTAACAGAAGGACACAGTCTGCATGTACATCAAGAAAAAGGAATAGAATCCTCAGAAATTAGCAAGGTTTGTGTAATCCCACCCAGGAGGGAGGGACCCAGAAGAGAGTCGGCAGGGACATTCCATAGGCCCCATGGAGGTGGGTTTATCAGGATGGGGGCAGGATGAATCCTTCAGTTGGGACAGAATATCATTCAAAACTACAAATACCACTCATTATT
This sequence comes from Myotis lucifugus, assembly GCF_000147115.1. Lineage (NCBI taxonomy): Eukaryota > Metazoa > Chordata > Mammalia > Chiroptera > Vespertilionidae > Myotis > Myotis lucifugus. Next base: position 1,697,628 of record NW_005871161.1, read on the forward strand.
CATGTTATTTCTTTTTTAAAAAATATTTTTATTGATTTTAGAGATGAAGGGAGAGGAGAGAGAGAGAGCAAGGAAGAGAGAGAGAAAGAAACATCAATGATGAGAAAGAATCATTGAAAGGTTGCTTTTTGCATGCCCCAGGGTTGAGCCTGTAACCTGGACCGGGAATCGAACCGTGACCTCCTGGTTCATAGGTCGATGCTCAATCACTGAGCCACACCAGTGGGGCACATTACTTTCTTGTTACTCATTTGGTGCCCCAGACATTTCCACACAGGTCAGGTGAGCCTGGAGAGTGGATCAGGTAATCTGGCCCCTGAATCACCTTGTACAGGCGAAGTACTTTGAAGAGTCTGAGTTTTCCTATCTGTAATTTGGAGAGTATATGTATTTCCCAGAGTTGCTGTGAGAATTAAATGGCACATGGTAGATGCTCATTCAGTTCAACTTCTTTTCCTTATCAGTGGATTAATTCATTCAGTCAACAATTCTAACAAACACTGCCCCATGAGCCTCGACATACAGCAATGAGCAAAGGAGATACAGTACCTGCTTTTTTCCCCCTAAAAAATATTCTACAGGAAGATAAGCTTTAAAAAAAGCCATATAAGGGAATATATTGTAAGTACTATGAAAGAGAGTAATAGGTACATGGACAGACCCTATTGAGATTGGGTTTCATGCTTTAAGTTGACACTTGAATGGTAAAATAAATTAGAGGAAAAATTTTTTGAGCGGTAAGAGAGCATTTCAGGAATGGGAAGGGACTCCTGGGCTGGCGTGGACGTGAGTCAGGGTACAGGTGTCCCTGTCGCCTGGGAGGAGACTTGGGTTCCATGATCCCATGATGCACACGTGCCACAGCCCCTCTTCAAGGTGTTCAAGGCCCAGAAACACACAGGATCCCACCAGGGATGGCCGCCTTTCTCTTCCCCATGCCTGCTCCTTGAAAAATAGCCAACTGGATTCTTGGGACTTGGAACTTGAGTTGTTTAACCAGAGTGATTATCTGTCTGGGTTTGCCCATCGCAGGGTAAATATGGTTCTGAAGTCTGTCCCGGTTTGGGGATGGATTGTATGGTCAACCTACCCTTAACAGCCGGGATTTGGCCGCAGCCGGGAGAGCTCATTCATTGTGCTCTGGGTGTCCGTGTGGGTGGAGAGAAGTTCCTTTTTGTGATATTTCCCTTTTCCTTTGCTGGGATGGCACTGCTGAAAGCTTTGAGGAGGATATCTGATGGGCCAGTGGCCAGTGGAGAGTGGCAGGTATGGTTGTTGTGGTTTCATCCTCTTCTCGAGGATCATGGTTTCTGCTGTCATGAGAGACTGGGATGTGGTAGATCTGCCCATGAGCCAGGACATGTGTTTTCCCTCCAGGAGGAAAGAAAATAATCTCTGGGTGTCTGCTCCGAGCCAGGCTCTGCGGTGGACACTCCCTACGTGTCTCTGTTCAGCAGAGTTTTTGAATCTGTGTTTCCAGACGAGGCGTTTTCTTCTCGTGGCTGCAGTTCTGGCTTCAGCACTTGTTAACGGGGTGACTTCAGGCAGTTCCCGACCTCTGTGTTGAACATGGGGTTCACACTCAGTGGAGGTGACCAGAGTGTGAGCTCAGAATGGGACTGGAATTAGGCAAGGCTGCGACTGGTCTCTCTTGTTTTGGAAGAGTCTTCATAGAATAGGCCCCGAGATGCCATGGAGACGTCACCCCCAATGCGCTGCCTTATGACCACGTGTAAGAAGACTTCCCACACCCACTCTGTCCATGAATCATCAGCAGGGGTAGGGGCTTGACCGCGAGCCTGCTGGCATCACCAGACCCTGGTCTGGCGCTCAGGACTCGGAAGCGGGGCCACAGTGAGAAGTGGTTTTGCTCCCGGCCACCGTGTTTTGGCTTTGTCTTCTCCCTCGAGCACATGACAGGATCTGGGGAGCCGGTGGTCAGTACGGGAGCGTGATGGAGGAAGTAACCTTTCCTCTCATTGGCGCAGATCGGCGGCTGGGCCATCGCTGGCTGGCAAAGGGCCGTGTGTGAGCTAACAAAAGTGCTCTTATTTTTTTGTCAATGAAAATGCAGGAAACTGTAGGAAGAGATGACCGCATTTTCCCCCTTCATTCACACGGACGAGAATGGAGTCCATTGTCGACAAGTCCTGGGGCGTTATCTGATGCTGCTATTTCTGCTGGTCACAATTCGCACATCGCCCACATGACGCGGGCCGGCCGCCCCTTCCCAGTGGGTGACTCTGACCGCTTAGCCTTGTGCAGATGACCAGCTCAGGCCTGATCACCCAGCCACTCAGCATGAGCGTGGCCACGTGGGCCCAAACCTTCTGACATGGGAAAGGGTTCCAGGGGACATTTAGATGACAATTGGCTTTTCTTATGGTTTTTATTTTTTTAATATATTTTTATTGATTTCAGAGAGGAAGGGAGAGGGAAAGAGAGATAGAAACATCAATGATGAGAGAGAATCATCGATCGGCTGCCCCCTGCACGCCTCATGCTAGGGATTGAGCCCACAACCCAGGCATGTGCTCTTGACTGGAATCGAACCCGGGACCCTTCAGTCTGCAGGCCGATGCTATCCACTGAGCCAAACCAGCCAGGGCTCTTATGGTTTTTAAATACACAGTGGCTTTTTTGGCAAATGAAATTCACACACACACACACACACACACACACACACACACACGGAGAGAAAGAGAGATTCCTCAGTGATTAGAATTTCCAATGAACCAGAATTTATAAAAATAATTCTGTAAGGTGAAGAAAGAGTCGCCACAGACTCTAATGTTAGACGCGTCACCAAACCCTCCCAGGTAGACATTGTGTTCCTATTGTATTGGTGGGGAGACAGGTTAAATTTTTGGCTTAAGAAGCTGACAGCAGCCGCATGTCAAGTGCACGCCACGGGCAGTGCCAGGCCTGTTGCAGACATTTCCTCAGTGGGTTCTCATGGACTGTATCGTTATCCTCGCTTGTAGGTGAAAAGGCAGGGTTGCAAGAGGGTAGGTCGCATTGTCTCATGGCGCAGGCAGGGTGGGAAGCGTGTTTTGTCCGTATCACATTGCCATGTGATCCCGCTTTTAGGAGCCAGGGCTGTGCACAAGTAAACAGGCTTATCTCAAGGATGTGATCCAAAAGGAAACTGGCCAGAGCTGACTCCACACAAGCTCCCCGGCCCACGTCAAAAACCGTGTTCCATCATCTCTCCACTTCCTTAGCCACCTTCGAAGACATACTGTGCCCAGAGCAACGCAGAGGGGTTCCAAGCAATGACTTTAATGCTTGTGTGACTAAACAGCATGCATGTATGTTCACTAGGCCGGGCAGAAAGCCGCATCATGCAGCGTTAAAAGCATTTCAGAAACAAGAAGTTGTTGGTTAATGGAAATATTCTGGACAAGGACCTCCCTATGCTCCGAGCATTGCTGTCGTTGGTATTTAAATCTATGTACTTGGAAAACATTCTCTTCGCATCATCTGTAGGTCAGTTTCCAAAAAGAAGGTGTGCAACTTAACAAGAAAAAGCTCCATCGATCAAATACCAAGTCAGAGACAGGACCAAGTTGTATTGTTACCCCCAAATTTTACAGTAACCCCGAGGTAGGTGTTATTTCCCAGATCTTCTCAGGCAGGAGCCTGGGACTGAGAGAGATGAAGCAACTCGAATGTCAAGTCTTCAGCTGGGGTTGGTGGAGCCAGGACAGTGAATTCAGGTTTGTGTCGGAGTCTGTTTTCCCTCCTGCAGGCTGAGGGTGTCTGCACAAGCGAAGCCCACTCCTCGGTGCAAGTTTTGGAAACTCCTCAGTGGGCTTAGTTTTAAAGCCCGCGAAGCACTTTGCAAGTCTCAAACATAAGCTCGAGGATTTGGGGGCCTAGATATTAGTCAGCTAGGGCCCAGTGACCCTTATTTTATTTAAAATTTTAGGTTGCACCTGGCCAGCGTGGCTCAGTGGTTGAGTGTTGACCTATGAACCAGGAGGTCACGGTTTGATTCCCAGTCAGGGCACATGCCTGGGTTGGGGACTCCATCCCCAGTAGGGGGATTGCAAGAGGCAGCCGATCAATGATTATCTCTCATCATTGATGCTTCTATCTTTCTCTCCCTCTCTCTGAAATCAATAAAAAAATATAATAAAAAGCCCCACAAAAGCAAAACTTCTAAAAATAAAATAAAATCTTAGGTTGCAACCGCATTGAAAAAGGCAACTCTGGACCTTCTCCGTCAGTACTTTCCCTTCCTCTGAGGGAGCCAGAGTGCCTGGCACACGGGAGGTACTCAGGGAGTGTTGTTTAATGTAATGTGATTTTGCTTAATTGCTTTTTTTTTTTTTGCTAAAAGACTAGAAACAGCCACCACGAACAGTTAAGACAGCAAGATGTGGCAATTAACTGGAAGGAACAGAAAAAGAAAACTATAAAAAGTAGATACGTGATTTCAAAAGCATATAAGTTGGGTCACGCAGGCGTGGCCAGCAACCCCAGGCGCGTTGATAATCTCAGTGGAGTTCTTTCTAACCTTTTCCACAGAACAGCACCCAAGAAAGGTGGCGTTTGTCCAGCGCCCGCCCTGGGATGCCCTGAGAAGGCTGCTGGCTGCAGGGTGTACCCCCCTGGGCTCTGGCCAGCTCCACCCTGCCCAGCTCCCTGAGTCCTGAGGAATTCACACCGGGGCACAGCTGTCCTGGGTGTCCCAGCGCATTGACCAGGAAGCGCCACGTTAGACAAAACACCACACGTACATACAACGAGGGGTGGTGTCTTTACTCTGCACCCCCAGTGCAGGGCACTCAGCCCCAAAGATGTTGAATGGCACGGAATGGTGATTTTTCATTTTCCCAGGAAAGACAATATTGAGCATCCTTGGCTCAAGAAGACAAGGCAATGTCTAATAGTGCATTTTATTTTTTAAAAATTATTTTATTATTTTTTTATCCTCACCTGAGGATATGATTCCATTGATTTTTAGGGAGAGTGGAGGAGAGAGGGAAAGACAGAGAAATATCAATGTGGGAGAAACACATTGATTTGTTGCCACCAGCACAAGTTCCAACCAGGGCCAGGGCCGGGGAGGAGCCTGCAACTGTGGTACATGCCCTTGACCGGAATGGAGCCCGGGACCCTTGAGTCCTCAGGCCGAAGCTCTATCCGCTGAGCAAAACTGGCCAGGGCTAATAGTGCATTTAGAAATGTTTTGAAATGAAAGCTAAAGGAACAGTGTAGTGGACTTACAACATCTCTGGGCTAGTCAGGGGGAGGACGCAGTGGCTACCTCTTCTTTTGTCAGTTAAATGGTGCACGTGTGCTCTCTGCTTGGGAGGTTCACATCGAGTGGCCGAAGCTGCCAGATGTTTCCAGCAGAGAGACCGCTGTGAACAGCGCACCACGTGGGCACCGAGTTCATTTCCGAGTGTGCCGAGAGGTAGAGAGAGGGGAGCCAGTGAGCGCTGCTCACGCGTGCTCGGGATGCTACTTCAGATGTGATGCCACGGTGCTGTTTTGTGATTGTGTGTGTGGTTTTTTGTTTTTTTTTTTTAAAAATCTAAGCACTTTCAAATAGATATTTCCAGTGTCAAAATTAGAGGAGACCTGTGTGTGTGGTTTCTTTGCTGGAGTAAATTAAAAACCATCGCAGGCTGATGATAGCAGCCGTTATGTTTTGACTAGTCTGGCATGAAGTTTTCCCAAAGACACGCAACACCAGTCATCCAAAGACCAGTCACTTACAAGAAAAAAAGAAAATGCAAAAAGAAAAGAATGGCCTTGGAGGGAAGGCGAGGGCTGAAGCGAGCTTGCCAAGGTCTTCTGTGGCCCAAGTTCCTTCTGCCAGAGGCACCTTCTTGAAAGTGATACTGAAGGACTCAGGTTCTATTTTTCTCTATTTTTTTTAAACCCACGCTCTTGGGAAGTTGCAAAAGCTGAACAGAAAGTATGAAATCTGGAAGTTTAAAAAAAGGCACAAAACCTACCCAACGAGCACTTCTGCCCCCCCCCCCAAAGACATACTAACAGAAGACATTTTGCTTACTTTTAATTGTCCCAGATTTCACTCATGAAGTTCACTATACTAGTATATATATTTTTGGACTTAGAAGCTAAGACAGCCTACTGATCATTGTCCCAGGCGCTTTCTCAATAAACTCTTCTTCCGGATCATGAAAATTATTCTTGTAAGTTACCAGCAATAACAAAGTTCTACAAATCTCACCTGGAACAGAGCGAGCCACGTGGCTGTCTCACCTGATGCACAGGGGTGGAGACACGTCCACCCGGGGCCTGTGGGAGCCCTCACACTTCACTTAGGTCTGGTTTGTTGAGCAAGGCACCTGGGGTCACCTCAGGCTCATGTTCAGAGTGGCCTTCTGTGGAGCATCTGTTTAGATCCAGTCAGTTGCTGACTCTGCCACTTAACTGGCTGTATAACCTCGCACATCACTTCAGTTCTCTGATCCTCAACCGCAAAGTGAGGATGAGTAACCTCCAGCTACCTCACTGGGTGGTTGTGAAAATTAAATGCACAGTGTTTGGCAGGTAGTAAACGCTATTCTGGTCCTTCTTCTGCCATCTTTCAGGGGACCTACTGGATGATAGATGTCTAAACCAAGGAGATGTGAACATTTGTTTGTGCGGGATGTGTGCACTGAGCTCAATCCAGGACTCACAGGGATAGAAGAGTGGAAGGGGCTCACCTTTGTTCACTATTGGCTGGGTGTCAGGTTCTGTGCACATATTTCATATTTAATTCTTGCAAAAACCCAATGGAGTGGGAATTATCACACACATCCTCATACCCCTTTTATGGATTAAGAAACTGAGGCTCAGGGAGTTTCTTACCTTCCTATAGTCATGCAGCTAAGTAAGTGGCAGGCCTGGGAGTGAAGTTCAGCTTTCTCTATAGTTTATCATGCAACTGACCAAGTTCTTCATCTCAGACGTGTATTTGAGGAAGTTCCCTCTAGATAAACAATATCTAGTTTTTCATTTTTAACAATGGCCAGGTCATAGGTTTTCTGATGGGCTGATTAATTAGGACTCCACTTGTAGCTCTCCTCTGCCTGCAGCCAGTGTCTGTCACCTGCTCTTTCTAATGTCAAGGATACAAGGCTGCCCTGTGAGCCTTTGCCCCGAGTGCAGGGGAAGGGACAGAGGGATCGTGAACAGGGCTCCCAGCTTTAAGGGTTCCGATTTGGCCAAGTTCTTTTTCAAGTTTCTGAGCCTTACCTGACGTTCACACCTCAGTGCCTTGGTGCGGGCTGTCTCCTCGATTTTACAAAGTCTGCCTTACCCTCCTAGATCCTGCTTCACAATTCCTTCCCAGGTCAAGGCTTTCTTGCAGGCAAAATGAAACACTCCCTTGTTTTTCATATGTCTCAGCAGTTATTTCAATGCAGTGCATTTAACTGGTTCCCCACCTGGCTCCTATGAGCTGGGAGCTCCTTGAGCATCTGGATTGTGTCTCATTCCTTTTTGTATATATTGTCCACACACGGCATGCACATAATTGGTATTAATATTAGTAATCAATGAATCAAAGGCACTAGCACTGGCCTCATCTCAGCATCCTCATTTTTACTCTTCTCTGGTCACAGCAATACAAGAATAGTTCTAATTGATGACTATTTTGGTCCAAACTATACCTTAACTGTTTATTTCTATTTTCTGCCTGAGACCCCTGGGGATTCTGACTTAATTGGTTTGCACACTTGCCTCACAGAATGAATTGTTTAAATATAACAATCACAATATAAGATGCTCAGACTGCGGCACTGAGATCCCAATATTTGAGCAAGAGACACACATGCGTGCAAAAGAGAGAAACCATTCATGAGTGCCCTGGTGGGGGGGAGAGGGAAAGCCACTTCCCTTTCTCATGTGAGCAGAAACTCCAGCAGAAGTCGTTAGCACCCTTCATCCATAGGCTCATTCATTTGTCTGTTTGTTCATTCATTTGTCCCAGGTCACCTAGACTGGCCCAGGAGCCCCTCAGTGATCTCTCTCCCTCTCTCCTGGCCCCTGTCCGGACTGCCTTCTGCAGCACAGACCACGGTCTTTCTATGGTTCTCTGTTATTGACAAGGTGAAGTGCAGGCTTCTTAGCATGGAGTCCAAGATCCCGATCTGGTCTCTGCCTACTCGATCCCACTTATCTCCTGCAGCCCCATGTTTGCCCCTCTCTCAGCTCCAGCAATATTGGTCTTTTAAGGACACCCCCGAAGTCCAGTTTGGTTTGTCTCCATGTTTTCCGTGTGCGATTTCCTGTCTTCTAGAGGTCCTCTTACCTAAACTTATCTCCACTGTACGGTATCGCCCTGACACTACCAGTCTAAAGGAGGTGTGAGTCCTTTGTGTGCAGAACAGCCTTGTAGGCACAGACCTGTCATAGCTCTGAATACACTGGGCTGAACCTGTTGGATACTCATCTTTCTTCCTACTGGTCTGTGACCTCATGGTGAAGGCCCACGTAGTAATCCCCACAAGAACAGTTCCTGACATTTATGACTTTGCATTAGTATTAGTGCATTCTCTCCAAATAATCTCCTGTTCATATCAAAGTATTTCATAGCATCTATGGTACTTACACACACACAGTGCTGGGTTGGTAACTATCCATTTAATAAATGAATTTGGTGAGCAAGGCAATATCAAGTGGATTTTTAAAAAGTAACATGCAAGGCTACACAGGACTTGTATATTCTTTATTCATCTCTACCCTCTATCTGGCCATCCATATTGCTCCCATTTTTACCTTGAGATTGATCTTTTCAATCACTTCTCACAATTACTCAAGTTCTATCCAGAATTCTTATTACCTCCCAGACCATGATGTTCAAACCTCACTTCAAATAACATGCATTTGGATATTCAGTGGCTTAGGTTGGTGCCAAGCCTAATTTTCCCAGTGTCCCTTGCTGTCTCTCTCATTGCTTTTGACAGGAGCCAGGTTCACCACAACACACTCCGCCTGTCAAGAAGGCTAAAGAAGCTGCCCCAGACCCAAATTTTTGGTGGCTGAGCCGGCATGCCTTTGCCTTACAAAACCTTTAATTGAAAACAACACACAGATTCTAACTTGTTTCAAATGTCTCCAAGTCCTGGCATAGATTGAATTGGGCCCAAGACCCCAAGATCTATCATCCCCAGAGAAACCAGCATTAGAGGGGACCGAGCGGAGGGTAGAAAGCCCCATAGGAATGCAGAGGTCTGTGGAATGGCTCCATCACATCGATGAGGTTTGGCAAGAGCCAGAGCTCTGGTAGCCAGACACGTTCTGCATGAAGTTGAAGCCGATTTGACATTGTGGCAGGGGAAGTCCTTGCTCCCAGAGTTTATTAATTCATGACCCACTCATCAGGCTTGTGTTTTGTGTGAAGTGTCCAAGATATCTCATGATTCCTGCTGAAATACTGCCAACACGTGGCTTTCCCACTTTCTCTCCCCTTCATAGTCTTGGTCAAGTTCAGACAGCATTTGAATCTGGTATATCTCGATTTGTATTTAGGTCTTGGAAGTCATATCATGTGACAAGATGTAAATGGTAAGATCTACTTCCCTCACTCTCTAAAATGACCTATGTTAGCTATTCAATTAAGTCCTTCAGGTAGGCTCCGGTGTCATTGGCAGGGAAATTGTCGAAGAAATTATTTTCCTTTTGAAAAATTATTCAGATAGTGTTAACAGAGATACTATTCTGAACGCCAGGCCCTTACACGTTTGAGGACAGATCTTGTGCACTGAGAAGGTCTTACCTTGATGAATACCCCATGATGCCACCAATGGCCTTAGTTGGAGAGTTGAGAGTTATTATTGACTTGTCCCTCTCATTATCTAACAGGGGTCCTCAAACTTTTTAAACAGGGGGCCAGTTCACTGTCCCTCAGACCGTTGGAGGGCCGGACTATAGTTTAAAAAAAAACTATGAACAAATTCCTATGCACACAGCGGTGGCAAAAACACCTGGCGGGCTGGATAAATATTTTTGGCATGCCGCATGTGGCCTGCGGGCCGTAGTTTGAGGACCCCTGAAACCAATTCCCAAGACGTGCTGATTCCACTTTATTCATATTGTGTGACTGCATCTGCTTCTCCCAAACTCATGTTCATGCCCTTGTCATTCTTCTTCTAGAATAATACAGCTGACTAGTCTCCCTGCTGGCCCTCTTCCATCTACCAGTCAACAGTCATATGGATCTATCTGCAGGGGTGGGGAACCTTTTTTCAGCCCAGGGCCATTTGGATATTTTTAACATCATTCACTGGCCATACAAAATTATCAACTTAAAAACTAGCCAGCTGTATTTGGTCAAACATTTAATTAACTCACCCATGATGCCTTGGCAAGATCAGACCTATTGATTTCAAGGGTTTTATATGGCCCTCGGGCTGGACGTTCCCCATCTCTGAAAGCATGCATTTGTCAGTCATTCAATTGCTAAAGTAATCTTAAAGCTCCCCCGTTCCCTTAGAATAATATCCCAAATAGCAAGCACAACCTCTAAGTCCAGCACAACTTCCTGTATGCCTTTTACTGCAGCATCACTTGTAACTACCACCTCTTCATTCTTTAGATCTACCGTACTGAACTCTGGGCTGTACTCCAGACAAGCCCTGTCTCTCTAACTGCTGTGTCTTTAATTTGATTTTTCTTCTTTCTTGAATGGTTCTATTGACCTATCTCCCAGTAGCTTTATTCATCTGCCAGGACCCTGCTTAGCTGCCACTTCTTTCAAGAAATTTTCCTAAGTCTGGTTAATGAGCTCCTTTTCTGTGCTTCTGTAGGACCTTGTACTTACACCCATCATGGCACTTATCATACAGCATTGTAAATACCGGCTTTCGTTTTCATTCAAGCAACTAGACCATACCTTTCCTGAAGTCTGGACCATGTCATGATCACCATTGTATTTTCAATGTCCTAGAATGAGTTTAGGGAAGAAATAATTTATCCTCTCTTTTTACTTTCCCTTGCCATGTCTGTTCAAGGTATACTAGATTATTCCCTTTTTTGAACACACTAAGTTGGATTTCTCTCATAATCTTTATTTGTCCTAGATATTTCCTTAGCCAGTAATGTCTTTCCCCTCCTCTTCTTTCTCTACATGAGTTTATCCAGGGCCAATCACATACATTTTTTAATGTTTTATTTTACATTATGTATCATAACCAGACCAGCCAAGCTGACTCTAAGCATCAGGTATTGGATGGACATAACATTGTTCATACAGAAACATCTTAGAAAGAGTTTTGGAACGAGTGTCAGGAACCAGACTCTGGTCACAGCTGTATTGATGACTTGCTATGTGACCTTAAGCAAACCACTCCCTCTCTTTGGACCTCACTTTCCCATCTTAGAACAAAGAGAGATCAGATTAGGTGGTCTTTAACGATCCTTCCAATGGTGATTCAGCTGGGATATCTGAGGTAGGAAAAGAAAAGGATCTTTGTGGGAAGGTCTGTCTATGCTGAAATAGGCCAAAGCAATGAGCTGGATCTCCCAGTAAAACCAGTCAGCAAGTCTTTGTTTGGCCATTGTGTGGCCACGGTGCTATGACTAAGCTCATCTCGGCGGCTGCTATGGCCCCTGAATTCACCTAGGCCAGGCCCAGGTTTTGGATTTAGGCAAAACTAGACATGGTTTCTAGTCTACCTCCATCACTTACTTGCTATGTGATGTTGATCAAGTTCCTTTTCTCTAAGTTTTGGTTTCTTCCTCTATAAATTAGATATAAGAATGCATATATATTAAGGCTGAGAGAACAATTGGACTTGAGATATTGCCTATAAAGCATTTAGCAGAATTTACAAAGTAAATGCTTAATACTTGGTAGCTTTGATGGTGGTGGTGGTGGTGGTGGGGGATGATGATGATGATAATGTAATTTGATGTAACTAGATTGCCACACATTAAAAGGCAAAGGATTTAAGAGGAGATACTTAAGTTACTTCCAAATGGTGAGTGTAAAAAATATTGTTGATAGAAGCAGTATATTGCTCCCAGCAGGAAATCAGTAAGTATTTACTCAATCAGTAGTGGGAAGAATTTCCTTTTTATGTGGATGATGAGGAAACAGTCCTGAGCTTTAACTCTAGCTATTTGAAGGATTTGGAAGTGATACATCTCTGTTATAGGTGCTCTGAGTTCTTAGTGTGACAAGGGTCCAAGGAACCATTTTAGTTAGTCCTTTGGGGTACATATTCTAGCCAGGATTTCACTCTATAAACTAGCTCTTTGTCAAACTTTGTTTCCCAAACACAAAGAAAACCAAGTCTCTTTAATTTTCAGTATATATTTTTTCCAATGTAAAAACAATGATAGCATTATTGTAAAAATCTGTTCCATGAAGCTGTATATTTACACGATAAAGTTACATACATTTCTAGGCCCTGAAGAATCTTCTTATTGAGACATGTTTTCTTTGGGGAAGGCACAAAAACTAAGAGATGTTCAGAGTGGGAAATATGCTGTTCTTTTATAAAGGGGGAAACATATACCTCTGATACTTGTAATAATCCTATATAGTCTCCCATATCGTCTCATTCCTTCCTTCCTCCAACCATGGGAAAGTTATACCTCCATCTCTGTGGAGTACCTACTGTGTGCCAGGCACTCTTGGGGAGCTTTCCATGTAGTGTCTACAATTTGTAACAATCCTACAAGGTAAATATGACCATTTTCATTTTAATATGAGGAAGTGAGTACTCATGGAGGATAAGTGATTTGTCAATATTTCACATATATGTGTTTGGAAGCTGAGTGTGCTCTGGCAAGTGTCTGTTTATTTGTGGCACAGTCTTTTGACATCGCCCCACCCCATTCCTGGGGCGGAGGGCTTCATTTCCAACACTTACAGCTGGATTCCAGGTAATTTGGCTTTCAGCAAAGATGAGCCTGGTTATCCCTATCTTCATTATTCTGGTTATTCCTGCGAGTATTAGACAAGGTCTTCTCTGAGAACCCTGAAGCATGTTATGATTCTTTGTGAAAATGCCCGTTTCCTGCTCTAGCCGACAGCCAGCACAACGTCGGGAAGGTTGCGCGTGTAAGAAATGATGGATGGGGTGGATGACTTGCAATGCCAGACTTTGATGGAAACGTGTAACTCTACAATTTTCACCAATCATGAATAACTGTTTTAGAGTCTCATGCATTTCAAATTAAAAACTTTATAAATGTGGTTTTATTGGTAATACTAGGGATTGATTGATGAACTGATCAATTCTTTCCTTTATTCATTCAAACATGTCAATAAGCACCTCCTGTTTATTGGCTAGGGGGGATATTGAGAGAAATAAGAATTTTTCCCCTGACCTCAAGAAGCTGAGAGTCTTGTGGGCGACATAGACAAGTATAAACTAACAAAAATGGAAATAAAAGACAACAGAAATGTTGAGCAGGACACTAAGGAAAGTGTGCCTATGATGCCGTGGGTCCATAGGGCGTGAGCTGGAAAGCTGATCACAAATCCAGTCTCGTGCTGCAGTCAATGAACCCTTGGCCTTTATTCAGAATAGAGCTCTTTGACCTTTCTGTGCATTCATCATAATGGCAGAGTCACCTGAATAATGAGTAGCAAGCTCTATGAGGGCAGTGACCGTGGCTGCCACGGTCATCGCTGAATCCTCAGTGCTTTGCTCAGCACATAGTAGGTGCCCACAGCATGTTTTTTTGACGACTATGCAGATGAGCTAAAACGCCACACATGAAGTACAGACCTGTGATACAGGCCTGAAAGGATATTTTGCTGGTGCAGTGCTTCATATCTTGGAGCACATTCTTTGTTCTTGAAAAGAGGTTTCCTTTCCAGTTGACATGTCCTGTCTTGCATGGAGCCATGTGGCCACCTTTCTTGAGCTACGGGATTCCTGGGCCATAAGCACAATTCCCTGCGACTGAAGGAACCCGTGAAAGTCAGGCAGGCGTTCTGCAAATGGTCCAGATTTACAAGGTGAGAGGAGATATGGGAATCCAGGCCAGAGACCTAGGTTCCTTATTTATTCCAACGTTGGCAAGTGAGGGCCTCAACAAAACATAAAAACCACCGGCTTCTGCATACCTGCTCTTAAAGACACTCAGCCCGGAAAATTCCAGGCACCACTCTTCTGTCTACACCGCCCGGTGTCTGGCAGCGTCCGGTGTAGGTCAGTCCCTTGGTGTCCCACAAGGAGCACAGGTTCACAGTCCAGCTCTGCTCCTCTCTAGCTGTGTAGCCAGGGCAACTGGACCACCCCTTGGCTGCACAATGAGGGGGCGCCCCCTCCCTCTGATGTCCAATATGACTGTGGTTGGGGTCCAGAGACTGGAACCCAAATCCTGAGTGCAAGGCCCAGCTCAGCCACTCTACGTACGGGGTGTGATTTAGCAGCGGGCACATCCGTCCTGCTCTGTTATAGGAGGAACTCCTCCTCCTGCCGAAGCCAGGTCTCACTTTGGGCACTGAAGTCAATGTAGAAATGTTTTATGATTTTAAAAATAAATTCAGTGAACCTGAAAAAAAGAAAAAAAAGAAATGAATGTAGAGTGTGAACTTCCCATAGCCCGTGAGCTCGCTGGGGGCAGGGGCTGTGTCGTGCCCTGTTCCTGCCATGGGTGGTTCCCAGCCGATCCTCAGTGAACGTTGGTCAGTGAAGGCATGAAGCTTCATCTCTGTGCTGGGGGCTGAGGTGGGTATTGGTGCCCGCACACCCCCGGGTGTCCTCTAGATGGCAAACTCAGCTCAGATTTGGACTGGAGGCAGCGCCTCTGGCTGGGCGATGCCCTGGTGTGGAATAGTTTATTGGAAATCCAGTTCCATCCAGCGCACACGGAATCCTCAGAACAGCTGCAAGGCTTCTGGAAATGCCAGCCAGCGAGGGCAGATCTGTCTTCTCTTCCAGGGAGATGACGGGCGTGGCTTTACCGGCTCTCCGCTCCCACCACAGGGCTTTCTGAGCACGGGGACCGGCCTCCTAACAGATGGGAGGTGGGGAAGAAGCTAACCTTCCTTCACAGGCACCATTGGGCGGCCTCACGCGTATTTCCTCACCTGATTCGACCCTACAAACTAAGCAGTGCTATTATTTCCCCTTTATATGGGATGACACAGAGGCTCGGAGGCAGTCACACATCTCATCAAAGTCCAGCAGCTCTTTGGGAAGCGCCGGGTTGCTAAACCATGTCCCTCCAGTGTCTCCGCCACGGTGACCTGCCCTCCCATGTAACTCACTCAGGCAGAGAAGAGGTCGGAAACCACGGCTGAGGGAAACTGAAGTAGGATAGCTTTAATTAAGGATTTGGATCTAATGCAGGACAACAAGAATCATCAGCACTAGAAGTGATGTCTCCTTTAGCCCGAGAGGATGACCAGCGCCTCAGGTCTTGGCAAGACTGGGTTGTATGTGTCCCTGGAATTCGGTCGCAGCTTCCTGGGCACAGCCAATTGCCAAAGTTCTAGATGCTTCAGGCTTGAGGAACTCTTGTCTGAAATGAGGCCCATTTTCTTCAAAAACAGATATTCTAATTATCTTCCCCCACCTGCCCCCCCATGTTTGGAGTTGGCTGACAGTTTTGGGAGAAAGGCGAGTGAGGAAATTCATCATTTGCTTATTTAATGGATAGGGGTGAGCTCCCATTACAGTGTGAACCGTGTTCTGTTGAAGCATATGGAATCCCCGCCTTAATAAAGGAGACGTTAACACACGTGCAAAAAGAATTCAAATTTAAGGTAGAAAGTGCCAAGGGCCTTGAACATATTTCTGAGTTTGGGAGGAAGCACAGGTTCTAAGTTAGGGGAAGGCTTCATGGCGGAGGTGATATTTGAGCTGGGACTTGGAGATGAGGTAGGATAAGGGTATTCAGTGACAACTTGAAGGGCACAAGAAGAAGTGGCATCTAAAAGCCAAGGGAGATAGAAAACCAATGAGTCCTGCAGGTCCCCCTGTGTAGAGAAAAGGGGGAGTTATACAGTATTCAGGGAAGAGAGACTGGCCTTGGATGTTTATCTCCCATTATGATGTTATTTGTGTTCGTCCTTTTCCTGTTACGTTTTACTTTATACAGTTGATATTAGGTGTATGTGCATGAAAATTGGGAATTATCACACCTGGCAAATTGACCTGACAGCATATGATATGTCTGTTTATCTCTGATAATGCCTCTGACCTTAGACTCCGTATCAGCTGATGTTAGTCTAGCTACAGCAGAGTTCTTTTGGTGAGTTTTGGCAAAGTTCATCTTTTTAAACACTTTGAGTTCTAATTTCCTGTGTCCTTTTATTTAAGGTGTATCACAGGTAAACTGCATATAGCTTTTCTTTTCCCTAGTCTGACAATGTAGGTCTTTAAATTAGAGACTTTAGCTCTTTCTTGCTTTATTTAAGAATATGTAAATATTGCTAAATCCCACTTCTCTAATTTCTATTTTCCCTCTTTATTGGAATTTAACTATATTTCAATTAGTTATCCTAGAGATTATAAGATTGATTGTAGATTTATTAAATTAAACATAAATTAATATTTTTATAATCTCCCCAGTAATGCGAGGTTTTTGAATACTTTAAATGCATTTACTCTCTATTGCCTTTTTTGGTTTATATTCATTATAATTTCATACATATTCTAAGTCCATAATATTTTGATTTTTTTCATTTAGTCTTCCCAACATATTTACCATTTCTATTAGTCTTCATTTCTCAGTGTTTCCATCTGGGATCATTTTCTTTTTGCCTGAACCATTTCTCTTAAGTTTTCTTTTTGAGCAGATCTGCTCTATATGAATTATCTTTTATGCTTCTCTGGAGATGTCTTTATGTTACCTTCACTTTAAAGGTGATTTTCTCTGAGTGTAGAGCTCTACATTTGTATTAATTATTGTTTTTCCAGCCCTTTAGAGACATTCTTCCATTGTCTTCTGGCTTCTATAATTACTGTTCAGCAGTCAGCCTTAAATCTTATTGTTTCTCATTTGAAGTTAATGTATTTTTTTCTCTGTCTTTTTTAAATACATATTTTTTCCATTTGTTTGACTATGATATGCTTAGATGTGATTTCCTTTGTGTTCCCCTAAAATTCATATGTTGAAGCCTAACCCCCAATGTGATGGTATTTGGAGGTGGGGCCTTTCAGAGGTAATTAGGTTATGGGAGTGGAGTCCTAATGAATGGAATTAGTGTCCATATAAGAAAAGACCAGAGAGATGGCACAGCATGTGGGGACACAGAAAACCAGGAAGAGGGTCTTCCCACAAACCCAATGGCTGCCTGCCACCTTGACCTTCAACTTCCAGCCTTTGGAATGTGAGGACTATGTTTTCCTCGTTTAAGGCATCCAGAATGGTATTTTTAAAACAGCAGCCCCAACTGACTAAGACAGTTGACATTGTCAAAAGCTCTGCTTCGCAATGGCTTCTTTACTTGTATACATAGCTTCCTGCCCGTGTTAGCTGTTTATGTTTTTCTCCCACACCCTTCATCTCCTTCCGAGTCCTCACTAGCAGAGTCTTTAACATTCATAATTCTACTGACAGTCTGTTCAAGGCAGGGTAGGCTTTTTCTGTGACGCTCCCCCAAATTATTCTAGCTTCTATCCATCGCCCAATTCCAAAGCCACTTCTGTCTTTTCAAGTATCTGTTACAGCTGCACCTCACTTCCAGGGACCAACATTGGTAGACGTCAGAGTTCAACCAGGGGAGCAGCTTTGTTGCAATGAATTGGCTTATGTGATTGTAGGGGCGGGTGAGGCAAGCCCACCTTCCAGAGGGCAGGCCAGGAGAAAGGGCAGACTGGAATTTTGGGACCTGGGCTGAATATCTGAGGCCTGTAGTCTAGCCAAGTCGATATATCCAAAAGACCATCACAATTGACATGAACTTAACCTGCCTTTGCAAATATTTGTTCTATTTTATCTCCTTGATCAAATATCTTTGATGCTTGGTTTAAATGTTGCCTCTTTACTGCCCCTGCTCTTTCTTCCTGAAATAAAATTAATTTCTCTCTCTCTGGTGCAGCCATGGTATTGCATATGCTATTCTCTGTACTATGTTTTCTCATAATGAGATCTATAGTTATTTACTCACTTATTGAACTCTGAGATCTGAATGGCAGAGACCAGGACACAGAATTCAATGTCTGAGACTCAGCACAAGTACATAAATATCATTTAAATGTTTATTGATCTGTACTCAAGTGGACAGTGTATTTTTATTTATTTGTCTTAAAACCTTAATCGAAGGAAGCTGACTTTCTTGTGAAAGGCTCATTTGAGTGGGCCACTGAATTATGCAAATAGCTAGTGAGAGAAACACAGACACTGCGTTAAAATAATGTATCCTGGGAACTTTGATGACTTTATCAAGAGCGCCACTCTCTCAATAGTATGCAAAGTTGATCTCTGCAGAGGAGGAGGTGAATACATTTGCATGAGGATCCCATGGCTTTTTAAAAGAGAAGGAACAGCAAACCAGTCCCTTCTCGCTGTGATTCTAATTAAGAGAGAATTACCAGGTGGGTGGGCCTGCTGAAGATTTAGTTCCAAGAAGAGGCAATGAGTTTCTCCACATAAAATTCTTCTGAAAGATGGGAAGACCTAGGCCAGGGGTGGGCAACCCCTGGCACACGTGCCAAACATGGCACGCCAGTAACTTTTGCTGGCACGCGAAACCCTCTCTTATAATCTTCCAGTTACAATTTTTTTCTTAATATTGACTTTTTTATTTTTCAGATAAATTCAGTGTAGGTGCATCTTAGATAAATAAATAATTCTACATAACAAGTTATCTTAAAGACCATAGACATGGATTGACGAGAGAGGGGAAGAGCAATTTCTATGCCTCTGCCTTAACTCTCCCTGCCTTCCTAGGTCCGACCAGTGTTTTGGTTTCATCCACATACGTTTGTGAATCTTTGTTCTCAGTGATGAATTTTGTTAAATCTCGGAATAGGAGTAGCCTGACTGATGAAAGTAGTAGCTTGTGCATATCTCTGAAGGTCACAAAATATAAACCTGATGTAAAATCTCTGTCATCAGTGATGCAGCAGCAAAAGTCCCACTGATAATATCAAACGGAGTCATAAAGTTTTCTGTCGGACTATCAGTGTACATGTATACATTAAAAATAAATGTATTTTTCATCATCATATACTGTGTTTTAGTCGCTCGAATGAATTTTATTATTTCTTCAAGGTTCTTCACATATGTACGCGTTAAGAGATATCAAGTAGGCATAACATGTTCTCAAAAAATTAGGGTTGGCACGCAGAAGAATTTTGAGTCAGAGATTTTGCTGATTTTGGCACACACTCACAAAAAGGTTGCCCACCCCTGACCTAGGCTGGTGGCCTGAATCTAAATCACCTTGGAGGTGGGCCGATTGCTTCATCCTGTGAGTGATGTCAGCGTCCCTCCCAGATTCAGCCATCTGGGCACAGAGCTGAGTTCTGGGGAGCAGTGGCTGAACATGGCCGTGAACCTGAACACTGGGCTCAGCTGGAATCCCCTCCGTTAATATTGTCCCTGAAGGAGCAAGATCACTTTCCTCTGAAGAATAGTAGTGCTGTGAGTAAGGAGACTGGCTAGTGAGGGACTATTGCTGTGCTGGCCAGTATCCCATGACAACACCTGGTGTGATCAGAGGTCTCACCAGTAGCAGATTGGCACCTGTTATTCTGCCCACTCTGATGTAACTTATTTTTAATAGCTTTATTGAGGTATAATTGATATACAGAAAGACTGCCCATGGTTAATGTAGATGATTAGAGGAGTTTGGACATATGCATATACTTGTGAAACCATCATCATATCCTCCACCTTCAAAAGTTTCCTGTGTCCCTTTTTATTTGTGGTAAGAGCACCCAGCATTAGATGTCCATCCCCGTTTAACAAGTTTTTAAGGACATGGTATAGTATTGTTGGCTACAGGCACGATGCTGTACAGCAGGTCTCGAGAACTCATTTTTAAAGAATGACCCTTCTGGACAATGTGTGCTCTGTGTTTTTGGTGCAATTTAGTGAAGGAAGAGAATCCCAAGGGAAGTGACTTCTTCCTAATCTGGCAGGTGAGGGATCAAGCGTGTCCAGTGCTAACTGGGGTCGGAAGAACCTGTCAGTGCGTGGAGGAGTGGACGCCTGTGTGTGCTGTCCCCTCCTGCACAGACTGTGGAGTCAGAAAGACCAGCATCAGGACTCTGATCCCAATACTTAGGACTGTGTACATGGGAGCAGTTGTTTAACCTCTCCCAGCGTCAGTTTCCACTTCTGTCACGTGGGGATACTCATGCTTCTTTCAGAAGCTGGTGGTTTGTGAGACAGTGCAGGCCCCCCGATTCCCACCTGGACCTGTCCCCACTTTTCGCTGTGGGTCACTGTCATATGGAAACCATTCACAGGTCACTGTTTTTCAAATCCTGCCCTGGACAATAAAAGACCGTTTGCTGCCAAGACGCTCAGGAATCTGTTCTCCATCCAGAACTGAGCGTGAGAACATGACTAGGAAGATCTTCTACAAAGTCCTAGTTCCCCTCTACAGCTAAGACAGCCCTCGTCTGTCAAATGGAGACAGTTCTTGGGATCAAAATAGGATCAAAAATTCAGAAGGAAACAAAACAGAAGTTGAAGAGAAAGTGCTCTCAAAAGGAAGTGAGAATATCGGAGGCCCTGGATTGCTCAGGGTTGTGGTTTAGGTGCTAGAAGATCTACTCTTACACTTTGCCTGCTAGTTATTTTAACGAGGGGTGGGGACTTGCTCTGCAGAAGTATTTATTATTATTATTATTATTATTATTATTATTTTTAATGATTTGAGAGAGAAAAGACGGAGAGAAACATTGATTTATTGTTCCACTTATTTATGCATTCATTGGCTGATTCTTATACGTACTCAAACCCGCAACCTTGGTGTATCAGGACAACACTCTAACCTGCTGAACTAGTTAGAAACATCGATGAGAGAGAAACATCGATCAGCTGCCTCTTGCACATCTCCTACTGGGGATGTGCCCGCAACCCAGGTACATGCCCTTGACCGGATTTGAGAGAGAAAAGACGGAGAGAAACATTGATTTATTGTTCCACTTATTTATGCATTCATTGGCTGATTCTTATACGTACTCAAACCCGCAACCTTGGTGTATCAGGACAACACTCTAACCTGCTGAACTACCTGGCCAGGGCCAGAAGTAATCTTGAGTTGTATTGAATTTATTATGTAGCTGGCTATTAAACTTACATCCGGTGGTCCTTTGGATCATTTTGACTGTCTCTATAAAGTAAGTTTCATAAGGGCAGAGACTGGGGTTTATCTTGTGGATTGTTGATCACCAATAAATGTATTGGCGCATTCATTCAATCATATTTTTATGCTTCTGCTATTTTATGGGGCTTTCCTGGTTTCTTCCAGGGCTGAGAGACCTGAGAGAGAGTGAATGAGAGAGAGCAAGAGCAATATCAAGAGTGTATGGGTGTATGCACTAGAGAAGGAGGAGGAGGAGAGAGATTAAGATAGAAGTCACAGTCTATTTCTAACCTAATCTGAGAGGGAGGGAGAGAGGGAGAGAGGGGGGGGGAGAGAGAGAGAGAGAGAGAGAGAGAGAGAGAGACATTAAGATGGAAGTCATAGTCTTTTTGTAACCTAATAAGTGACACCCTATCTCCTTGCTGCATTCTGTTTGTTAATAGTGAGTCACTAAATCCAGTACTCCTCCAGGGGGGAAATAAAGACATGAATTCCAGCAGGTGAGGCTCATTGAAGGCCATCTTAGAGGCTGGCTACCACACAGTCAGTCATTAAACCCATGTCGTCATAGTACACACTCTACCTGTTCAATTCTTATACTTTCTAATGTCCTGACCTTAGAGGGTCATTCCTCTCTTAGAATCCCTTTATGCAGTCATGAAGGGATTCTGTATTACACATCCCAGTCTGTCTTCCATGAACTTACTCTAAATGTGTCTTAACTGTCACAAAATCTAACTAGTGTCTCCACAGTCCAACTAGTATTTCTAACATGTCCAAGTTCTGATAAAAGCTTTATACAAATAGCTAACAACACCCAGATATTCTCTGATCCTAGAATAGTCACTGCATTTTCTCACTATTATGTTTTTGCTCTTGCCATCACTTCTTTTCTGAATTCATTTGAAACTTCTCTCTCCACCATTTGTGAAAGTCCTTCTGCACATAGCTCGTTCCTTTAAGATGACATTCCAAATCCCCCCTGCTGTATCTGCTGGGATTAATCTCCTTTTCCTTACTGTACTGGGCTCCTTCTTGTCCCTTTCTTAGTGCTCACACAGTCTTCCTCTTGTTTGAATTATATGACCATCTGTCTGCTCCTGAGAAGTTTGTAGGATGCAGGACTGTGTCTCTCAGGGGCAAGGTAGAGAGTTGTCCCTCTAAGAAGGCACTTGCTTTATGGGGCTGTTGTGAGGGTTAAATGAGCCCAGCTCATGGTAGAAACCCGATGAAAGAGTGCTCTTTTCATGAACAACAAACAAAACAGAAACAAAATCTCACACTGAACTGACTTTTTAATTTGTTTTGCTCAAGTCCTCAACCTGAAAAATTTTCCAGGAACTCTGCTGCGTACATTTTCCTCTGTCAGATTTTAGTGTCTTTTAATGAGATTGACCTGGATGTCTCTGAGCTTCTTTGATCAGGATTTGTCTCACTTTATTTCCTCCTGGAGCCAAGTCTCCTACCCTGGAAGTGTATCAGTCTGGGTAGGCGATGCTATGCTATAGCAGTAAACAACCTCCAAACTGCAATTGCTTAAGACAAAAATATGTGTGTGTTTTTGTACCTACACCACATGTCTAACAGGGATCAGCTCCATGTTGTTCTCACGCCAGAACTCAGGCTAACAAAATAGGCACCGCTGGAATATTGGAAGGAAACAAAGGAAGCTGAAAAAAATATATCAGTTGCACCAAAAGCTAAGTGCTGTAGCCTGGAAAAGACAGACGCTACTTCTGCTCACATGCAATATTGGCAAAAACCATTCATGTCTCCTGTTGTGAGTTGAACTGCACCCCATCTCAGCCCAAATATATGCTGAATTCCTAACCCCTGAAGCCTAGGAATGTGATCTTATTTGGAAAGAGGGTCTTTGCTGAAGGAATCAAGTTAAGATGAGGTCATGTTGGACTTGGGTGGGCCCTAATCCTATATGAATGGTGTTCTTATAACAAGGGGTGAACTCACAGGCACAGACACAGGAGGAAAGAATGCCCTATGATGGTGGAGGCACAGACTGAATGCTGCAGCTACCAGCCAAGGAATGCCCGGGATTCCTGGCATTCCAGTACCAACCAAAGCCATTCCAATGTCATTCAAGCTACCGGAAGCTAGGAAGAAACAAGGAAGGATTCTCCCCTAAAGGTTTCCCAGGGAGCATGGTACTGCTGACACCTTGATTTTGGACTTCCAGCTTCCAGAACTGTGAGACAACACGTTTCTGCTCTTTGAAGCCCCCCAGTGTGTGGTACTTCGTTGCAGCAGCCCTAGGAGACAAATACCTGGCTTAACCAACCACAAAGAAGGCACTGTGCCTGAAAGAAGAGCAGGAATGTAGAGCAGTTGCTATGAAAGGAGCATCATTCAATAAAGTAGATTTTACTGAAGATTTTGTAGGTTTCTTTACTGCAGGTAGCAAAATCTTGTCAAAATATCTACCTGAGAATTCTCTTTTCCTTTCCACTGTTTTCCCCAACAACTACTCTTTCCTTCCCTTTACAACCTGCAAACAAATACATGTTGATTCTTCTTGCAATTCAGCTCAGTGGAAGCCTAGTGGTGAGGCAAACATCAGCCCGTGTTCGCTGAATTGGAGAAATCCTGTGGTTAGATGACCTGCTAATCTGGGGTACTGGCCAGGGTTTGCTCAGGAGACCACGTTTAATATCCACACATGGTCACAGTACATTTTTATCTTCCAATGAACTTTAGGTGTTTGATTTCCTCACTTACACTCATGAGTGAAGGCTACAATATACTGTAGTGGAGACTTTGCCAGTGATGCATTTCACTATCTTATGCATTGTTGGCATAAGATAACGGTAATTTTGACTAAATTATT
This sequence comes from Myotis lucifugus, assembly GCF_000147115.1. Classification (NCBI taxonomy): domain Eukaryota; kingdom Metazoa; phylum Chordata; class Mammalia; order Chiroptera; family Vespertilionidae; genus Myotis; species Myotis lucifugus. The sequence goes on from NW_005871161.1 coordinate 1,721,672, forward strand.
GGATCATTTCTATTTCTTATTTTTGGTGTAGTGGCTTCCCCAAAGGCGTAAACATCAGCTAATGAGTTTTTGCTGTAGGCACACCTGTTGTAGCAATAGATAGGCATGAAATCATGTAGTCGAGTAAAACCTACTGCATAGAGTATGTACAAGAGTCCTCTTTGTCTTTTCTTTGATATAGTAAGATGATAAGAAAGACCTGGCTATTCTGATTTCTTGCAACCAGACAACGTAGGGACTGGTGCAACAACCAGGAGCTGGTGCAGAAGTCAGTTCTCATATTGGCTGAAGGAGAATTGGAGGCCAGGTTGCAAGGGAACTAAGATAAAATATTCTACCTGTCTCCTCTCTTATCCCTTCAACACACATAATGTTATTAGTGCATCTTTAGTTGAAGGGATAACCCAGTAGCACAGAACACTTCAATTCTCCAGATAGCTCACAATCTATAAATATTTCATATGTACGAAGCCATCGCAAGTCATTGCTTCTTCCTAGCAAGACAGGTTGCATACATTAGTTAAGGCTTGACTTGAATTAATATTTATTAGATTACCATTTACATGAAATTATATTAAAATATTAATTTACGCATACATTGAGCAAATACAATTGCCAATGGGATACTTTCAATGTGTTTGTTGCATAATTAGACATTTATAAATCATTACGAGGGATTCCTTTCTGTATAGCCAGATATGTCAGAGGTACGCTTTGAGGAAGTTACACTCTCTGAAGGTGATTTTGGCCTCTTGGTGCATATTAGCAGTTCTGGAAGGTGTAATTACCCAAAAGTGCATGTCTTTCTTTAAAACAATAGTGTAACCCAAAACGCTGGTATATACATAAATGGCAGACATTGAGAATTCGCAGGTACATTGGTATTCAATATACAAATTCTTTATGTCTGTCATTTATGTACTGAGTACTTAAATATGCTAGGCTTTGCTCTAGGCAGTTCACATTATTTTCATATTCAATACCTACAGCATCCCTGAGGCAGGTATTGATAGACTTGCTTTGCTGATGAAGGTACTGAAATTTAGGAGAGTTTACTGATTTGTTGAAAGATAATGAGTGGTAATGCTTAGTAGGGAAGCTGGACTTTGAGCAAGTCTCTCCAACATCACAGCCCTTATTTTTGGGCACTCTATGATAAAGCTTCAATATAAGTTGTACTTTGCATTTATTCTCCAGAATTTGTAAACCGCTCCCAGGAAGGAGCCTTAGCCATCTAGTCCAACACCGCCACTGTGCAAAGGGAAAACCTGAAGCCTAGAACGTTAGGAATATTGCACTTGAAGTAACTGAAAAGTCCATGCCATAATAAATACCATCTTTACCTGCCCAGGGTAGGAGCTACATGGTTTTTATCTTTGATTGCTCAATAATGAACACAACACTCAGTACAAAAACATCTAGATATTTGTTGCATGAAGAAATGCATGAGTGCACGAGCGAATAAAGTTGCGCCCGACTTTGAATTCTTCGGTGCTTCCCCATCATCTTCAGGGCAAAGTGCTCTCTTGTACCAGTCGACACAGCCTTCATGACAGTCCAGCTGAGCTCTGCATCTGATCTTCCCTGTGGAGGGCAGGCGCTCGGTGCTGCAGCAGAGGCCAGAGGCCAGCTGAGTGGCAATCCAGAGCGTGCAGCTCTTTCTCAGCCTCTCTGACTCGGGACACGCTATTCCAGGCTGTCTGCAGGTCCCCTTGCTCTTCATGTTGGGTTGATGAAGCCTTGGCTCCTGGAAATGTTCCGAGACAGACGGGTCCCTCCTTCCTCAGTGTGTGAGTGGTGCCCATTGCTCTCTCCATCTCAGTCCTTCCACACGGTGGTGTAAATCAAACCACTGGACAGAGAGCTTATGGAGGGCAGGTCCCAGGACTTAGCGTCGGGCAAAATAAACATGAGTCTGCTTACTGAGTGTCTACTAAGTATTAGACCTTTACATCAATTATCTCATTTAAAAAATATTTTTTATTGATTTTTTACAGAGAGGAAGGGAGAGGGATAGAGAGCTAGAAACATCAATGAGAGAGAAACATCGATCAGCTGCCTCTCGCACACTCCCCACTGGGGATGTGCCCGCAACCAAGGCACATGCCCTTGACCGGAATCGAACCTGGGACCCCTCAATCTGCAGGTTGACGCTCTATCCACTGAGCCAAACTGGTCAGGGCCTCATTTTTATTCTCTCAAAGTTATGGAAGGAAGCGTGGCTATCATTTAACATGTAGTACATGTAAACACTATAGTGTTTTATATCTCAAAATCATAGATTCAAAACTAAATGTATTTTAATTCATTCTTATTAAACATTATACTATTATGTTCTTATTCAATTTATTGATAATCATATTCTTAAAAAACATAAGTAGGAGAGTGCTTTAATAAAAAGTGAAACTCTCTTCCTAAAAAATGTTTAGTGAGCACCTAGTAAGTGCTCAGCACTATGTTAGACCCTGATATTCTTGCAAAGGCTGGGCTGAAGAAAGTGTTGAACAAAAACTATACGATGGGGGAAAGCTTATTGGAGAGAAAAGAGTTTCAGGGTAAGGCTGAAAATCAAAGGAGAAAATAAAAAGCAAGAAAGATAATAGCTTTTCTTGAGCACCTACTAAGCACTTGCTAGTTTATATACTTTGGAACATTTAATTTTAATAGCAATGCTACGACGTTGGCTGTTCCATGTTGAATCACCTTTCCTGAAAAAGATATGTGAAGCCCTAACCCCCAGTACCTCAGCGTGTGACCTCATTTGAAATAGGGCTTCATAGGGGTGATCAAGTTGCAATGGCATCATTAGGTAGATTCTAATCCAATATGATTGGTGTCCTTTTAAAAAGGAACGATTTGGAGATAGACACACAGGGAGGGAAGCCGATGTGAAGACAGGACTGACACCACCTATAAGCCAACAGTTGCCTGAGGCCCCCAGAAGCCAGGAGAGAGGCTCCCCCACAACCAGCCTCAGAGGGAACCAACCTACTCATGCTTTCATCCCCCACTTCCGGCCTCCAGAATGGAGATGATAAATGTCGTATATGCCACCTAGTTCATGACACTTGTTATGGCAGCCCTAGGAAGCTAATACATTGGCATTTTAATCTCCGTTTTTTAGATGACTAAACTGGGGCTTAGTCGAAGTAATATGACGCCTATGGGACAAAGTCTGGGTGGAAACAGACTCTCAGAGCTCTTACAGAAAAGCAAGTGGGAGAAGCAAACCCAGCATAGGGCTGGGCAGAGGATGACAGGGGAACAGTCCCGGAGGAAGTCAGGGGACCCAGAGAACTTGGATCACTCTGTTCCTCTCAAGATGGCTGGCAAAGCCAACCTGATCGTGGGTTTTGCCTTCCCCTGGGGAGTTTTCCCCATCCTGGGTCACAAATGGACCCTCTTCCACGTTCCCGGGGATTCTCTGTGTCAAAGGGAATTGAGCTCCTTATTCAAATGTGTGTGATTTGCACGGGGCGTCAGCCTGAAGGATGGCAGCACAGGCCTGAGGCCACCGCCTCCAATTAATCACAGTGATCAGTGAATCCGGGCTGACCTTGCAGAGTCGCAGGGACCTTGTCACATCACAGCGATTGATTCCTGGTCCGTGGAGCTGCAGCCCCAGGCGCTCCGGGTGAGGGAAGGGGACGGACGGAGCCTTTGTTCCCAGGCCACCCAAGTGTTCAGGCCCTTCAAGGAAGCTGTCCGTTCGAGACATTTTGTGGAGGAGTCAGGCCATGTGATTTTCTAGCCAAATGGAGTCTAAGTTAGATTGTTCCAGCATTATCTTTGGGCCACGTATGGAAACATCTTAGATCAGTGGTTCTCAACCTTCTGGCCCTTTAAATACAGTTCCTCATGTTGTGACCCAACCATAAAATTATTTTCGTTGCTACTTCATAACTGTAATGTTGCTCCTGTTATGAATCAAAATGTAAATATCTGATATGCAGGATGGTCTTAGGCGACCCCTGTGAAAGGGTCGTTCGACCGCCAAAGGGGTCGCGACCCACAGGTTGAGAACCGCTGTCTTAGATGAAGCCAGGATGTTATTAACGTACCCCAGACACTGTGACGGCTGCCTCCTAATTGCTCCTCTCTCCTGATCGCCCCTGTGCTCCTGGCAGGTAAAGTATAGCCATGCACACAGCAGACCCTCAATGAATATTAGTTGAGTAAATGAAAGATCCGGGGATTTGGAGGCCTGTAGGTTGAGTTGAGATTTGAACTCCATGTCTTGTGTTTCAGGCACCTCACTAAGTACTGGGAACCCAAATGGGCAAGATTTGTCTCCTGCCTTTCGAAAGCTCACTGTGGGGGGCGGGGTGTGCAGGTGGGGAGGCAGGGAGACAGGTGTAGGGGCAGCTCTCTAGTCGTCCACGGGTAAACCCAGGGAGGGTATGTTAGTCCCTTCGCTGGTTAAAGGCACTTGGGTCAGAGAGACCAGTAGGAAGCTCACGTGCACCTGCCTCAGCTGCACTCAGAAAAGGGATTCCTCTGGTCAGCCATCTTCTTAGAAACAGATGTGAGCACATTGCCAAGGGAGAGAAGGTCTTTTTATGGGCCAGCTTATTCGCTGCTGAGATCCCGTGAGAAATTCCGTGTTCTCGAACTCCCTGGTAACCAGTGGTTTGTTTTGCTCTAAATCGTGAGCATGAGCTCTGCTTTTTATAATTCTACTCAGTGCCTGTAGGCCACTGTATGGGTACCTGAGTGATCGCCTGTTTTAGTCTTTCCACACGCATTTATTGCTCACTTACTGTACGTCAGGCAGGCTCTGTGCTGGGCATGGGAGCAACAGAGGGGGGGAAACCCATTCCCTGCCCTCAAGATTCATTATGCGGAGTCAATAGACAAGCAGTTGACATATAACTGTCTTGGTAATAGCCTCTCATAAGAACATACAGAACAAGAGTTTATGGATAGGGATGGAATCACAGCTTAAATGGTATTTAATGAACCTATGAATGGCTACAGACAATGGGAACACCCAGCAGATATAAACTTATGCAGTCTTAAAAATGAGGGGTGATTTATAAATAATTTGGAAATTCTCAGTTGTAATAAGGTTAAAAAGGGGCACACAATTATATACGGAATATTTTAACCATGCAAAACAAGTTAAGAATTAAAACAAGAATATAATATATGAGAAGTTGGAAGGATTTATACAGATATGGAAAATGAATTATTTCCTTTGTTTATTTTTTATTGTTTTCTCCTTATGGATACTTCAAAATCATAGATAATTAGCATCCATAATTTTAAAAATGGGGTTAAAATGCCAATCAACTTTTATTTTTCAAATATCCCAGTTGCTAGAAATTAATGAGGCAGCCTAAGTGTGAGGTGTGAGGAGGCTGTCTCTGGATTGGATGGAATGAATGAGGTGAACCCACTGACCCATGACGATCGTCATTAGAGACTTCACTAGGCACAGAGGAGGCCGAGCCCAGGAGAGCTCACAGTGTCTCTCCCAAGATCAATTGCCAAGGTTGCAATGTAAGCAAAAACACACCAGTCAAGGAGAAAAAGAAGTGAAAAATCTGCTGTATCAGTTGAATCATAATCTATTTGACTGTTTCTCTATTTCTTTTCCTCTCTGCTCCACTTCTTCCCCTGGCCCTCGTTGTCTCTCCCCCAGCATCAACAGATGGCATAACACATTTAAGGATTTCACCTGCTGATAGGTACCGGGGTTTATCTGCATTCAACTTCAGACTGGACATTGTCCAAACAACCTTTTCTACTGTGCATTTACACATTTACTTACCATTGTAAGGGGTCATGTAATGTGTCTCAGAACCTGGAAAATGTGGCTAAATCGTATTTTCCGTGCTCTTGCTATAATTCTTGCTCTATGGCGTTCCCCTTAATTATGGCTCTAGGAGTTACTTGAAAATACATTTTCCTGACCGGTCCAGGGTTCCTCACCTGCCTGCTTGCTTCTGGATTTCTTCTGGTGAGATGGTGACAAGGTCAGTGAATCAAGATATCCTCAGGGCAGAAGAACTCTCCGCGGTCCAGGAAAGAGCTATGGAGAGGCAGGCTGGGCTTGGAGCTGTTCTTCTGACTTTTGGCCAAATGGGCCCATGATGTATTATCTACTAGGTTGTTAGCTTTTTGAGGTCAAGGACAATGCCGTTCATTCATATGTGCCTCCTTCACACATAGCATGATACCTGCACGTAGCATGATGCCTGACACACAACATATACTGAATGAATAATCAATCAATCAATCTCAGCACCAAGTGAATGCTGATACTTTCATAAATCTTTATAGGGCATAATTAATTATTGCCTAAAATAATTAGAATTAAATAGCTTATTTCCTATAAAAATATTTACAAAGGATCAATACTAAATTTGTTCAAGCGATGATAACGATTTATTTGTTCATTTATAGATGCACGTGTTTGGACACAGATTGATCGCCAGCTCTATGTCAGTGATAATTCTTCCCCACGTGGTCATTTCCTATCATGTGCAGAGAATGAAGGAGAGGTTCTCTCCATCCCTCCCTCACTCTTCCCCAGGAAAGGAGGAGTGGCATAATCTGATTGGTCACTCTGGAAGGCCTCAGGAAGGCCCAATTATACTCAGAGTGTTTATGGCAAATGGGATGCTATGTGGAGCTTCTGGGCGGCTCCCAAAGAATCAAAGAGCAGATCACTAACGACTTTGGAGTAAAGCCATGATCACATTTGCTAATACCTAGTCTTCTTTAGAGAAAAACCCTTTGAGTTGCTGAGTCCTGCTAGAGACTATGCATTGACCAACATAACAAATATGAGCTACCCATCATGAACTGGCTGCTATCTGGTCCACCAAGGTATAAGCTGGATGTGAGCAGTAGCAACACATCATTACAAGGAAATGGTAGGTATGAGCCTGGGCTGGAGGAGGTTAGGAAGGGACAGTAAAGAGCTTGAGCAGGTAGCTTAGACACCTCTGACACCTATCCTGATGAATTGCTGCCCCACCCCCCAGACCTCTAGCTCAAGGAGGGTCCCCTATGATAAGTTAAACCCTATTCCAGAGACTTCCAGCTTCCAGTAATGACACAGTATCATTGTTGTCCCACGGATGTTTGATGGCACTGGAGAGCAACCCAATGGAGGCAAACATTGCAGATGAGGAGGAGAGAGTTCAGGGCTGGCAGAAGAGTCAGGGAGATAGGAGAGACATCCTGGAGGGGAGAGAGCTCCAAAATCTGAACATAAAAATTGCCCAAATCCTTGGCAGTTTGCTCATCTACAAAGGTGTTGAAGGGATGGGACCCCGGTGAGTCTGATGGAGAAGATGCAGCTGGAAGCAGAGACTTCAACTTTTGAAACTGCAGGGAAGACAGTTTGGAATTTGTATTCAGCCTGGCTAACTGCTTGCTGGAATCAAAATCACAGAACGCAGGGTGCCTAGAACATTTCATTTATTATGTCCAGTATCTAACGTGACATTCAATGAAGCAAGGAAATGTGAGCCATAGTCCAGAGAAAACCAGTCAGTACAGTTAAGGAGAGGGTGAAGGTTAGGCTTACAGCTCGGGTCTGTGTTTGGTTAGGGTTAGGGGTTAGGGGTAGGGTGAGGATTATGGTTGAGGTCAGGGGTAGAGTCAGGATTAGAATGAGAGTGGATATGCGGCTTAGGTGAGCTTGACAGTGAGTGTGAGGTTTAAGGTGAGGTTAAGGGTTAGGGTTTTAGTTTGCACCAGGATTAGGTTGAGGGGTGCTGAAAAGAAGCAATAGCTAATGTCCCCTTTGATACTCTAGTCCTGCAACAATTGAGAAAAGGTAACATGGTAAAGCTAGTAGAGAACATCTCTCTGTTAATAATGAAAGGTGGCACGTTGGATGACGCCTTGTTCCTGTGGTCAGGGTTCTTGCTAGCCCTCTCCTCCAGAGTTAGACAGACTTACTGTAGCAGATGCCATGGCGCCCTCAGCCCCTTGCGACCTCCGCGGAAGCTGTGCTTGACCATAAGGGAGCACACTGATGACTTGCTGCCTCCCTGCTAGCGACACCGCTGTGCTTTTCTGTTTCATGGCTTCTTCTGAAGCCTCCAAAGCGTAGCACTCATTTCACAGGTGTAGCCCCCAAAGCAGGGGATTTAACACCCCAGGGCAACCTTCCACCAATGGGCATTAGGCAACAGCACATAAATGCTCCCGTCTTCTGTGCTAGAGAGACAATGCTGAGGTGGATACTGTACTGTGCTTTCAAGATCTTTGGTGGGATTTAGCCCCCATTGCTCTCAGTGGTGGGTAGCCCAATACTTCCACATCACCTTTCCTTTCATCCTTGTCTGACTACCTTATTTTGGCTTCATGGGGTCAACTGCTGGCACTTATGTCTTAAAAACATTTTATTTTTGGCACTCATATCTCTGCCTCAGTCATGCAACTTTGTCAAAAATCAGTGTGGGATATAGTGTAGGTCTACTGCAGTGTACATCGATCCATGTGTCTGTCCTTCTGTCAGTACCCCACACTGTCATGATTGCAATAGTATAGCCGGACAGTAAGATGTAACAATGGGAAGAGTAATTCCTCCCAATTTGTTATTTTCAAGATTATTTTAGTTCGTCTTCAGCCGATACCCTTTCATATAAGTTTTAGAGTAATATTGTCTGTCTCTATAAAAAGCTTCCCTGAGATGTACATAGGATTATGTGAGACCTGTTTGTTCTTTTGGGGAGAATTGACATGAATATATTCAGTATTCCAGTCCATGAACCCCACAGATCTTTCCATTTATTTATATTCTTTGATTTATTTTATTGTCCTTTGTAGTTGTCAGCAGACAAGTTCTATACATATCTTGTTGAGTTACACCATAAGTATTTCATTTTTGAGCAGTGATTGTAAGTGATGTCATATTTTTAATTTTGATGCCCACATGTTCATTGCTAGTATACAGAAATGCATGTGTGTGTGTGTGTGTGTGTGTGTGTGTGTGTGTGTGTGTGTTGGTCTTGTATTCTGTGATCTTGCTAAATTCACTTATTAGTTCTAGGAATGTTTTTTATAGATGCATTGGGATTTTCTACATAGGCAATCATGTCACCTTCAAATAGAAATACTTTTATTTTTCCCTTCTGATCTATATGCCTCTTTTTCCTGTTTCTTGCTCTATTGCACTGGTTAGACCTTCCAGCTCTATGTAGAATAAGAATGGTAAGAGTGGACATCCTTGCATTTTCCCTAACTTTAAGAAAAATATTTAGTTTTTCATTACTAAGTATAATGTTAGCTGTAGAGGTTTTCTTTTTTTTTTAAATCATGATAGGTATTGAATTGTTGTCAAGTGCTTTCCTTGCATGAATTGATATGATGGCATGTTTATTCTTCTTTAGTCTGTTAATGTAGTGGGTTACGTTTACTGATATTCAAACCTGAGTCAGTCTGGCTTTTTTATGTGTTGCTGAATTCTATTTGCTAATATTTTGTTAAATATTTTGCATCTACATTCATGAAGATTAGTGGTCTGTAGTTTTATTTATTTAAAAAAATTTTTTGGTACTGTCTTTGTCTACTTTTGGCATCAGGGTAATACTAGCTTAATAAAAGGAAGTGGGAGTGTTCCCTCCTCTTCTATTTTCTGGAAGAGATTGTGTAGAATTGTTGCTAATCCCTCTTTAAACATTTGGTGGAATTCTTGAGTGATACCATCTGGTACTGGAGATTACTTTTATGGAGTATTTAAATTACAAACTTAATTTCCTTAATAGTTATAGGGCTATTCACATAATCTATTTTATATTGAGTGGGTTGTTGTAGTTTGTGTCTTTCAAGGAATTGGTCCATTTTACCCAAGTTTTCAAATTTATGTGTGCAGAGATATTTTTAGTATTCCCTTATTCTTTTGATGCCGAAGGGTCTATATTAATATCCCTGTTTTAGTCATGATATTAGTACTTTGTGTCTTCTTATTTTTTCTTTGTCAGTTTTGCTAGAGGTTTGTCAGTTTTATTGATCTTTTCAAAGAATTATCTTTGTTTATTAATTTTCTCTACTGATTTTATGTTTGCAATTTACTTGGTTTCTGCTCTTTCGTATTTCTTTTCTTTTCTTGGCTTTGGGGTTGCATTGTTCTTTTTCCAGGTTCTTGATATTCATTTTCTCTTAGATAATTGATTTGAGACTTTTCTTTGTTTTTATATGTATGCATTTAATGCTATAAATCTCCCTCTTAGCACTGCTTTAGCTGTGCACCACACATTTTGATATGTAGTATTTTAATTTTTAGTCACATCAATGTACTGTTAAATTTCCTTTGAGATTTCTTCCTTTACCCATGGGTTATTTACAAGCATATTGTTAGTTTATTATATATGTATATATCTTATTACCTATATAACATTAATTTTATACATGTAATTATAAATTATATGTATGATCTTCAAGTATTTCTATACTTCACAGACTGGTGAAATGATACCACGGTCTACTGGTGGTATTTTATCAGTCTATGTGAGATGTAGAACATTATCTCCCTTTCTTGTCCCTTAGATATTTTCCTATTGCCTTTCTGTTATTGATTTCTGTTGGATTCCATTGTGATCAGAAGATAAATTCTGTGTGATCTCAATTCTTTTCAATTTGTTGAGGTTTGTTTTATGACCCAGGATGTGATCTATTTCAGTAAATGTCCAGTTGGTACTGAAAAAGAATGTGTAATCTGCTCTTTTTGGGTGAAATGTTCTAAAATGTCAATTAGATTCTGCTGGTTGATGATGTTTGTGAATTCTTCTATATCATGTTGATTTTCTGTTCATTTCTACCAACTGCTGAAAGAGGGGTATGAAAGTATCCACTATATTTTTGGATTGATGTATTTTTTTTTCAGTTTTTTTTCAGTTGTTTTTCACATTTTGCATTTATTTTTGTTTAGTTCATATACTTAGGATTTCTATCTCTTCTGGTGGATTGACCTTTTTCTCATTATGTAATGTCCCCCTCTGTCCATGATAATTTTATTTGTCCTAAAATCTACTTTATCACATATTGATATAGCCTCTCCTGCTTTCCTTAAGGTTAAGGTTTGCATGATGTCATTTTAAAAACTCATTTTAATATTATAGTTGAAGTGATTTTCTGATATATAGCATACTAGATGGATCATGTTATTAATCCACTCTGCTAATCTCTACCTTTTAATTGGTATATTTATATCATTACATTTAATGTAATTATTGATATTTTAGGGATTAAGTCTGCCATTTTTTTCTGTGTTTTGTTTTCTCCTCAGTTTTTCATCTTTGTTTTTTTCCCCCTTACCTTTCTGTGGATTACTCAAATATTTTTTAAAGTTCCATTTTGACATATAATGTTTTTGAGTATATGCCTTTGTGTAGATTGTTTAGTGGTTGTTGTAGGTATTTTATATATATAGTATATATCTTATCACAGTCTACCTTAGTTGGAGGTAGACTTAGCAGTTTAGAATTTTTTGAAGAGGAACTAATATTTTGCGGTTGGATTATCCTTACATTGTCTGTGGTATTCATCAGTCAGATCTCATTGGTTCTTATGACAGATGAGAATTCCTGGGTTCAGTGGCTTCAGGCAACTTGTCTCAGCGCACCCCATTTGTTTACAGCACTAAGAAAGCAGGTAGTAAACATTTTTGAGTGGATGAGTGAGTCAGCACCAAATTTCTGATTTCTTGACTAGCTGAGGTCTGCCAGAGAATGTGGAGGCACTTCTATTTTGCCAAAATTGTAGAACTTCTGCCACTTTTCATAAACAACCCTCCGCAGACCTTGCCAAGCACAGTAGTCTAATGGATAATCATTTCCCGGTGCTCTCCCCTCTTCTGTCGATGTTTGCGCTTATTTTATAAGGTCTTCAACATTTAGAAACGTGAAAAATGTGGTCTGATTGAGTGCTCATGTGACACCATGCATTTTTACAGAGAGTGAGCTCTGGGTGAGGTGCATCACCACCCCTTGACCATTCCCATGGGAGGCAGTCTCTCTAAATTCTAGCCCACCTGGTGTGGCTCAGTGGTTGAGCATCAACCCATGAACTAGGAGGTCAGGGCATATGCACAGGTTGTGGGCTCGATTCCCAGTGTGGGGTGTGTAGGAGGCAACCGATCAATAATTCTCTCTCATCATTGATCTCTCCCTCTCCCTTCCTCTCTGAAATCAATAAAAATATATTAAAAAAAAACAAAGTTATGCCAGCAAATCGCTGCTCAGAAACATCCTATGATTTGCTCAGAATCCCCCAGCTACAAAGTAAAGCCGGGCCAAAACCCCCTACTTTCTTACTCCAAATAATATATTTTATTTTTATGCTTTGTTTCTGTATGTGGAAAAGTATGTCAGACATTGGAAAGACTTTCATGAAAACATAACAATTATTGCTAAGAAAAAAATTATGTTTCAGGTTCCTGAACAATACATTTAGGCTGACCACCTCGTTTCTGGCATGAGTTGAATTTTATTTTTATTGTTATTGTCAACATTGGGCTTTCTATGTATCATTTCATTAAATTCCCACAACCCTACGAGGAGGCCAATATGACTGGCCCCATAGTACAGACAGAGAAACTAAGAGTTGGAGAACTCCAGCTCAGGAAGAGAGGACCAAAGCCCAGGTAATCCCACTCAGGCATTCACATCTCGATCCTGTCCCCAACTCTCAAGGTCACACCTGCAACTGGTTCAAAATAGGACCTCAACTGATCACATCATTCTCCTTATTCTATGGCTCTTTCCAATCCATTTTGCTTTCCAACACATTCCCAAATCTGGCTTAAGCCTTCTTCCGGCTAAACAGCAGTTTAAAATCTTTCCCTCTTTAGTAGGAGGACCTGTGTCCCTACCTCTAATAATTTGTCCTGGCCTTTCTCATCACTTAGGTGGCCATGGTTGACACTGGACCCCACCCGATGCCTCTGCGCTGTTTGGACTCCGGGAAAATGCTTGCCACAGTGGCAGGTGTCCTTACACCGGTTGGTGCCATGCCTCCCAGCATCACACAGCCTTCCATTTGGAAGGCACTGATTTGCAGTGCTTCCAGGCCTCCAGGCGCAGATTAAATGCAATTACACCATTTATTACTGTATAATCATTATATACCTGGGGCTTTCCAAACAATAAACCCTAAATTGCATTCCCCAAAGGTCAGAAGCAATTTTTCTTATCCTTGCAAAGTGCTTAATGAATTTGAACAGAATGGAATGCATACATATGAGGAGTAAATGAATATGGAAAAGAACTGGTTCTATTTTGAAATGTGAATTGATCAAATTCCTGATTTAAAAAAATTCATCCGTTCCCTGGACTTATAAGAAGTCTGCTGTAGGGAAACATCACGCTGGACAACGATGGTTTTATTTGTTTTATCAAATGTAGATCATCTAGTGTAACATGCTCATGTGTCTTAGCTTGGGCTGCTATAGCAAATACCACCGACTGGATGGCATAAACAACAGATATTCATTTCTCACAGTTTTGGAGGCTGAAAGTTCAATATCAAGGTGATAGTCCCAGTGATTCCTTTTTCTTGGTTACAGAGGGCCGTCTTCTTGCTGTTCCCTCGTTCCCTCACATGGAGGGAGAGAGGGAAAGGGAAGGGGAGAGAGAGAGAGAGAGAGAAAGAGAGAGAGAGAGAGAGAGAGAGAGAGAGAGAGAGAGAGAGAGAGAGATCTGGTCTCTCTTCCTTTTCTTATGAGGATACTAATCCCATATGGGGGCTCCACCCTCATGACCTCATCTAAACTGAATTGCCTCCCCAAAGCCCCACCTGCAAATACCATCACATGGGGTTAGGGCTTCCATATGTTAACTTTGGGAGAACACAGACATTCAGTCATAACACCTTGGAATAGATGAGGAAACGGGCCCAGCTCCTTGAAATGGCACAAAGGCAGGAGCACCCGTTAGAGACAGCTGCCTTACTTAGAGATTGCTGTCTCCTAGAATGGTAGAGGGATTGAACGGAAGGGTATTGAAGAAAGGCCCTATGTTGGAAAGGAAATAATGGATTCAGAAGGAGATGGAATTATCCCTAGGTTTCCGCAAATCTCCAACTGGAGAATACCCTAGGGCAGTGATGGCGAACCTTTTGAGCTCGGCGTGTCAGCATTTTGAAAAACCCTAACTTAACTCTGGTGCCGTGTCACATATAGAAATTTTTTGATATTGGCAACCATAGTAAAACAAAGACTTATATTTGTGATATTTATTTTATATATTTAAATGCCATTTAACAAAGAAAAATCAACCAAAAAAATGAGTTTGCGTGTCACCTCTGACACGCGTGTCATAGGTTCGCCATCGCTGCCCTAGGGTTTAAATGGCAAATATGGGTTACGGGCACGAGCCATTCTCCCATCTCATGCCTCCTGCAGTCACTGCTAACACACCCTTTGCTCGCAATCTCTGTGCAAGCTCAGAATCCTGTTTACCCCAATTCTCTAGTTGTTATTACAGAACAATTAGAGACAGAGGGTGAAATTTGAGCCTGGGTTCCAGATTGAGTAACAAAACACCGTGTTTCTGGATCACAATTATGTAAACACTTGCTCCAAATGCTTCCCTCCTGGTTCCTACTCTGGCCTTGTGCATTTGCTTTTGATGGTCACGGTTGGCCTGTGCCCTTCACCCCATGGCCTTCTGACTTTCAGAACATGATATACTCTCACGTCCAGCTTTGAGGAATTAAAATATTCGTTCCCTTTGGATGAGTCACTCTTCTTCTTATATCTCGAATTCAGTGATAGCAACTCCACTCAAGTGATGGAAGTAACCCTCCCTCTCTCTCTCTTCCTCTCTCTCTTCCTCTTTCTCTCTCTGTCTTCCTCTCTTCCTCTTACTTTCTCTCCCCCTTTGTTTCCCAGTGAATAATAAGAGGGAGTAACAATTGACATATGCAACAACATAGATGAAAGAAGCAGATAAAAAATAGAGCGCATACTGTTGGATCCCATGTCTACGCAGTTCTGAAAAAATGCAAATCAGTTTATAGTGAGGAGAAGCCAGATCATGGTTTGCCTGGGACCGTGGATGGGAGTGGGGACCACAGAAGGGGAGGGAGGGGGAGTTGTACAGGGGCACCATGAAACTTTCGGGGCGATGGTTAAGATCTTCATCTTCATTGTGACGCTACTTCCACAAGTGTATACATTTGTCAAAATTTAGCGAATTGTTAGATCCTTCTAGGGTTTGCTTTTAAGCTCTGTGAAGCAATACAGAGCAACATTTTATCTAGGGCTATTTTTCCCCATTACGGAGGCAAAACTATTCCAAATATTTTACCCAATACTCCATGAAATATGAGATTTTCCACTCTGGCTACTGGGAAAAAGAATTATTCCTGGCCCCATGTCAGCCACG
Organism: Myotis lucifugus; assembly: GCF_000147115.1. NCBI lineage: Eukaryota > Metazoa > Chordata > Mammalia > Chiroptera > Vespertilionidae > Myotis > Myotis lucifugus. Next base: position 1,737,019 of record NW_005871161.1, read on the forward strand.
GAGAACGATCCCTCTACTTGGTTTTCCCGCTGGCCTCTGGTACTCTCCTCACACCCGTGTGAGGTTAGTGCTCAGCTGGAGTCCTCAGCAGTACGTCAGGGGGACTGGGCTGGTCTCTGGTGCTCCGTCCCTGAGCTCTCTGGGCTCCTGTACTCTGTCCTCCAAACTCCAGCCACTTTGGTTTCCCCATGTTCTCAGCTCCATCGCCTCTTCTCATGAGACCACCGGGCTCTGCTGGGCTTCTCATCCCTGTCCCAGGAGCTGGAATCTCCCTGCAGACAGGGAGCTGGGCAACTGTAGGGCTGCCTCGTCACTTCCCTTCTCTCACAGATCACTGTCCTTTATTGTCTTATGTCCCATGTCTCGAAAGATGCTGTTTCATATGTAAGTTGGGTTTTAGGTGTTTTAGGTGACAGGGCAAATCTGGTCCCTATTGCTCCACTTTGACCAGAAAAGGATGTCTCTTTTCCCTCTGGATTTATGAAATGGGTTGAATCATTTGATGAGGCATTCCCTTTTAGTTCTGCTCTCAGAAAATGCCTTTAATGGCACCTCTTTCTCCTTTTCTGTCCCCACCATTTAGAGAAGAGAGTTTGGATATTGCACTAAAAATCTTTCTTTTACGACTGACAGTATAAGGCAGATTTCTCAAACTGGAGGCCTACAGACTAGATCTGACATAAACGTGTGTGTGTGTGTCTGCACAGTCCTTAAAAAAATGGACTTGATGTTCAACAGTAAAGCTCTGGAGTTTTCCCACAGGGGTGTGGCTTTCTGGCTTCTCTTGGAAAGTCCCAATAGCTGACTCTTGGAAAGTCCCAATAGCTGACATCGTTGGCTCATGTTCCACATAGCCCCATTTGTCTTAAATGCATGAGCAGCTCGGCTGGTGTGGCTCAGTGGTTGAGTGTCAACCCAGGAACCAGGAGGTCATGGTTCAATTCCTGGTTAGGGCACATGCCCAGGTTATAGGCTTGACCCCCAATAGGCCTCCCACCCTCACCTTTGGTACTTGGCTGGCCCAGGAGGGTGTGGATCTGTGGCCCCTAGTGTGGAGGTGAAGAGGCTCCGTTCTGGAGTCCTAGGGGTCCTGGTTCAAATCCCTACTCTGGCATTTTGGTTACTCACTGTAGTACTTTCTCTGTCTGCATGTTCTTGATGCTACAGACACGCTTCTTGCTTCTTCTGTGCCCCATGTAACGAACCCCTGCTCCTTGCGGGCTCTTGCTTCCTTACCCACCAGGCTCTGCCTCCTCTGTGCTCTGTGCTTTGGCTTCCGAGCCCACGGCCAGCTGCTTTGCTTTCACTCCCATCCAAGTTTCCTTTAGAAAGACTTTCTGATGGGTTCAGTGAATCGTCATCATCCCTTTTGGGCAAGTGCTCTGCACCAAGAGAACTCAGAAAACCAGAAGCCACTGAACTTTTGTATTAAAGGTTTTTTATTGATTTTTAGAGAGAGAGAGAGGAAGGGAGAGGGAGAGAGAAACATTGATGTGAGAGTAAAACATCGATTGGCTACCTTCTGCCTGTCCCTATTTGGGAATCAAGCCCACAACCCAGGCCTATGTCCTGACCAGGAACTGTACCAGCAACTTCTTGGTGTATGGGTCGATGCCCAGCCAACTGAGCCACGCTGGTCAGGGCTCAAGTGCCCATTTTTGAGCCGATTAACTTGATTCACTGTATTGCAGGTCATAAGATCAGCTTTCTTTTTTTTTAAAAATATATTTTATTGATTTTTTACAGAGAGGAAGGGAGAGATATAGAGAGTTAGAAACATCGATGAAAGAGAAACATCGATCAGCCGCCTCCTGCACATCTCCTACTGGGGATGTGCCCGCAACCCAGGTACATGCCCTTGACCGGAATCGAACCTGGGACCTTTCAGTCCGCAGGCCGACGCTCTATCCACTGAGCCAAACCGGTTTCAGTGAGAGATCAGCTTTCTTCAAAAAGTTAGTGGGCTTGCCAGGTCCTGAGAGCAGAACCGACTTCTCTGTGCTGCTACCTCTAATTCACTTTGTATGCTACCTAGGACCTCGAATGTATTCAAACAGTAACTTACAGTCATGATGCTGACAAAAGCAACAATAATTACCACAGTGATAACTACCCTTGGTGAAGCACTCACTATTTCTAAGGCATCATATTCAGCACTTTGCACACATGAGCTCCTTTTATCTCGATGTGACTCTAATAGTAAGGACTATTTTTTGTTTCCATTTTAAGGATGAGGAAACACTCCCAGGGAGGGTAAGTGACTTTCCCAAGCTCATGTCAGGGTCAGGAATGAAATTCAAACCCAGACAGATCTGATTCCCAAACATTTCACAATGAGGCCCAGAGAGAAAGCCAAGTGTCCATAGGATGTGTCGCTGGGATCACACCATGGGGTAGGACTTAGGATGCGTGGAGGCTCCTCCGGGGAAAGAGGGAGGCCTTTGGAACCGGAAGGGGGACAGGCAGGAGGGGCATTGGGTACTGGGTGCAATCACAGTGGCTCCCACGAAAGGCGGAGGTTTCGCATCATGGAAACATCACAGCTTCTGCGGCCGCGGACGAGGGTCCCAGCCCTGCCAGTCACTGGATCCATGACCTTCTGAGAGTTCCTTCACCTCCGTGACCCTCCGCTTCCTTTTCTTAAAATAGAGGGAACCGTATCCTGCAGCAATAATGACTCTGAAGAGCTGTTCAGAGGGTTCAAGGAGCTAAGACATGTCAGTTTCCTGGGACAGAGAGGACGCTCCGTAAATGCTACTAGAGCTCCTCAATCCTGGACCTGCAATTCCTAAACTTTCAACGTCTCTGAAAAAGTTTGGAGCCAAAATAAATCTGGGGGCAAAAAATGACCCAAACGGACACGAGGCGACTTACAAGTCTTATGTGAGTTAGATTTGGTAACGGGGTCCTGTGAGATACACAATGTACACATCCTATCCTGTCTCCAAGGCCTGCAAAGGTCTGTACCTGAAAGTCCTCCGGCCTCAAGGACTTTGGCTGAGGGACTGCGGCCGGGTATTGTCGTTCCCATTACCCCATAGCTTCCTGTGCGGTGTGATGAATCCCGGCAGAAAGAGCTGCCTGTCTTGTTCAGTTTCCCCCCACCCCTGCACGAATGCCTGCGACGTGGTTGGAATTGGGTGAACGCGTATTGATGAACTGAACGAGAGGACGATAGGGTCGTGGTGCTGAAGAAAATAAAACGCAGTCCCAGAAAGCGAGAGAGGAAAAGTCTGCATTCCTCACCCTCTTCTTTCCTTTGGTCTTTTAAAGGGTTCCGAGCCTCTGGAGGGGCCCGTCATTAACCGGGGAGCGGGAGGAAGGGCTGGAAGCCGCCCAGAACCTGGAGAAGGCGCTGGGGGAGCGGAGCTGGCAGCAGCGTCTGCGTCCTGATTCTGAGCAGGGCCCGGTTGCCTTTTTTGGAGGCCTGGCTGCCGCACAGCTGCTGCGACAAGCTTTGCAGCCAGCATGTGAGGCAAAGCTGGGAAAATCCCACAAAGCGATATTGTATCTGCTTGTGGTCGAGTCCGGGCTCCAAATTTGGACAGTGGAATTTGGTGGGAAAATGGGAAATGCATCAGGGTGACAGAGGGAACCTAAGATTTATCCATGCGGCGAGCAGCTATTTCCAGAGAAGCCAGCACGTGGTGGGGATGTTTCTGAGAAGGAGGAGGCGGGGGAGGGACCCACAGCTCACTGCTGAGCTGATCAACCTGTTGAAATCTTTCAGCGAATGGGAACACCAGCGCTGGCCCACCATACCTTCCCGATCACCGCACACCAGGATAGACAAGGTGGCAAAGCGGGCTGAGGAGTGGGAGGAGGCGAAATAGAGTGTATTCTTGGATTCTTATTTATTCATTATTGTATTATTTTCCATAGGAACAACTGTAAACCTACTTTTGCCCCACCCTGTCTATGGACATTTAAAAAGCATGAAACCAACTGATTAGAACATAAAACTACTAGAAGCAGTTGAAGCAATTGTACTCGATGCCAGGATTGCATGTTGCCAGGCTCCTGTTTAAAGCTATTGAGCTGTATCTCGGTGAGAGTTAGAGGCCAGAAAGGGCCAGCGCAGGCCAGGAAGGCTCTTAATTGCCCTCGCAGGGGAGTTTTTGGTAGGGAGGCCGTCTGAGACTCGAAGCGGAGAGGAAGGCCGCTCCTCTCCGGCTCTCTGATGTTGGATCTATCATGGAACCTCTCTGAACTCCCATCTTTAGTCTGGAGAATGGAGCCTCTAACACAGCTTCCAACTCTTCCAGAGCAAAAAGATTGTGCATATGAAAGGCCTTTGTCACATGCTGTGGTGGTATTGAAGAGGGCTCGGGGGAGGCCAATGTCAAAATAATTGGTCCTCAGTGTTAGGAATGTCCTCGTGGGCCATGCATCATTAAGCCAGAGGTTGCCCTCACCACTGCTGGCTGAGTTGGGTTCATGGCGTTTAAGAACCAGGTTAAGGTACGTAAAGTTCTAGAATTCTGGTTTCGATCGGAAGCTCTGGAAACACTGATCATCATTCCAGCATAGACTCAGTGTCCAGGGAAAATGGGGGGATGGACAAGGGCTTTGGGGAACCCCAGAGAGCTCTGCAGTGTGTCTGGAAGGAATCTGGTTTCATCCTCCCTCACTCACAGCATCTGCATAGCCCATGACATTTGAGATTTTGACCTTTAAGGTGCTGGAGACCTCAGTTAAGATGCTAGTGATTTTGGAGAAAGTTAAAACATCAAGCAATTATGAAGCACTAACATCCCAATTGAAATCTACTGAATAACAACAACAAAAAAAGAAAACCAAAACACACCTAGTTCTTTAGCTAGACACAGGGGCCAGCAAAAATCCCAAATGCCACCTGGGGCTAAAATGGGCTGAGAGTTGAGAATTTTTGCCAAAGGTCCGTTTAGAATTCTAAACAGTAGCTGCGGATTGCTGACTGGGCAGTGAAGAGCCCACACCATCTAGGCTTGGGCCCAACAAGAAAACACTGTATGTTAGCTTCATACCAGAATCTTATTTAAGAATTGGAAGAGAATTAACACTACAAACCCATAGAAGCCTGTCATTCTTTGCTGCCACCTACAAACACACACACACACACACACACACAACTCTGGCCTCATATCACCTACTTCTCTGTGTTTCCACCAACCACAGTGTCTTTCCCCAGCTGTCCTTCTTGCAAAAACTCTCTACTTCAGAGCTCCTAAATGATTTCTGTCCCGGGGACCTTTTTGCTAGATAGACAAAGCCTGTGAACCTCTTTTGAAAATAATGTCTTTAAATGTATCCAATAATATATATTCTAATAAATGAGAAATAATATGTATCATGATAACATGCTATACTATGGACCATATTATTCCACATGTATGCTCAAATTCAAAATCAATTATATTTAAATACAACCATCAAAATATCTTAAAAAAGCATTTGTGTTATAGTAACGTGTGGGCTTCTTTATTAACACATCCAATAACAAGTCCTAGCAGCAAGTTTAATAACTACCATAATTCTGAAGTGGTAATGTGTATAAACGACATCGTGTGATATTTGCAACATGGTAATGTGATATGAAAATACCTGTGATTTCCACAGATGACAGTTACAATTCATAGTTCTGTGGTTTGTTGCTTACATTCAAACTCGAAGGAAATGCCAAATTTCAGGGAGCAATGCGTGCAAATGAAGAGGATCTCGTATTCCCAGCCAAGTACACAGACCACCACCGCCGCCCCCCCCCCCCGCCCCTCAAATGCTCTTTCTTGATTCTTCCCTTCTGTCTAAAAAGTGAGCCGTTGGCTTTAGGGTCAGTGTTTGTGCCTTGCTCTATTTCTACATGTATGACCTTGGCCATGGAACTTGACGGTGCCTGGTTTTCTTAACTCTAACTGGAAACAACAAGCCATCATTGGTGCTATTGTTCTGATACAATCTCTGCATCCTGACCCCATCCTCTCTGAGGAGTCAGGGCAGTGTCCCTTCCACCTCGTGCAGTTGGCTGACTGCTTTGTGTCTGTAGGATTTAGTGCTGGGTTCACACATCTCAAAAGTGCAGGACAGGTGTTCAACCACCTGGAAGTTCTCAGCTGGACGAGGGGCTGTGTGTTTGCATCATCTGGCTGAGTGTGGGTGGGGATCCAGCTTTACCTTCATGTGAAACTACTTCAGGGAGCCACAGGGAGCAGCCTGGCTCTGGCTTGATGGTTTCGGCCACAGTGAGCAAGAAGAAGGCTCATTTTGCAACAGGCATCCATGAGCCTGAACTGAGGATCAGAAATTCTGGGCATGCCTCGTGTGCAGATGGTACAGAACAATTAGCATGGCATTGGCTTAGTTTAGTTCATTTTAGGCTCTCTTTTCTTTTTTCTTTCTTTGTTCTTTTTTGTGGACTGAAGGAGGAAGGTGGTGTGTGTGTGTGTGTGTGTGTGTGTGTGTGTGTGTGTGTGAACTGTCCCCGCCTGTTTGTGGGAAACCTGGGTTAAGAAGGCATCATGGTGTCCCTTGCAGAAATCCATCCCTGCCCCTATCTCGAGTCCCATGGACACAGCTTGTCTTAGTCACATCAGGCTGCTATAACGGAATACCACAGGCTGGGTGCTTAAACAACACACATTTACTGCTTACAGTCTGGAGACTGAGAATCCAAGATCAGGGTGCCAGCATGGTCGGGTTCAAGTCGGAGCTCTCCTCTTGGTTTACAGATGGCCGCCTTCTTGCCTTCTTCCTGTATCCTGTGGTTGTGAGAGAATCCGTCTTGTGTCTTCTAACAAGGGCATCAATCCCATTCATCAGAGCTCCACCTCCCCAGGGCCCCACCTCCAAATACCACCATGTTGGGGATCAGAGCTTCAACATATGAATGCTGGGGGCATGCCCACATTCAGTGCATAGCAAGCACCCAGGAAAGGCTGGAGGGACTCTCCTTAAGGCACGCTGTGAGACACCGGGATCCAAGTGTCTTTGCTCAATGCCCAGTTTCCTTATTCCTGGAAAAGAAGGCAAGGGAGGCAAGGAGTGCCAGTGGAGACTGGGTGCCATCTGTGTTCCTGATGCATGTGCATACATCTTCCCATTTAGTCCTCCTTCCAGTGCAGTGGAGTAGGTGTGTCTCACCCCTACTATACAGTCAGAAAACTGAGGAGATGTAAAATCACTAGGAATGAGAACAGAGTGGGATTGAGGCATTTTTTCACCTGGGGATTCACTTATGCATGGAACGCACCTTCCGCCAGGCCCTTGAAATCTGGCAAATGCAGGAGCATCCGGAAGCAGCCTCCTTGTTGAGGACACAACCCTGTCCCCTGGGGCACTGGCAGGTACAGTGGTGAGGACCCCTCCATTGGCTCCATGTCCAGCCTGATTGAGGTCACCTGTGAAGGTGAGAGCACAGAGATGCCAAGTGCAACAGAGATAGACTTGTTCAAGAGCCGTGGGAGGTCCCTGCTGGGGTCGCCTGGTCACAGATGGTGACATTCTGAATGGAGCTGAAGTGCGGTGTGAGTGAGGAAGGCAGGAGAGTGAGATATGAGTTATTCCTGCCCCTTAATCTCATCTGTGCCCAGGGACAGGGGAGGTCACCCATAACCCCTTACCTGGATGCATTACTGGTCAGTGAATTTGATAGAGGATTTAAAATTTCCCTCCAATTACTTTGTAATAATTTTTTACTTGAAGTTGTAGTTTAAATGAGTCAATGTGCAGATGTTTACAACAGTCTTTTAAAGTCATTCAACCCTCCTGTCCTAGTTCTCTCCTCTTTTCTGAGCAGTTGCTTCTTCTGGTCTCCCTTGTTGCTTTGCCCATTTCCTCTCCCTCCTCCAACCCATGCTCTCCACCCTTTGCTCTCAGAGTCTTCCTTCCCTCCGAGACCCCCAGCAATCGCACACAGAGTCAGTTTGCTTCCGAGTCAGGGCAATGCAGATAAAATATGAATGGGCTTAGGAAATCGCCTTCCACTTTCATAAAAGAAAAACAAAATAGTAACATCGCTGCCAGATCACCCAGAACAAGTTCCAGTTCCCAGGAGCCAGGGAAGAATTTCCCAAGTAAAAAATCAATGGCCATGAGATTACACATTAGTCCGGGGGAGAGCGCCCGGCCTGCTTTCCCAGGGAACATCCATCTTGCTGCAGTAACAGTGGCACAGACAATTTGCCGCAGTGAAGTTGATCTATAAGTGTTTTAATTAAAGTTCTGACAGCCGGTTGAAGCCTTTTTAATTTTTTTGGATGTATCCTATCCATCTTTTCTGTCTGTGGACGGCCATGCCTGGGGAGTTTAACCTATTAGGAAGGTGGACGTTAATGCTCTGGGTGCATTAACCAACTGGGAAGGAAGGGGCATCCATGATTTCTGTTTCTGTTAAGTTCCCTGAGCTCAAAGTTCCAGAAAGGAATCTCTTAGTAAATATTTGTTGAACGTGGAAGCTGACAAACATTGCTCTGGGTCTGTGGGGTGAAGAAGGCGAAATCTGAATTCAGTCCTCCTAGGTCGGTATTGGCTCATATAAGTGATATGCTTTTGGGCAAGATACTAACACTTCCAAGCTTTTCTCCTCATTCATTCATTCATTCATTCATTCGTTTGTTCGTTCGTTTTTTCATTCATTTCAAATTCTTACCCGAGGATATTTTTCTATTGATCTTTTAGGAAGAGAGAGGGAAAGACAGAGAGAAACATTGATGTGAGAGAAACACATTGATAGGTTGCCTTCTACAGGAGCCCTGACCAGGGCCTGGGCCAGGGAGGAGCCTGCAACCAAGGTACATGCCCTTGACCAGAACTGAACTTGGGACCCTTTGGTCTGCAGGCCTACGCTCTATTCACTGAGTCAAACCGGGTAGGGCTTCTCCTCTCATTTTTAAACGAGGACAATTAATACCCAGCTTTATAGGATAGTTATGCATTTAACACCTATGTCTCTGCCATTGTTCACCAATATTTCCAGGCTACACAGTTCATGGCCTATTCGTTGGGGACATAATTCCTCTTCATTAGCCCTGCTGGAATGATCTGAAGTAAAGGACAAAACATATACCTTAAGGACACAACCCAGAGTTTATCCAGAGTCGATATAAGCCAAGATTGACTTGGAAAATTCTGGGTAACCCATCTGTCCACTTAGCCTTCTGCCACTGAACATTTTCCTTTCTCCAAGTGGGCGTGTGAGACTGACATGGGTGCTGCATGTGGGCTCAGCCTCCCCGCTTCTCCTCTGTTGAGCTTGTGATGTCATCAGTTGCCTTTGCCGTCACCAACCGTCATCTCATTCCCCCTAGTCTCCATGCCTAGTAGCCATTATAATTTCAGTTTTCACCATCTGAGAAGGCACAGATCCCAGGATGTTGTTGTTGTCCAAGCAAACAAGCTCCCCTAAGGATGAATTAGAGGGAGGGGTCATGACTCTTTCATGGTCTTTAATGATCTCTCTCTCTCTCTCTCTCTCTTGCTCTCTTTAGCTTCAACCTTGGACAAAAGGTAGCTTTCTATCCCCACTGAGTCTTACATGTTTCTCTCTGTTTTTCTATGCTTCAAGAAGAGGGCACAAAATTACACATGTGAACCAACTGTGTAACGGTGAAGCATTCTATGCTTATAAGACTGTAAAATTATTAACTTGCTGTCTGCTTCATACCGATGTTCTTGGCAGGCGAGGATACATAGGGTGCTGGGAAGGGCTTAGGCCAGTCTAATCATAGCAGGGAGAGTTGAAATAAAAATAAATAAGTGAGATGGTCAAGGCAAGACTGAGTGCTTTTTCTATGACAGATTTTATGTTAGGTATAGTGGGTACAGAGAAAACTAATCTTGGTAACTGTCCTTGAGGTGATCCAAGTTTCAAAGAGGAAACAGACACAGCATACAATAAAAATGCAACATGAAAGGGGCTGTCCAAGGTGAGTGACATCGTGTCACGGGAGACCCAAGGGCAGAGGGACGGATGTTGCTCTAATCAGAGGTGGGTGTCTAAGGCTTCCCAGAGGAGGTAAAGAACAAAGGACTCATGGAGATGGGAGCTGGTTTCTTTGGCTCACCACAGTGCTCCCAGCACTGAAATAGTGGTTGGCACATAGTAGATGCTCATAAAAACTTGTTGAAAGAATAAAAGACTGATTTTGAACTATGAATTGGAAAAAGAAGACAGTGATAACAGAGTTGGGGAAGACACTAGGACAAGGCCTTTCTGCAGAGGGCCTCAGACTTCTCCAGCACCTGCTAAGTGGGGGCTCCTCCTCTACCCTCCCAATTGCTTTCTTAAGCAACTGTATCCTCACTGCAAAGAGTAGGATTTGACCCAGGGATTGGACCAACTCTGCTTTTCTCAATCAATTCCAAACACTTGATATCGCTCCTTAGCTTGGATTTCTGGAACTTTTTTTTTTTTTTTTTTTTTTTTAAATATATTTTATTGATTTTTTACAGAATGGAAGAGAGAGGGATAGAGAGTTAGAAACATCGATGAGAGAGAAACATCGACCAGCTGCCTCCTGCACATCTCCTACTGGGGGTGTGCCCGCAACCAACGTACATGCCCTTGACCGGAATCGAACCCGGGACCCTTCAGTCCGCAGGCCGACGCTCTATCCACTGAGCCAAACCGGTTTCGGCAGATTTCTGGAACATTTTTGGAATTGAATTCTGAGAGTTATTTGAAGAACCAGGGAGTTAACTGCCTTTCCAGGATCACCAAGGATGTTAACTTGGCACCAGCAAAAATCCCACATTCCTTGTGGTGACTATAATTCAAACTCCTGGAAGCAAGCAAAAGATGATACAACTGAAGAGAGCCAAGCTGATGGTCAGCGCCCCAAATGCAGAAGTTTGATTAAGCACGGGCTGTATTTTTGGCTGTTGGAATTAAAAGAAAAATTCAAATTAAATCAGCACTTAATAAAATACTTGTTGAATAAATGAATATTGCTTCTGTTTTGTTGCCCTACAGTTTGGGGTATTATTGTGAGAAGGAATTGGTGCATGATAGAGCGTTATCGTTGGATTCTGACATGTGTGTCTAGAAGCAGGGATTGTGGAAAAAATAATAAGAGGATTGGCAGTCTGGAGAGGTGACTTGAAGTCCCAAATGTCCCATGGTATGACTTTGGGCTGGACCCTTCTGCTAGAGGAACCTAGATTCTATCACTGTCTAAACAGGAGTTTCTTCTGGCTCAGATTTCATGATCCACCATCAACAGTTTGATATGCCTAACTCTTGTCAATAACAATGAGATTTTTTGTTCTTAAGGGATGAAGGCATTCACATTTGTACTTGTATCCCCCATGGTCTTGAAATCAAAGAAACCACAATGATTTGAACTGATTTAAGAATTTCATTTTCGTGCATGGGGAAGTTCAGAGATGGGAAGTGACTTTTCCGGAGTCAGGGAGCAGGTTTGGATATAGGCCTAGAACCTAGAGTCTGACCCTCAGTCTAAGATTCTCTAGGTTTCACCATCCTAATCAATACTAGTGGCATTGTGCAGGAGAGGGTCAGACTGAGGTGCACAGAGGTCAATGGCTTGTCTAAATGATGTATTGGTCTCCGTGGCCTTGAATGAACTGGTTGTGGTCATGGAGGCCTATTGGCCAGATTTTCCTTTGGTCATTTTACAGCTTGCCATGAGACAGGCTCACCTTAAATGTACCTATACATCCAGAATAGCCAAACCACAGCCTTTTCAGGCTAAGCTGGGTCTCCAGCCCCATATATGTTGTATTCAGTGTCCACACCCCTGCCAGATCTGACACTGGCCAATCACACCCTCAAGTACCTGGTTCTGGAGAAGCCGTGATTTAGGACACGTAAAAAAAAGAAACAACAGAGTAACTCAAAGAGCTGTTTCCTACTGGGGTTTGGGTAGAGTTGACTAAGATCCTTTGCTTGGTTTATGGTTGAGATAACTAGGCACATAACTCACTTTGAGAGCAACTCAGTTAGACAGAAGGGTTTCGAGAATCTAGCATCACCATTGGCTTTGTTGATGTCCAGTGTGGGACATGGGGGATTCTTGAACATTTCCAGGGCTACTGATGTATGTGCATTGTCCACAATCCATATAAAGTTCAGAACACTTAATATAGTGACTATCGATGGAGACAAAGAGGGAGTTTTATGAAATAAAGGCTTCAAAAATATTACTCAAGGAGTCTATGGATACGTATGTGCAGCCTCTCAATTAGGTGAGAGCCAGGAAGACGTGGGTAAATCAAAGGCAGTGCTGACTGTATTTAACTAAATTCAACAAGTGACAGGCACAATAACCTAAAATGGGAATATGAAGGAATATGGAGGAAGGAGAAATGAAATCTAGTGGGCAATGGCATTTTGGAAAGGCTTCTTAGAAAAGATGAATTAGACTGGTACGTGTAGGATAGGGGTTAAAAGGCTTGAATTTTGAGTGGCCTTGAAAACCTTACTTACCTCAGTTTTGTTGCCCATAAAATAAGAATCATGATGGTATCTGCATTTAGGGTTATGAGGATTAATTCATTGTTCTGTGTTATATGCATAGCAAGTGCTTTATATAGATCAAGTATTAAATGTTAGCCATCGTCATTATTATTATTTTATTGAATGTGATGGTTTTTCAGAACGATTCTGCAGCCTTGCCTGGCTGACTGTTTGGGGATGGGTATTAGGGATATGCTGATTTTTAAACCATTGTCTCGCAGCTAGAAGCCCATAATTCCATAGACTGCCTTCGAAGTTAGGGTTTGGAGTGAATCTGCACATTTTATTTCTCCTTTCCTGCTGGCTCCTTGTTAGTTTCCCCCAACAGGGGCCCTAGAGAGAAACTGGAAGATAGGAGGAGCGGGTGGGGACTTGCTTCTTTCTGTTTGTTGCAGCTGCTCTCCATGCCATCCCAGAAACAGCCCTCCATCCCAGTATGTGCATAGGCCATGGTTCATTCCAATGTCCAGACTCCTTTGCAGCTTCGGTGCATTCCTCAGAGGGAGCCTGGCGGCACCCTTCCTTACAGGACTGACATTCCCTTCTTCCAAACTCAGGAAGGAAGGAAGCAGCCAGGCAGCACCCCCTCCCCAGACAGTCTGAGGCCCAGCTCCCTGCACCCACTTCTCTGAGCTCTGGCTTCCAATAACCCCAACCTCTGCCCTTTCATCAGCCCGAATGGGGCTCCTGGCTGCCACGTTTTCATTGCATTACCATTCCCCAGTGTTGACTGGTCAGTCCTCCAATAACTTTTTAACCAATTCCCCATATTAATTGTCTTTGTCAACATCTGTTTTGCTAACTGGACGGGACTGATCCAGAATAACACTGAACAGCTAGGAAGCACCTTCAAATTCTCCCATGAAACAGGCTATGGAAGCCTGCTGCCTCCTGGCCCAAGCCTCAGTTTCACAACCTCTAGCATTGCATGGGTGAGCATATGGTAAGTACCTACTAATAATAATAACAATAATACCTACAATTATGACTCTATCTTTCTATATTCCCTACCCCCATTTTGTTCCAGCTTAGCTATAAAGCCTGTGTTTCCATTGCCATCTGGGTACAAGGTGTCCTGATTTTTTACCTGAAGCAGAGAATATTCTAGACACCAATGCTGGCAATTGATTCTTCAGAAAGAGAAGCTATGCTCAGCCTATCACATCTGGATGCAGTTCCTGCTCCGAGATGATTCACATGCGCTGCTCCTCAGGCCCTTCCCGCCGGTGTCCTGGCAGAAACTGTGCAAGGTTCCAGCCGGGGCTGCATCCCACTCGGACGCATCTCGGCCTTGGTCTCACCACGGGGCTGCTAACCAAGAGCGCCGGCGAGCCTCGGAGCGGGGCTTTCTTTGGGCAGGGAGCTCTCATGGTGTGTCAGGATTCTATCACTCACCCTCCAAGAGCATCCAAAAGAGAGATAAATTGTTTGGTTGGGAGAAATGAACCGCAGATTGATCCTATCTGTTTTAATTTAGCGCAGGATGGCTTAGGCTCCTCCAAGGAGCCGATGGGCTATTGATCTGACAAGGGGATCATCAGAGCATCAAAGCGGGGGCTGGGCGGGCAGTGTGGAGCACTTGGGGCTCTGCCAGGGTGGCCTTCTTGGAATGAAAGCTCTCCCTTCATTGCACAAGCGAGCGCCTGCCTTTGCCTGCTCTCAGGCCTGATTGGAGCCAGGGCTGGGGGTCTGGGCCGGGCATAGCATGCGTGGTGGAGCAGGGAGGCCCGGTTCTGAGCCGGGTTTGTTGGCAGAGGGATGAAACTTGGCAGTGGAAGGGAAATAAGCTGAGGGGGAGGGGTGTGAGGGCGGGTCCGGGCTCTGGGTGGGCCCCGTGGAAAGATGAAGATAGAAACAGGACAGCTGGAATGAGATTCAGCTGGTAGATCCCGAAGACCTCAGGGTCTCTCTTTTCCTGCTTGGCTTTCCTTTCAGAGCAGTTCCTGTGCCCCTTCCCCATGTCTGTTTCATTTCTGCCTCGTCTCTGGCCACCCCCCCCCCCCAGCCCCCTTCTCTTACCGCTGCAGGCACCTCGGGATGGGCCTGGTGACCCTGGGGTTCGGAGGAGCCAGACCAGAGGTGTGTGCCGAGGTGGTGTGTCCAGCTGGGTCCGACCCCGGGGTGAGGGGGCCACACTGCCCCCCACTGTGCTGAAGCTCTGTTGGGGCTGATGGAGAGTTAGGAGCTTGCTGCTTCGGAAGCTCCCAGATGGGTCCGGCGGAGTTCCTGGGATGCCAGAGTGACTGCTGTGTCAGGGCACCCTGACATGTGAGCCCTCGGGACACCCAGCCAAGGCCTGAGCATCAAAGGGCAAGTGGAGACAGAAAGGCCCACAGAAAGGGCAGATGATTCAGACAGTGACACTTGGCGTTGGCTTTTGCAACCTCCCTGAGCCTGACTGGCATGACCCTGGGCTCCCTGACTCCGGGGAGGCCTCTTTCTGAGGGTAGGGATGGCAGCAGGCCCGAGAGCTGTGGGCACCTCTGAGGGGTCGGCCAGCAGGCTTCTAGGTTCTGGGGAACCGGCAGTCACCTCACCGGGCTCCTGGAACTTGCATCCTAACGAGAGAACAGCAATAAGGAAAAAAAAAAGATTTCTTTTAAAGATACTAATATAGATAAGATTGTTGATTATCATGTGAAGGTCAAAATTAATCTTTAAAATGCAGCAAAGGCCACTCCCTCTAAGTACTTATTCAGGGTCCCTTCCCCTTCTAAACTGGTCTTTTCTGATTTTTAATTCAAGTTTATGGGTGGGAAAACAGAGACAGGACTAAGCTTACACACTCAGTTTGGATTTTTCACAGAGCAGAGCCTGTGTTTGCTTCCATTTTCTGTTCATTTGAAGGAAAATAGGATTTTTGATGCCCGAAATGATAATGATTTCTTTTTTTTCCATCGAAGAGAAATATGACTAGGGGAACAGCGAGGTTCTTGCCACGGTGGAAAAATAATAAAGTATATTAATAGCTGAACAAATGGATCTTGCTGGGAAATATTTTAGACTTTCAATGGTCTCACGGAGATAGAATATTCTTTGAGCCTAAAAAGATTTTCTTTTTCCTTTTGGATTTTTTTTAAACAAAAAGACCCACATGCCTTTCAGTTACAAATGCCCGGTCATTTGAAGCGAAGCTGTTCAGACCCCAGTGTAACGGAGGCCCGAGTGCTTGGGGTGCTGCGGCCTACACGTGTGTCCGCCGGCGAAGGCCCCTGGACTGACCCCCTCTGCTTCTCCTCCCTTCTCAACGTTCCTGTACTGACTGGGGCCCAGGGCTTGCAATCTGTGGCCCTAAAACAACGATTCTTACACAAGAGGGAATGAGGACAGACTGTGTGTTTCATCTGTGGAAGATGACTTACGAGGGAAGGGGATTTCCTACCTCTGCTTCCAAGCTCCTTGGTCCGAGGGAAAATGCAATGCAAGGCCTTTTGCTGCCGCAGACCTGCACGAAGTTTCCTGTGTGATAAAGGGATCTGGGCAGCTGGATGCCGGGGAAAGAGATTTTGGACTCAACAAATCTGGTTTGAGTGTTGGCCCCAAACTGGCCAGCGGTGTGACTTTGAGCTGTCTGACCTTGGGCAGTGCCTGGGTCGGGGGTCTGCAGGGGAACAGGACCAATACATCCACATCCTGCTGAGAGAAGTCCTACTGTCTGCAACAGGAAAACTGGCTGTGTGATCAGGCCTGAGTCTGAAGGCCCGAGACCCAGGGGAGCCGATGGTGTAGGTCTTGGTGTGAGGTCAGAAGACCAGTGTCCCAGCACGAGTGGCAGGAAAGATCATATCTTTCCTTCCTCCTCCTTTTTTGTTCTATTGAGACCCTCGAAAGATTGAATGATGCTCATCGTAATGGGAAGGCCCATCTGCTTCACTCTGTCCACCGACTCAAATGCTGACCTCGCCCAGAAGCACCTTCTCAGACACACCAGATAGATGCTTCCCCAAGTCTCAGGGCCCCTCGGCCCCTGTCAGGTTGATACACAGAATGAGCCATCGCGCACAGGTTGCCTAACCTTTGTTGTCTTCCGTTTTCCTGTCTTTAATGAGGGAAGTAATAGCTCCCCATCTCTTGTGACTGTTAACAAGATGAACGACTTTACATACTTAAAACATGTAAGTGTCCAGCACATAGTAAACGTGGTATGTGCTAGTTCTGAGTTACTCTGGATCTCAATTTTGTGACTCATGAAATGAGGTTAACAATGATACCTTATATAGCTCAGTTGTTTAAATGTCATGGAACAATGCACCATTTTAGAATTAGTAGTATATTAAGTAAATGGAAAGTATTTAGCCCACGTAAATTTTTTAAATTTAAACTTTCCTATTTAGACAGTTTGATTTTTTTTCACTGATTTAATCAGTATTCAATTAAGTAAAACAAAAATAACCTCCAAATTGGCCTTGATCTATTTTAACATTTATTGCTGGTGGTTGGTGAGAAACTTCAGAAGGATTTTTATTTACATGTGTTTTGTAAAAGTCAATACAGTGCATTAAAAATTATGAAAATACAACAAATGAGCAAAACAGCTCATTATTTCTTAGTAGACCTGAGAGGTAAGGGAGGCCCCTCTAGAACACTTACAGATAGACTTTAGGAATAATTCAACACAGTATAATCTCATTCTATCAACTCGCTCACTGCATATCTCCTAAGCATCAGGTACTGCATTTAGTATTTAAATTTTTCTGCCCCTGAGGAGGTGGCCTAAATTTTCTGTGATTTCAAAGAAAGCTATTCCACTAAGTGAATGAGGATAGAATCATAACTTTTTAAAGTCAAAAGAGAACTTAGAGGTGAGTTCACCCAATCTTTCATGCAATTAAAAATTCTATAATATCATTTATTCATATGTCAATTTATTTGCTCACTCATCCTACAGCTCCTGAGTGAATCCTGTATGTCACAGATGGAGGAGAGCAAAGGTTAAAAGGACATTGTGTTGGTTAGGAAGAAAGAGAGAGAGAAAAAAAATTTAATTGTAGAGGATGAGTCCAAAGTTGGCAGAGGAGGCAGGCAGGCTGGAGACCCAGGGAAGAGTATGCAGTTCAAGTCCAAAAGCAGAATTCCTTCTTGCTTGGGGAGGTCAGTCTTTTCTCCTAAGACCTTCAACTGATTGGATGAGGCCCACCCACATTATGGAGGGTAATCTGCTTTACTCAAAGTCTGTTGATTTAAATGTTGTCATCAAAAGCATAACTTCACAGAAACATCTAGAAAAATGTGTGACCATATATGGGTACTGTGATCTAGCTAACTTGACACATAAAATTAGTCATGACAGACACCATCCTTGCCCCTGCCAGCCTTATAATATTGAGTGAGGTACATAATGAAAAAAACTTACTGTTCTGTGTAATTATTGTTTGCGATAGAAAAGTATTCCAGGTGCCTTGGAGGGTGTCAGGGAAGACGTCTCAGAAAGTGGTCATGCAAACTGGATCCTGAAATTTGAGATATGTAAGGCTTGGCAAAATTGAAAAGGGCACAACATATGAGAAAACACAAGCGCTGGAAAGGAGAAATGAACACACACACACACACACACACACACACACGCACACACGCCACTATAATCACAGTGTGAAAGTCGAGGGTTGTCAAAGACAGTCTGGCTATTGTGACACATCATCATTTGTATTAATCATTGAAATTCTAGTAGCAGCTATCTTGCCTCTCATAAAGCTCAGGTCCTATGTATTGAACTTGCTGTATTTAAAAACATCTTTTCCCCAGTGCCTACATTTCTACCATTAGAAATACCTTCCTTTTGCTGTACTTTTCTTCCAGTATGAATTCCATTTCAAATAATATGACGTCTTTTAATGACAACGTGCCTGACAGTGCATGAACACTACATCTGAGTCTCACAAACTGTACATATGAGATAACTTTATGTCCATATGAAAAGCCAGAAGACTGAGAATTTCAGACAGGATAATTGCTTGTCTACAGTTACGTAGGTGGTATTAAATGGAAAAGGCAGAATTTGAGTCTAGGATTTTCTTGCTCTGTTTTAGCTGCACCAGGGGGTTACAAGAAAAATGGCAGCGGGATCCAAGCAGTTAACTGAAAAGAGTGAAACAGGTGTGTGTAGATGCACATATACCTGTGTGACAGGTGGGGACTGCAGTGAATTGTAGAGCCATAAGTTACCCAAAAGGGCAGGTGTTACTCAGCCCCGGCCAAATGTTCCCCTTGGGAAAAACAGGCCCTGTGTTGCTGGCTCTCCAATTTTCAAGATAAACTGGAATTCTTTTCCCCCCTTCTTTTAAAATATCAATTCTCTTTATTTTTAAGTGCTGGCCCCAATACATAAAAACACCACGCAGGCCAAATAAAACACACCTAGTGGCTGGGTGGTTCCCTTGAGTCACCAGTTTTTGACTTTTGATCTATAGTATTATTCCTCCCAATATGTAAATGTTTCTAACATATTAGCATTGTAGCACCTCAGAGTGCTTAAATATGTAGGAATAATATTTGTGAAGCCAAATGTGGTTTCGTATGACTTGCATCAGAACCATGTGAGGCAGGCAGGGAAATGATCATCATACTCCTATTGTCCTTGAAGAAACGCAAGCTAAAAGGAATGAGCAAGCCTGTCCTAGTACACGCACTATGGGAGACGGACTCACATCCTCCAGCCCAGAGTCATCCCCACTATCCTATACAACTTTCTTCAACACTGTTCAGTGGGCATGAAATGTCAGATATGCAAGGAGAATGAGTGTTAGAGATCCACTGTGCAACACTGAGCCTGTACTTAACAATGCTGTATTGTGCACTAGAATTTTTAAGTGGGTAAAGCTCATGTTACTGTTTATACCACAATAAAAATTTTTTTAAGAGTTAAACTAATCCGCTATCAAAAGCACAAGAGGAAAACATCCATGGATTTCCACAGGCTGGCGTTTGAGGAAATTAGAGAAATGGAAATGCAGAGAGAAATGGCCAGGAATCAGAACCAAGCTAGAGGTCAGGTCTTGGTTACTCTTTGATTCCCTAGAAAGGTGTGGGGTTTGGAACACCCAGACTCTAGCCTGGTGTCCAACGTGGGCATCAATCCAGGGTCGGACAGAGTCTCCCTGCTTACAATGATGTTGGAAAGAAACCTTAAGATTCTCTGATGATTCATCTGTTGAATACATATGCTTAAGAAAGCCTCATGTCTACCTCTCCAGTCCCATCTCCTGTCACGTTCTCTCTTTTCCACGCTTCAGCCATTCTGGACTTTTTTCAGTATTTCATGCCCTTTCCACTATTCCGCCTTATTTGCAGTTCCAATTTAAAGGCCAGTGCTTGTTGTCTTTGTTTTCATGAGCAGAGTGTAATCTTCTTCTTGTTGTGGAAGTCTTTCCATGAATTAGTTTTTCTTATTGAGGAAAACAAGTGATCTGCTTTTAAATAAAATTCAACAAATTGCTTGGCCCAGGTCAAGTTGACCAGACTCCCTAACAGGCACGAGATATTGCCATGTTGGCTAAAACTGTGGAAGTGCAGGGTATTGGCCCAAGGAGGAGTAGAATCCATGGGTCAAGTTGAACAAAGAGTGGTGATACAATCTCTGAAGCAGACACATGTATAAATTACATGTGACTGGATGTGTCTGGCTCTCTTCCCTTCTAACAAAACATCTCCTCTGCCCCGGCTTACGATGGCCTAATTGCTCCACGAAGTCTGGTTTCTCTCTCACTTGACAAAGGTGAAATCCACACACAATGGGTCAGTTAACCCAAACTCCACCAGTATTGCACAGACTTGTGCTGTGCCGTAGGAACATCAATTCACTAAGAACAATGGGATAATAACATCTTACATTTATTTAGCACTTTTCAGCTTATAAATATCCTATAGATTGATATATGCATAAATATCCTGTCATCCTTACAAAAGCCCAGGGAATTAAGATCCTATAGACCAGTGGTTCTCAACCTTCTGGCCCTTTAAATACAGTTCCTCATGTTGTGACCCCAACCATAAAATTATTTTCGTTGCTACTTCATAACTGTAATGTTGCTACTGTTATGAATCGTAATGTAAATATCTGATTTGCAGGATGGTCTTAGGCAGCCCCTGTGAAAGGGTTGTTCGACCGCCAAAGCGGTTGTGACCCACAGGTTGAGAACCACTGCTATAGACTAAGAGTGCTTAGTGGGTATTCCTGTGCTCCCTACTGTGGGGTGGTGTTGATTCAATCCAGGAGGAGATAGTGAAAGACTCATAGTTTCTGACCTCAAGAGCTCTTATTTATTGGTAGATATAACAGTGTAATTAAATCACTGCAAAAGAGTTCTTGGAATGAGTTCAACACACAGGGTGCTGTAAGAACTTAGCAGAGGTGCTCCAACGTTGTAGTGTCTTGGTTCCCAAATTGTGGTCCATAGATCAGCAGCATCAACATCTCCTGGGCGTTGACTGGACATGTGGACCCCCACCCACCTCATCTCCACTGAATGGGAACCTGCATATTAACAAAATGGCCAGGTGATTTATTTCCACATTCAAGTTTGAGAAGAGTTGCTATCAAGGGCACGGGGAGGGATATATACTATATAATTTTCCCATAAGGGGTGACATGTAGGATGGTAAATACTGTGAGATGGCTGGGACCTACTCCAGGAAAAATTGTGGGAAACAGGAGGAAGGGACATTCGTTTCCAGGCAGACAGAGCTTTAATAAGAGAGACTGGAGTGGCAGCAGCTTTGAACATGAGGTGAGCAGGGAAAAGTGGGAAAGGAGCTAAGTAAGTGGATCAGCTGTGTTTGTTGTGAGTCATAGGCACCTCTTTACAATAGCAACACATTATGTTGAGGAGTCTTCAGGGCAACCTGGTGACTCATGGCTCTGGTGACTGGAAATCCATGGTGGAGGGAAGAATTTGCTATATGGCTCTCTAAAGAGCCATCGCCCCGAGGAAGGACGCACTTCCCAGCTCTACCGTCCCCATGGTCAGAAAGCCTTACAAATTACCATTGATCCCCCAACACAGTCTGCCCATATTACACCCTCAACAGTCAAATTCATTCTTTTCCAGGATTGCTGGGGTTTGCCTTTTAAAGGCTAGTCTTGAATTGATTCAAGACGGGGGATTAATGGCTACCTCATGCCTTCCCCGGAAGACCAGCTCTAATGGTGTTCTGATTTTAACAACAGTCAGTTACTGCATTTCCCTGAGTCATTCTCCCCGTCTCCTGAAGATATGGTTTGGCAGAAAAATCTCTCAAGTCCCTTTGTGCACATGTCTTGGAGTCTGTAATGAGATGGGAGAAGATGGAAATTAGGATGAAACTGTGGATAAAAAAGTGAAGCAAGATGATGTTACATTAAATTTATGATGTGACAGGGCAAGCTCATTTTGCTACGTGAAGAATGGTTAATCACTGTTTGAATCAGAGACTATTTACTAGCTGGTTCTCATAAATCAGGGTTGGGGCATAGAAATATTTATCATGAGCTAATGTCATGTGATTTTAATACAGGCGAATATTTTAATAAGATTGAAGATTCATAGACACAATGTTTTAAATGATGGCAGACCTCAAGGCACTAAGAGAGGAACCTCAAGATATTGGAAGTCAAGCAATGCCCTTTAAAAATTGAACTTTAATGATGTCTATGCTCTCTACCCAACATGATCCCTCCTGCTTCCCCCACCCTTTGTAGTTAAGATATTGCCAGATTTATGACACCTGGGTCATTTTCTTGACTACTTTTTCTATTGTGTACACGCTATTAAATGTAATTTACGAGAGTGAGGAATGCATTCACATGTGAATACTTTTACAACTAGTAGGGTGGATCAAATGAAGAAGGCTGTTTGAAGCACTAGCCAGTGAGCCTAGAGTATTAAGATTTAATGTCATTACCAAAAATTGCTGTGTGACCTTGATGAGTCACTGCTCATCTCTTGTCTTCATCCATAAAATGGAAGGGACTGGGTGATCTAGCCACTCTCTGCCCCTGCCCAGACTAGTTCGTCTCAGGAATGTGACTTGGTGCCATCACCCATGTACATACAAAATATACACTTTTGTGTGTGTGTGCTTGGTTGTAAAAAGGGAAAAGTGATAATGGGTCCTTACTAAAAAGACATGTGAGGTTGGGATAAGTTTCTTGAAAGGTGGGCTTTATCAAGTGTGATATTCAAATGCTAATGGGAAAGGATCTTGCAAAATGGGACTTTATGTAAGGAGAAAGCAAATGTTGATAATGTAAGATCTGCCCAGAAGAAGGCAGGGGACCCAATGTGTAAGAGGAAGGAATGGTCTTGGATAAGAGAAACTGTTCATCTATTATGACGGGAGGACAGCTGGAGAGAGTGATATAACGCGTCAGGACTGTGCTTAACGAAGGCTGCTGAAAGAACCACCAGAGAAGCAGCGTTCTTAGAGGAGAGCTAGGTTTCCATTAAGGAAAGCAAGTGGAGTGAATGATCTGAGAAGACATGCACAGGAGGGCAGAGTTTTCTGATCATGGGGCTGCCTTTCCAGACGGCAGAGTAGAAGTAAGTGGAGGGGAGTAAGAAATAGAAAGTCGAGCCTAGGGGCAATGGCTAGGGTTGGAATTCAAAGGCATTGCTTTAGCTTGAAACTCTTACTATGGAAACTGATATGAGAGGCAAGATGGTGTTATTCCTGACGGAGTATTTGTGGAGGGTGGGCCTTAGACACAGTGGGTGGAGGAACAGAGTTACTAGGCTTGAGAAGCTCTCCTCAGTCTCAATGTCAGGGCTCCTGGGAACATGGGGCAGCTTATCCCTCTTCTGGTTTATGGTGTTTCGCCTCCTGAGATTAAAATCCTTTCAGCCCACCTGCCTTCAGATACCATATTCACCCATCTCTTCAGTTGTTCAATCATTTCTTGGATGAATGTACTAAGTAAGACTCAACAGGTCGTAAGTTCATTAGATGGAAGTTTCAGGAAGTTTGCCTTTAATTCAACTAAAAAAATACCCACTAAATTTCTCCCACTCTGTTCCAGCCTCAGTGGCATTTTCAGTGTTATGGGACCAATCCAGGTTTGTTCTCTATTTTTGGTTCTTATCTTTTTTTTTTGTTCCCTCTGCCTGGAATGTTCTCTAAACCTGCGCATGACCTGCTCCTTCACTTAGGTGATATTTTTGCTTAATGTCACCTTTTCAGAGACTTACTTGACCAGGTGATTAAAGTCCCATTATAATACAGCCTTCTCTTACAATGCTTTGTTTTTTCTTTGCCTTTTATTTCAAATATTGGCTTAGCTTTTTATTGTCTGTCTCGCCCACTGGAATGTAAACTCTATGAGGTTAGGAACTTTGTTTTATTTCTTTTCTTACCCACATGCTTAGGAGAGTCCCAATGTGCAGTAAGCACTCAATAACGGTGTTGTTTTACTGCTTAGTGAATGAATGAAAAAACTGGAGCTGTTTTATAAGGTACTGAATTACCTCCTGTGTAGGTATCTCAGCCGTCGCCTGATCATCTGTGAGAGATTTGTCAAGATGATTTTTGCATTGGGTGGGAGGTGTGGTGAGAATATGTCTTAGTTTCCTTCCTACTTTAGTCTTTTCTAATTCATCCTTGCCTATGTATTAGAGATATTTCTTGGACAACTGGAAACAATTGTATGAATTGAAAGAAATGCTTGAGAAATTGGTAATTTTTTTCTAAAGTCCAAGAAAGGAAATGAAGGGATGTTCTCATCCAACACAAAAGTCATGACTTGCTTTGGCCAATGGTACATTATTAACTGTAAAGTATATAGAGACTTGCAAAGTGCTTGTGCCTTGTGGCCTCCCCTATCTTGCTGATATTGGCAGCACTGTGACGACAGCCTCTGCCAGCAGTCAGCTACCTGCTAGACATGTGAGTGAGCTCATCACCAGCAGACCGCCAGTGCCTTAATGAGCCCAGTCAATACATGTGAAGCAGAGATGAGCCATCTCAGCGAAGCTCACTTGACTCAGCCCCAGAGTCATAGGTAAAAAATGGTTATTGTTTTAAGTCATTAATTTTGGGGTAGTTTGTTACACAGCAAAAGCAAACCAATACAAGTATAAAAGAGTTAATTATTTCATAGGAGTGTGGGGGGGAAATCCAAGGCAGAAAGGGCACCAAGAAAACAAAAATGGTGCCTATAAACACCAATTGTAATTGGTTTGCACAAGAGCCACCCAATCTTTCTCTAATGAAAAATAAATCAGCGTATCTATCTATCTATCTATCTATCTATCTATCTATCTTAATTTTAGTTTAGTTTTGTTTTTGTAAAAAACTCAAGCTACTTGGTATAATAAACTAAAAACGCTTGAAATGAACTAGCAAGACTCTGGTTGGCTTGGAACTTTGCAAATTACAGGGTCCATGTCATAAATGACCATCAAGAGCATATGTAATAAAGCTAGCTGTAGGTTTATTTGTAGAGGGGGGTAATTACCATTTATTAAATGCCTCTCTGAGTCTGCTCAACAAAATGAAATAATTTGCTCATGTGTAAACAACTTTTTAAAGTAACAGAACTAGAATTTTATTCCCAGGAATTTTTCCATATGGGTAATCTGGGATTTTCCCTCTCTAAGCTGTCTGCTGCACACAATCTTATAATGAAGAAGAAATTGGTTCTCCTTTGTTCCACTCTCCTTTCCTGATAGATAGATAGATAGATAGATAGATAAATAGATAGATAGATAGATAGATAGATAGATAGATAGATAGATATAGATAGATAGGCATCTACCTGGTTTTGAGTTTGACATCATTAGCTCTACCTGGGAAAGTTATATAACCACAAAAGGCCTCATTTTTTAAAAAATATATTTTATTGATTTTTTACAGAGAGGAAGGGAGAGGGATAGAGAGTTGGAAACATCGAT
This sequence comes from Myotis lucifugus, assembly GCF_000147115.1. Taxonomy (NCBI): domain Eukaryota; kingdom Metazoa; phylum Chordata; class Mammalia; order Chiroptera; family Vespertilionidae; genus Myotis; species Myotis lucifugus. The sequence goes on from NW_005871161.1 coordinate 1,762,330, forward strand.
GAGAGAGAAACATCGATCAGCTGCCTCCTGCACATCTCTCACTGGGGATATGCCTGCAACCAAGGTACATGCCCTTGCCGGAATCGAACCTGGGACCTTTCAGTCCGCAGGCTGACGCTCTATCCACTGAGCCAAACCGGTTTTGGCAAAAGGCCTCATTTTGCTGAGTTTTAAAAGGAGATTGATTTCTATATCAAACGATTTTTACCTGGCTTATCCGAGAGAATGACATGTATGAAAAATATTTTGCAAATTGTGCCCTGAAGCCCAGTAGACAGATGAACTGCCTCAGCAGTTTCACTACTGGCTTCAGGTCCTTTTTCCTCCATTATCAACTCTCTGTGCCTCAGTTTCCTGATTTGCTAAAAGAAGACAATACCATACTTACCTTGTATGGTGCTTGGTTGAGCAAATGAGATAATAGGATACAAAGAGATTATAACAATAACTGGCATGAAATGGGCACTCATGACGTGAGGACTGTTGTTTTCATCCTCCTCCTCCTCCTTCCCTCCTTCTACCTCTTCCTCATTAGGTACCATCACTGTCATTATTAGATTGAAATATGTGTTGACATGCATATATATTCACAGGGTGTTTCAGCTTCATGAGACTTTAGAAATAATGTAATAATTTCTCTCATTTTATAGAAAAAAACACACAAAAATTAACTTGCCTAAGGTCACATGGCTGGTCTATGGCCAAATCTAGACACTGAGCTTATGTATTGCTCTATTAGTTTTCAACTATTTATTTATGAACACAAAAAAAAACTTCAATGGAAAGTTAGATTTTGAAATATACTCAGCAAATGAGGTTTCTGTTTGTGACTGGATGGCAGTGGAAATGACAAGTACCATAATGGTTACATGCCACTGTTGAAACCAGAACATAGGCCACCAAGCTTAGAAAAGGCCACATGTCAACAAATCCCTATTTTTCTCTATTCCAAGATAAAGTCTTTCAAGTTATATATCACCCCGGAAAGGCCATCTGTCTAAAATTGCTTCGGCTTGGGAAAGAGGTTTTAGGTCAGATGTATTACTCTTATTCCACTTGAACTTTATTTTTTTCCATCTCCTCTTGAGATCTGAGACAGTGATCTTTGTCACAGTTCATGATCCGGAGAAAATTTGAAAAATACTTACGATATAATAACCAGGAAGCAGAACCTCTGTATTTGTAGCTCTGGAAAATGGACAGAAGAGAAAGCTGAGTAATCTTCAGTATAGATGGGGACAGAGAAGGGTTTCTTTTGCACCCTTGTAGGGACAACTTCCCTGCCATGCTCTGAGAGCTGCCCACTCCCCAGCCCACTCTGAGAAGGTGTCCATGGTGCAAGTCACACCCACTGCTTCTTATTTTCTTACTAGAGGCCCAATGCATGAAATTCATGCAAGAGTAGGCCTTCCTTCCCCTGGCTGCCAGCACGGGCTTCCCTCTGGCACCCAGGATCCGGCTTCCCTCCAGCCACTGGCAGGCACCCAGGACCTGGGCTTCTCTCGCAGCCCTGGCTTCATCCAGAAGGTTGTCCGGAAGGATGTCTGGTCTAATTAGCATATTATGCTTTTACTATTATAGATTTACACTTTTTCTTCTCACTTCCTGCCCCCCTCCAGGAAGGAAAGGCTGAGCGTTATAATTGGTCTGGGGAAAGTGTTTGGGGAATAAACTCGGTGCTGGTTTAAAGCATAAACTTTGGAGTCCTTGGAGCTGGGATTCAAATCATGCCCTGCTCTGCCCTGGAACTCTCCCAGCCTCAGGTTGTGCAAATCAGGAATTGTAATCCAGGGTCCACTCTGCAGATTGTTGTCAGGAATATATTTTTAAAATATATTTTTATTGATTTCAGAAAGGAAAGGAGAGGGAGAGATAGAAACATTAATGATGAGAGAGAATCATTGATCAGCTGCCTCCTGCACGTCCCCCACTGGGGATCGAGCCCTCAACCCAGGCATGTGCCCTGACTGGGAATCTAACCATGGCCTCCTGGTTCATAGGTTGATGCTCAACCACTGAGCCACACCGGCCGGGCTGTTGTCAGGAATAAAGTGAGTGATGTGCACCATTTGAATTGCAGTGGCAGGTTCATGGTAAGAGTGCAATTTACCTAACATAAAGAAGCAGACATTCATTCCAAAGGCACACCCAGCCATGTCTTCGGACCCAGCCAGTTCTCAGACAGTAGCCACAATGGAAGACACTGTCATTTTTCTCTGCCGCGAAGCTGGTGGGGAGGGCGGAGGGGCAGCGCTGTATCTGCCCTGGCCACTCTTTGCAATGGGGCAAGAACATTGGAAAGTGACAGCTCGAGGGGAAACGAGAAGTCAGGGAGGCCTGACATCTAAAAAAGACCTCAGAACGGACAGAGAGGAAATGGGTATCAGTTGCGGTGCTGACTGGGGAGCCTTTTAATAGAGCCATTTTCCAGGAAAGGGCTTCAGTAGGGAAGTTCCCTGAACCCACGCGGGAGCATTTCAGCAGCAGGGGTTGAGAGCAGCTCTCTCTGGCTGGTTGTGACAGCTCGTGGGGTGGTGTCTCTCCTGTCAGTTTCATGCGGCTGCATTTCTCTGACCAGCACCAATCCTGGCTAATGTTCATTGAGAACTTACTATGTGGCAGGTGATTGTCAAGCATTTTAAATGAGTGCATTCATTGAAGATACAGTTCCTACATCTACTCTGTCCCAGGCATTATTCTGAGTGCTGGGGACAGAGAGGGAACAAAAGAGACAGAATCCTGGTCATCACAGAGTCTCCAGCCACCGTCAGTATCTCCTATCAACTCTAGTAGTAATTCTGTTGGTTCTTTTGGGTTTACCAGGTACATAGTCATAAAACATAGAAATAATGAGAATCTCGCCTCTTTCTTTTTAAAAAAATATATTTGTATTGATTTCAGAGAAGAAGGGAGAGGGAGAGAGAGACGGAAACATCAATGAGGGGAGAGAATCATTGATCGGCTGCCTCCTGCACACCCCCTTCTGGGGATCTAGCCCACAACCTGAGCATGTGCCCTGACCGGGAATCAAATCATGACCTCCTGCTTCATAGGCCAACGCTCAATCACTGAGCCAGGCCGGCCGGGCTCTTTTTTTATTTTGAGCTTTTAATTTCCTCCTTTCCTAAGTCAATCCTGTCCAATGACAAGAGGGCTGAGCAGAGCTGGAGCAGTGGGTGGGGGTGGCATCAAAGGATCTTAACTGTGGGGAGAGATGGGAGGCAGAAGCTGGAATACAAGTCAAATCAGAGGACATGGGGTTTCCACTAAGATCCCAGAACCTGGAAGTGAAATGTTACATGGTTTGGGAAACCTGGGGTGCCTTGAAAAGTGTCCCATACACCGAAGGTGCCTTTGGGAAGTTGCAGAAGCAGGGATGGGGGAGGTGAGGAGTGGAGCTCTTTAATTTGTGGGCTTTGCGATGCATTTTGCATAATTCTACCATCAGACTTTGCACACTATAACTGTAATCATTTGTTCACTTGTCATTCATATTTTTTTTCAGACAACATCTACTCACCTGTACAGTGAGCTCCTGGAGGGTAGAAATTACATTTCCTGCCTCTCCATATCCCCCATTGCTAGCAGAGTGCCTGGAAAAGTGTAGTCGCCTGGCAAATGCTAGCTAATGAATCGCTATTTTGCTAAATGTGTGAATGAATAGATGCATAGACAAAGCCATGCATTTTTGTTGGAGGTTGAATGAATGAACAGACAGAGTCATAACTCCATTCAGCTTTTCATGCCTCAAAACGGAAGGACTAAATGATGCGGAAACCTTACTTCCCCTTCCCTGGGTTCAGAGTTGAGGCAGCCAGTGGGTCAAATGAGCTGGCTCAGTTCCTCTGTTGGACTTCCTTTCTTCTTTCGGGATTGATGGTGTGGTAGGGACTTGATTTAGCAACAGTGTCTCCTTTACATTTTGCTCAGGAACTATTGTTCTTTGGAGGTTGAGTTCCCCATCCAACTCTCTCTTTTTTTTTTTTAAAGAAGCCTGAACAGATTTGCAGATCTCCTTCACTAGCAGTACTATCCAAAGCTGTTGGTCCTTTTTAGGGAATAACATCAACTTTATTCAAAGGCAGAGCATCAGACATGGGAATGGTGAGCCTGCCATTTGCAAAGATTATCACATAATGACTTCGCAATTACTTGCTATCTCTGGATAGTTTACACACACACACACACACACACACACACACACGCACACATTTATATATTAATATATAAAGTTCAAGTTTAATGCTTAAATTGGGGTCTCATGAATTTCATCAAACAATAGGTTTACCTGATTGCATTTAATTTGTATTTTTTTCCCCTCCAGAAGGACCAAATTATTGAGACTTTAGCACCTTGTAGATTTAGCCTCTAACGCCGAGACGGTGAATCTAGATTCTATTCGGTATGCCGAAAGTGGCGGACCGTGAATGGCTGTGTTATGCTATGGATGGCTGTGTTTTGAAATATACTGAAGTTGTAATCTGGGCTTCATACAAGAAGTTCTACTGTGGTTCTGGGAAGAAGGAAATGTGGCTCATACATTCTGTGTTTATTTATAGTCTATGTTCTAACACGTGAAGACAGGAAATGTTTCCCAACTCAGTATCACCCCCCTCCCAATCGTTTGGCCACCTCGGCCCGCAACGATGTCATTCTTAGAGCTCCTTCAGCGTGGCCTGTCTGACCATTCAATCACAGCTTCCTAAGTTTGTTATGGATCTGGTCAAGCATGCATGTTTTGTCTCCTCATGTGGATGTTACAGGAAGTGTGCATCAGTGGAAGCCTTCAGTGAACTTGAAGGGACTCAGAATCTTCACTTTGCCATCTAATGCTGTATTCATCGGAGGAAGTCATTTAAGCTCTCTAAGACCTACTTACTCCTCTGCAAAAAATAGCTCCCATAACTGAGAGGGTTAAATGAGATAATGCAATAGTTAGTACACAGTAGAGTCTCAAAGAATGTGGTCATGGTCACCTTGAAGGACTGTAATGACTTCCAGACTTGTAAGACAGGATTGCAATTTCTTTGAATGGCCATTGGGAACACAAAGACCTAGTAATGGTCTTTGATTATTCTGGTTCCTTAGATGAAGCCATTGGTAAGGGAATGTAGCAAATGATTGTTGGTATGTACTAGTATTCTGGTTTCACCGGTGCAACTATCCTGATAGGAGAATGTTTTAGGTTATCTTAACCAAGTTCCTTTAAGCATTCACTACCTTAACATTTTAAAATCTGATTGTGCTTACTAAGCTGTCTGCTGATTCTGATTTCTGCTCTTATACAACTATGAAATAGTCTTATGATGAGGACAGGAATGTTCTGGTCACCATGACAATTATTTGTAATTGTGATTTACTAAATTGGCAAAGGTAGGACAGGTTGGTCATGAAGATGCGAACATTACAGTTTCTGTAATTATAATTTCTCATTGCATATTCATCAGTTGTCATTGTAGCAGTCTCACAAGCTAGACTAAGGCACAGCTTTCAGTACTGGAGTCTTTTAAAAAAATAAATCTACAAAGCTGTGGACCAGACTCTGAGCTGTGGTGAATTTATTAAGGTACTAAATGCAACACTGTGAAGAATTTTGTAGGGCAGACTATTATCTTTTCCCCTTAGTGTATCCCACATAGACATTGGCAGAGTTTACTGAGATTTTTTTCTTCTGGAATGTCTACAGGTCAAAACTCCATGAGGTCGTGGACTGTGAATTTGTTGACTCTGTGTATTATTTTCTTTCTCTGGAACACATTTCTTCTATCTTCTCCCCAAGGCCTGGGAGGATGTGAGAATCAAAATTGATAATAGATTCAGTGTTCCAGAGATTCTTTGGGAATACAGTGGTGAATAAGATGGACCAGTCTTGCTTTTATGAAGCTTGCATTCTAAGAGGATGGATCTGGAAGTACTTTATATTTTCAAGAATGTTCTACAAATGTCACTATTATTAGAACTCAACTCTGATGACTCAGTTTAAATGTTGGATCTTTGATACCATCTCTGGCTCTTGCAGGGAAACTGAAATCCTTTTCTGTGCTTCCCCCAAACCTCAAAGTCCCTTTGAACAGGATGAGCACACTCCATGTTTTGATTATCTATTTACATGTCTCTCTTCTCCATTACTTTCTAATTTTATTAAAGACAAGAACTCTGCCTGGTTCTTATTAAATCATTGGCAGCCAGCACAGTCCCTGGAAACATAGTAGATGTTATCATATGTTTTCAGTGAAGTGTAAGGGTCAGATTTTAGTCCTATTATGGCCAATGACCCAACTATTTCCAAACCGTGCCAACTAATCACCATTTCACCTGTGGGATTTTACATAAGGAACAAGCAGTATTGAAATACTGAATAAAGTTGAGTAAGTACCGGATTGCCCTCAGTAGAAGGTTCTTCTGGCCAAAGCTGGAATGAAGTAGGTGACGGAGAACTGAGGCCAATGTGGAACCTATTATTGCTATTGTCACCCACCTACTACCACTCAGATATCAAATTCAAACAAGAGTCCCTTTCTCAGTGGTATCCACCAAGAAAGGGACTCCAGGCCCCAAGAATATTCCAAGTCCAAATACCCATCTGGCCAGATGGGATGAATGGAAAAGAGAATAAAGAAGAATGACTCAGCCCTGCGAGTGGCTACCATTGTCGTCGGTCTGAGACAGGCAGCCTAAAAGAAAAGCAGCTCCAAGCCTGTAATGTTAACACATCACCCCGAACTCCCATTACCCACCAATCAATGGCTCTGACAGTCACTGGTCCAATTACCAAACTTTCTTGTCAACGCTGGATCCCTCTAAAACAGCGGTTCTCAACCTGTGGGTCGCAACCCCTTTGGGGGTCGAACGACCCTTTCACAGGGGTCGCCTAAATACATCCTGCATATCAGATATTTACATTACGATTCATAACAGTAGCACAATTACAGTTATGAAGTAGCAACGAAAATAATTTTATGCTTGGGGGTCACCACAACATGAGGAACTGTATTAAAGGGTCACGGCATTAGGAAGGTTGAGAACCACTGCAAAAGGACCTCTTGAGATTCTCTCGGCCTTGCCTGTTTCAGGATATTTCACTCATCCCAAGAAAGCCACAGTAGTGGCAACCAGTTCTGAGTGGGCTCCTACCAACTTCACATGGCCCAACCCAGAGCCCGTCATCTCAGGCCCTGCCTGAACTCCTCTTGCCTCGTTCCCCATGGGTTCCTTTGGAACCTGAGACTCCGTGGAACACAAAGCTGAAGGACCATTTCTTTCTCTAACCTCTCACTGTGCTAGGATGCAATTGTCCATACAACCTCTCTTAGCACAATCCCAGAAGGTTGATCCATCAGTTGTGCTGGACCCAAAGGGTGGCCAGCTCAGGAACGGTTTGTTGGCTCTCCCTCTTTCCTGCCGTCAGCTTTGGGGAGCTATGGAAGAAGCAAGTCTAGCTCGGGAAGGAAAGACTAGGTCACCCTCCCCCTACAGTTGTTTAATTAATTAACGATGAGACCAATATTTAAAGGAGTTCCCAAACTCACCCGTACATTAGACTCACCCGGGGATCTTTAAAAAAGATCGCCTGGACTATTTCATTCCCAGTCTGTGGGGATGAGACGCTCTCAGGTAGTGCTACTTTTTGAAGCTCTCTAGTGATTCCAATGTGCAGATGAGCTAGAGACCACTGAGCTAAAAGAAAACAGAATTAAACCAAAATAAATATTTCACTGCAAGTCTTAAGTGGAACATTATTGTTCAAATATTATGGAGAGAATATAAGTCTGTCATCTTTGCATATGATGCAAAGAGAAATCTACTGACCACTGACTTAAGGAAATTCTGTGGAAAGGAGGAAAGAGACATAAGTGTCTGCAGAAAGCCTTGAGCCACTGCAGAATAATGTCTGTCATCAGGTGCATTCCCAGGGTGACCTTTGGCATAGACAAAGGAAGGGCTGATTGAGAAAGCTAAGTGCTTTAGGGTATCTACGGCTCTCTTTAACATTTGGAAATGCCCATTTTTGACTCACCTCCTATACTTGGCATTTTAACTTTCATTAAAAATCAGTTGATAAGATCTCATAGCCAGGTCATCTGCTCTCAAGTCTACATGGCAGCTGGCTGCTCCAAAGAAGACATTTTAAAGCTGAATGTTTAAAAAAAAGATTTAAAAGAAGAGGGAGAGAAAGAGAGAAAGAAAGAAGTAGAGAGTTTGAAGATACATTTTATATTTGTGGACAGGTAGTTCTGAGAGGAAGAAAGGTCATTTTATCCACCTTACTGCCTTTTTGAAACTCTGAGCATAGTTATAATTTGTCTGATTAATGCTTCAGATGCAAAGAATGCACACTGTTCAGGGATCTCTGACTTCCTCAGTTACTGAGTTTGGAAATCAGCATGGGAGTGAAAAGAATTTGAGTTTTAAAGTCAGCAGAAGCAGAGGTCAAATGTAGATATTTCCCCCTACTTATTAGAATTGTAACTGTGCAAAAGTTAACCCAAAATTTAGTGTTGTTTTTTTTTAGCTTGTTTGATCATTAAAAAAAAATGACATAGTACGAATATCCAATAGGATTGTTAGGAAGACTACTTGAATAGTGGGGCTGAATTGGTTCGGTATGTAGTTCAACTAAGCAATAGTTTGTTCCCTTGTCCCTTTGTTGTCACTCTTTTCCTCACTCCCATGCCTCATAAGAGTAAGTTGATGAACTTGCAAAGTAGTCATTAGACAATATGAACCTTGCACAACTAAATATGAAATTATGTCTTCTTTTATGTTGCTTAAAATAATGTCTCAGCCTTATACTTGTTATGTGCTGTAGGATAGAGTAAATAGGGCACAGTGCCTGTCACAGATATTTTAAATAATGAACGAAAGAGTACTGTATTGTATTGTATTGGGACTTAGGAGATGAGGAATCCAGTTCAATGACTTCTAAGTGGTGAGACACTGACCAAGTCATTGCCTCTCTCCAGGACTCATTTTCCTGATCTGAAAGACAAGAGAGTTGGAGAAAATGATTTTGGCTATTTTGCTCACCTCTAAAATTATGAGATTTTGTTAATATGTGAGCACTATGTCCCCTCTGACCTGTTCCTCTATGCCTATGCACCTTGTTCATTTCTCTATATAGGGTTGCAGTACAACCCATCATGTATTGCAACTCGCTACTTGCTCCCGGATTGGGCCTGTTCCATCTTCCATGTGGGAGGCAGTAAGAGAAGAGGTTCACAGCACAGGCTTTGGAACCAATGGGCCTCAGTGTAATGTCAGATCCCTCACATCCCAGTGGTGTGACCTTTAGCAAGTTACTCAACCTTTCTGTGCCTCAGTTTTCTCATCTGTTCATTGGGGTTAATAATATTAGTCTTTGCCTTAAATGGTTATTAGACTAATTAACCAAATCCTTACAAAGCACATAACATGCTCAATAAGTGTCAACTCTCACTCCCAAGTTTTATCTTTATCCAGCAACTAGCCCAATGTGTGGTAAGTACATATTTGTTGAGCATATGAGTGAATCATTTAAAAATATGCCTGCAGAGTGTATGCCTTATGCAAAGTACTGTATGTAGTTTCTGATATGTAAGACTTGGTCAGGTAGCCAGAACTCAGGAATTCCTGGCAGTTCTGAAAACTCACGAGTTTGCAAGACATGATGGAAGCCAAGAGCGTTTCATCTGACGGCTTGTCGTGGTTCCATTTGGAATAAGTCAGCATATAAGGAAAAGGCTTAGAATTCACACTCCTGGCTGTTGCACCCATGCTTGTTACCTTTTGGTTCTTGCCTTGATCAGAGTCTTAGCACAGGGAGGGACTGAGTGTGTCTTATTTAGGATAAGACTATGGGGCATCACTTTCCTGGGGGATACTGAGTTCCTTTTCCTCATTCCTAACCCTTTTCCTCAAGTTCATTTAGTTCCAGCTGCTCCACAATTTATCCAGATCGCTGGGGTCCCTTGCCAGTCTAAACATGTGGATTATGGAGGAGTTAGAAAAGTCTCTTAAAATAACTTTATAGAGATACCATCCACGTTCCATAGAACTCACATATTTAAGTATACAACTCAATGGGTTTTGGTATATTCAGAGTTGTGCATCACCACAGTCAATGTTAGAACATTCTCAACTCCTCAAAGAATCCCTATCTATGCTTATGAACAATCCCTCTCCCTCTTATGCAACAACTCTGCAATATAATCTTTTTATAAAGTGCTCCAGGAATGTGAACCCCCAGTAAGGGTCCTCCAACATTTACTGAAACTCCTCTGAATGAGACGCTCTTCCAGGCTCTAGTGATGGGGAGGCAACCAAGAGAGACAGGCAGGCAATCCCAGTTCTCAGGGACCATATGTCCCATCCTGGGGTCTACAGATGGGCCCTACATTCAAAACAAAGCAGAACAAAACCCACGTTGGAGTCAGAAGGGAGCAGGAAGACGATGGTGATATTTCTACGTGGTGCCAGGCTCTCTGCCAGATCGCTCTGCTAGTAAGTAGTGGACTGGCATCTGCCTGACCTCAGAGCCTCTGTTCTTCAAAAGAGGGCCCGACAGATACAAACTCAGCTGAGTGAGACTATTCGATGTTTCACTTTGGCCAGCTGTGAAAATCCCTGGATTTGCTGCCTCCCGAGCCAGCTGGCCTCCTAAAACATGACTTCCTGTTGTTTCGAAGAAAAATATAAAGTAAACAACCCCAAGACCTTTGGTCATCCGTCGCCAATGTGAAGGCTTTTCTGCCCTGGATACAGTCAGCTTAACCAATGGCATCTCTGTTAGGGGAGCGATGGGGGTGGGATTGGGGAGAGGAGAGTCAAAGGGTAATTGCAGTGACTTACATTTCTCCCTTTCCCTGCCATAATCCCGAGGATTTAAATTCTCCAACAAATCAAATTCGGGTTGAGTTGGGACCTTCTAACATGAAAAGCCAGGTTTAAAAATAGCCGTTCATGCTCCGATGACTGTAAACAAACAGTGGAGAACGGAGTCGAACGAAGGGCAACAGACATTACATAGCCCTGCAGGAATGCGGGATCTCACATAAGTGGAGTAGCCTCTGTGTGTATGGGCTGTGCCTTCGCTCTCTATCGCCAGCAGAGTTCTTTGGGGGAAGAACTCTTAGAGCTGAAAAGGGCTTTGTAACTCATCTAGACTCGCTGCTTCATGTTAGAAATGGGGGTGCTGAGCCCCAGAGAAGGGCAGTGCTTGTATGTTTAGTTGGTGGCAGAGACAAGGGGGAAACCTAGTTCTCAAGCATCCCCAGTGATATTAAAACATGGAAACGGCATTGACACGCCTGTGAGCTGATTTCTTGATGACTTAAAGATGCCATCGACAATGGCTCAGGGCAATGGGTATGAGGTCAGGGCACCTGGACTTAAGTTTCAGTTCTGCTATTTACCACGTGGTCAATTTAATCAGTTACTTTCCTTGGGGGGAATCATAGTATCTTCTATAAGTTGTTGGAATGGTTAGGTGGGACATATAAGTAATTCTTTAAGTTACATTGGAAGTTTGACAGATGTCCTCTGTATTTTCTTCCAACTCTTGCTTTTCTCTTCATTGAGGATGTTTTACATGCCTTCCCACACTTCTTTGAATCGTTAAGTAGGAGCTTAGAGAATTTGACTTCAAGCTGTGGGATCTTGAGTGTGTTAATTAGCCTCTCTGAACATCATTTTCTTTGTCCATAAGGTGGAAAAAATAATAACTAGTTTTCAATGATGTTCTGCAGATCAAAAATAATGTACGTAAAGTGCCTGGAGTAGAGGGGGGTCGATGTGGAGGACACATCTTCCGTGTCACTCCAAACCTCTTCACCCCCTTTTATAACTTAATCTCAGAGTTTAGGGCCATAAAATAAACAATAGAAAAGATTATTTCCCCCAATGAATCATATATGTATTATTTCTGGACAATGAGTCATATGACTGTTTTCTTCCCCTTGGAATATTAGAACTAAGTGTTGCACACAGCTATACAGCTATTGTATCTTCCTCAATTCTCTGTATATGAATTTTTCTCTATCTCTATCAGACACACACACACACACACACACACACACACACATACACACACACACTTGTACCTTGTTTGAAAATTTTCAGTCTGACTGCTTTTATTGTAAGTGACTTCAAACAATGCTTTGCCAGAAGTATAGAATTAAATATGAAATTAGTAAATAGATTGATGGATATTTCATGATTCTGGATACCTAATTTGAAGAGAAAAGTGTAAAGTCATGAAGATAGAAAAAATAACCCGCATGAAAACAGCACGGATATAATTAAAGCAGAAAGTAAGAAATGTCACGGGCTTTTCTGCAGGTGCCCTTGAAGAGGAAGTATTACGATTATGACCACTATCAATAGTATATCAATCCATGAGTATTTTGCTGTCAGTGTACTTGATATGAAACACCCATAAAACATTAGCCCCTGCTTTTCTATTACCTGTCATCTTGGAGAGGCAGAGCTGGGACCTAGGTGAGCCCTCTGAGGTTAGAGATGGGGTCTCCCCTACTCATCCGTAAGACTCTTCGCCTAGGGCACTGCCTAAAACATGGCAGAGACTCAAAAAGTATTTGTTGAATGAATTAGTAATATTGTGTGATCATTACATAGCAGACATTGTACTCATGGACAGACATAGATGATCATATTTAACCTTCATAACAACCTTTTGAGTCAAGAATTCATTAGAATGACTACCTTTTACAAATGAAGACAGTGAAGCACAGAGAGGTTAACTTGGTGGTAGTGCGTGGCAGAGTCCACACTCTCAGCCCAGCATAGAATGAAGGAATAAAGAAAGAATTCATTTCCCCTGTGCCACCAGGTATTGGTAGAGAATGTGCAGGGGTCTGGATCAACTGGACCAATACTGGTTGGTTACAAAGAGTCACTCAATGCACATGGTTCTCAGTGGACAGGCAGAGGCATGCCTGAGGGTGTCAGAAATAAACACACGGAACTGTCTAAACAAGGGATGTGTCAAATTTCATTCAACAGCTTCCTGATGAGCCTGGGTGTGTGTGGATCTGCTATACATGCAGCCATATTTACCTGCAGATTTCTGCAGCGCGGCACCTACAGGTGTGCCTTTTGGGTTCATTCTTGTAGTCTGTTGTCCACTGCACCATCTCTGTGAAACAAGGGGATTTGGGAGAAAGCTGACATTCATCTCCATGGTAACCAGTCTTGTGTACTTCATTCATTCGTGGGCCCATAAAAAGCACTAAAATTAAGAGATTGATAGGAAAATGAGTGTACTTGCACCTAGTTCAAGGTTCCTTTCCACCCTGTAGCTCCATTTTAATTTTACCACCACGTAACTTGGCGGTGTTTGACTGGAGTTCCGAACACCGATCGCTGTGGCATGTCAGTTTACAAGGGGACGTCCCCTTTATAAATACCATACGACCTCAGCAGCACCCTCCCATGCTATTCAGGGAGCAAAGTGTCCTTTGGAGAAGCCAGGGTAACCCAGATTCTCACTGTCCTCACGGTGGTTGGGGGGACATTGTTTGCAGTGAACAAATGGAAGTCACAGCAAGCCTGCAAGGACTCCCCTCTCAGTCACCTCGCCTAGTGCCCGGCTGCCAGTAACCCAACAGAACATATTGAGTACAAATGTTTCCTACTCTCTTAGTTCTCCAAGCCATCTGACAAACCTTTTGGCGACTGCTTTTGCACATGGCAGCCTGGCTCATGAGCAAATCCTCAAGGGGAGAAGCAACTGACAACCCCGAAGTTTCCTAGCTCGTTTTCTCTAGTAAATGAGATGCCAGGCACGCGGGAGAACCCAACACGGAGCCTGGCGTGGAGCAGGGGTGGAATCACAGTGGCACGGACGGCAGGCATCTTTGAGTCATCATCGTCACGACATTAAGCACAAAGATGAACAGTTTCTCACTGAACCGTGCAGACCTTTCCTGTAACAATACGTGTTGCAGCTTCCGTGACAATTTCCCTTTGCAGCAAGGTGACGGGGTTAAGACCTCAGCTCGGTTGACCTTTAATTTATAAGGAGTGCAGGCGCTCTCTCTCGCCAGCTGCACCTTTCTAACCAGGAAGAGTCAGATATGAAATCAGAGCGTTCCCTTAGCATCAAGATGGGGAACTGATTTCTTTCTTCACAACCTATTTCCTTTAAGTGAGCCTGGGTGCCTTCAGATACGCAGCGTGTTTGCAGCGGGGTGACATCTTATGCCATTTTCCAGGGAAAGGCACCCTATGGTGCAAATGGGGTGCTCAGAGGAGGGGAGCCTGTGGGCAAGCTGTTCACGCTGCAGGTCCTCTCCTGGGGACAAGGGCAACCACAGCCACCACTGGGAGAGAGAGGCTTCCCTGGCTTAGTTTGTTGTTAACTGGCGAGGGTGCTGCCATGGCAAATGAATAGGGCATCCGGCTGGAGTCAGAAAAACCCAGATTTGGATTTGGGGTTTCTCTGACATTAGCGTGGTCCTGGAGCAAGTCCATCAGCACATCCATCGGGCTCCGTTTGCCTTGGTCTAAAGGGCAGATGCTACCCATGTCCCGTGGTAGTGGTAAATGACTTCACTCATTTGTAGTAGGAGCTCTCTGGTGCCCTGTGATGCTCCACTTCATGGGGTAAGCAGGTTCCATCCCTTAGCTCTTGTCACTCTTGGCTGCTACCAGTTCATAACTACACCCCTTTGCACTCTGCTGATGGGAACTGCCTCGTCTAGAAATTTCTGGGATGCTATTCTCTCTTCCTGGGTCTGGAGAAGGTCTTGGTCAGTAGACTACAGCTAATGACCAAGTGATTTGGGGTTTCAAAGTGCCTCTGAATTTAAGGTAGGAACACTCTGTTGTCATTCAGACTTCAGAGCACCCCATGGGATCAGGCCGAGGCCGTACCTCCACCAACTCATAAGTTTGCCTGACTGTCCCCGGCCTGTCCTGAGAGCATTCCTGCAGTAAGTTACTACCTTAAGGATACTCCTCTCAGGCTCTCTCTTAGGGAACCTGACTGAGATAGTCCCTAAGCACCTGCCAGAAAACACATACTCAAAGACTGTTAGTTCCTCCCTCATTTGACTTTGTTCTCCCAGGAACTATTTCTGATCATTAGATTTGTTTTGCTGGTGAGAAATTACTAGAAAATAATAGAAAGTTAAAAACATTCTAAGTAAATACTAAAAGATACTTTAAAAAAAGTAAAAAGGCAGGCAACAGATTCTAAGTTATTTACCATACATATAATATAGGATTTCTGTCCAATATAATGAATTACAAGAAAAAGAAAAACAACAACAATAATAATATTAAAACAGTGGAGAATATTGTCCATTGGTTTGCAGAAGAGGAAACTGGAATGGGCCAATACATACATGAAAAAGATTTTATCTTCATAGGGAAAAATGAGAGATTGAATCCATTCCATAGGCAAAATTTAAATGCCTGATAATATTAGTGTTGGCATAAATGTGAAGCAAGTATGAACTCATACTTTCTCATGGAAACATTCGTTAGCATTAATTACCATTTGGGATTGCAATATCTCAGTGTCTAGTAAGTTTGAGGATAAGCATAGTTTCTGTTTCATCAGTTATAATTTCAAGTATTCACCACTCAGGCCTGTCACACATATACAAGAATGTTCCTGGCAACATTATTTGTGAATGCAAAAACAAACAAACTAACAACATTTGGAAACAGAATAAATAAAATATTTGTTATCAGGAGACTAAATAAAGCATGTGTAACATATTTGTGGAATAAATACCAGAAAGCTCTAAAAAGTTGATGAACTAGAATGATTATATATCAATATGGAAAATCTGGGAAATATAATATTGAGCAAAGAACGCAAGCTGCAGAAGGATAGAATGATGCCATTAATTATTTTTTTTAACTCAAAGAAGTTCTCTATATATTTTTAAGTGAATACTGACACATATTGTAGATTTATACAACTATAGACTCGAAGATAGACTCTAACCTAACAAGATACTATCCTGGAGAAAGGAAGGCTCATCTGGTTGGCGTTGGGAGAATCATGGGATTCAACTGTATTTGTAATGTTTTAGTTCTCTACATTGTAATTCTACAGCAAATATAGGCAAATGTTAAAATATACTATATTTGGGCTGTAAGAATATGTATTATTTTTCTTTAGGCTTTTTTTCTATGTTTGAAATATTTTATTAAAAATGGAATGGCCAAAACCAGTTTGGTTCAGTGGATAGAGCGTCGGCCTGCGGACTGGAGGGTCCCGGGTTCGATTCCAGTTGGGGGCATGTGCCTTGGTTGCGGGCACATCCCCAGTAGGAGATGTGCAAGAGGCAGCTGATCGATGTTTCTCTCTCATCGATGTTTCTAGCTCTCTATCTCTCTTCCTTCCTCTCTGCAAAGAATCAATAAAATATATTTTTAAAAAAATGGAATGAACCTTTTAGGTCTGTTTGGGAATTTTATTTTATTTTTAATTTTATTTTATTGTTTAAAGTATTACAAATAGTAGTACATACGTCTCTTTTCCCCCCATTGTTTGGGAATTTTAGACTTATAATAATGCAGATATTTTAATGTGCTTGCTTACACCATATGCCTGACTTCAGGCTTGGCTTTGCTAAGTCCCCAGCTATCCATGGCCCCTTCAAATCTTATAAACCCTAGGCTAAGGCCTGCCTCTTCCATGTAACTTTCTGGAGGATCAGGTTTCTTTATGAAAGCCACTCTACTCCAATTTGATTAATGACATGACTATGATACATTTTATATTTGCTTAGGCATGGCCATCTTTAGTGCTTCAATACATTACAGAATGTATTTTTCAGCCCAGATAAATCTATAACTTCTCCTATTGTTCCTCATAAAATTCTCATAAATATTTCCCTATATTTATCATAAATAGTCTGCCACAAATTTTACTCATGAAATTAATTGTTAGTAACTGTAATTAGTCATTTCAGTTTTTATTTAAAAATTTTTATTAAATATCTCAGGGTGTCATTGGTTAATAAAATTATATAGGTTTCGAGTGTACAACTCTATAACATATCATAGGAGAGGGTAAAGGGGGTCAAATATATGGTGATGAAAGGAGATTTGACTTTGGGTGGTAAATCCACAATGCAATCCAGTATTTTTGAATGTCATTTATGTGCTAGTCATTGAGAATACAAAGAAAAAGATGGAGGGGTCTTCTTGGTGATCTCACAGCTGAATTAAATCCCTTTATAAGAGCCCCCTTCTCTTTGCAAAAGAATTTGAATTATTTATTTTTAGGACAGATACACAACTACCTTCCTTAGATTTCTCTTCATTCTTCGTCCATGTGGGATCTTCTGTTTTATGAATCTCCCATCTTTCTTTCCTTGAAGTCATGTAAGTTTAACTAGAGTACATCCTTAAGTAGCTTTCTCAAACTAGATATATGGATTGTAAAATTTTTGAGATCTTGCATATGTGAAAATATTTTTACTCTTCTTCCATAGTTGGCCTACAATTTGAATGGGTACATTATAGATTTGTTAGAAAATTAGAATTGTGATCATTTCTCAACCATCTTCTCTTTTGCATAGTACAGCTGGTGAGAAATTCAATGGCATGCTAATTCCTGGCCTTCTTATCTGGTTTGCCTTTTCCCCTCTGCATTTTTATGTTCCTCGGTTTCAATTTTTAAGAATTTCCGTTGCACTCTTTTCTCTCTTCTTTCTTTCCCAATCTCATTTTTATGGACTGTTGGACTTTCTCACAGAGGCTCTGTTTTAAAAAATATGTTCCCACTTCATATTCTTTGTCCTTTGGTTCCACGGTCCTGTAAGTTCATTTGATGTGACTTTGCAGCTCTGCTACTGAATTTTTTATTTTGACTGTGGAGTTGCTGGTTTCTAAGAGCTCGCCACTGTTCTCTGCGTGTTCCTTTTCCCTGGCAGGTCGTTCTTTCTAGAAGCCAATCTACTCTATGCTATCTCTCCAAATGTTCTATTACAGTCTCCCAGATCAGTACTTACACTTTTATTTAACTCCCCGCTCAAGTCATTTTGCCTATCCCTGGTTATGTCTGGTGGTCTTGAATCTAGAGTGCTCCTCTTTGATTAAATATAAACCCTCATCTTCCTTGGCATAGGAGAAGGGTCCTATAAATTCCAACACACTCTATTCAGTATTTCCATCAGTTCTGCTGTCTTTAGACCAGCACCCAGCTGCCCAGGCCTTCCATCATTCCTGGTGCTGCTCAGTGCTGAGCCTCAGGGATTCCACAGGCCAAATTGGCTCACTTTGAGGTATTTTCATTGATAGACACTTAGATGGTAACTTTGTCTAATCTGCTGAGTCAGATACTAACTCTCTACCCATTTTTACTTTTCTGGAATATAGCTGAAATCGCTGGTGATTCCTCTTTTGGTCAATTTATCTTGTATTGCTTGTCATTCCTTTGCTTTCATTCTGGCTGGGTTTTGTGTAGAATAAGTAATAAATGTCTGTGGTCTAGTCACCATTTTTTTTTTATACCTGAAGTTTCCCTTAGGAAAGTAACTTCATTGATTTACCATGTAATATAAAGGAGATTTTAAAAAAGGATCTTTGATGGGTAGGATATGCCTTAGATTCTTTAAGTCCTCCTGAATGGCTGAATGTTTTATTTTAACCTGAAGGAGATACTGGATGCCCAAGTCATCTTAAGCAGACAAGACTTTCACACTGCACGTGTTTTAATGCTCTGCTGTCCCTGCCTTGATATTTCTAATATTTTTTTTAACAAGGACTTGCATTTTTATTTTTCACTAGACACTGTAAATTACAAGATGGATCCTTCTCTGAAGTGTGAAACCCTGATGTCTAAATATAATTTGTAGGATCACATAGTCTTGGGGCTATCAGCTCAAATGTTCCTTTTATATTTCCTGCCTATAGCCAGGCAGCTGCTGCTGGCTCATTACCAAGATTGACTTCTTAGTGATTCCCTTTCTCTTGGGATCTCTCCAACAGAAAGTTCATTCTTACCTGAAATGAAATGCATAGCCTTCATCTTATCTGTGTTCATTCTATATTTTACATATATAATTTAGTAATTTACTACATATGTTACAAAACAAGTATATATTAATGTGCTTATTAAAAAAGACATACAATAATTTAAATATTAGAAAATGTTGAAAAGCATAAAAATTATTAACTACTAACTACTAATCCTTCTATTGAAAATTAACTTATTGCCATACACTTTTATTTTATTTTATTTATTTTATTTTTTGTTAATCCTCACCCAAAAATATGTTTTATTCCATTGAGTTTTAGATAACAGAGTAGAAGGGAGGGGAAGAGACAGAGAGAGAGAAACATCTATGTGAGAGAGACACATCGATTGGTTTTATCCCACACGTGCCTTAACCAGGGACAGGGATCAAGCTCGCAACTGAGGTATGTGCCCTTGACCGGAATAAAACCAGGACCCTTCAGTCCAAGAGCCAACACTTCAACCACTGAGCCAAACTGGCTAGAGCCACATTTCTTTTCGATCTTTTTTCTATGCATCTCTAGTAATAATAATAGTGATAAAGATGATAGCTGATTTATTCAGTGCTTTTGATGGGCTAGAAACTGTTCTGAGTGTCAAATTAATTATTGCAACTCACTAGATAGACAAATATAATTAGAGAGATATGGGTATACACACACACATACACATAAATGTTAAGATTAAAATGTATATCCATTTTTTTGCTTTGTTCCACTTAGTATTATATCATGAGCACTTGTCCTTGAAAAAAATAAGGAAATTTAAAACAAAATATTGTCTCTTTAAGGATAGATAATAATAATAAAAAAGGGTCATTTCATTCCTTTTGCAGAGGGTGCCAAAACATGTGACCTTGGCCAAAGCAACTTTTCCTCTTCAAGCCTCAGTGTCTCCTTTTGTAAAATGCACATCCTATGTTATCTAATGCACATACTATGTTATCTAATGCAGATCCTATGTTTTCTAATGCACATACTATGTTATCTACCGCACCTACTATGTTATCTACCGCACCTACCCTGCAGGAGGGTCAACAACCACATCAGCAATAGTTCATCGCTGCCCCTGATAGTTCATCGCTGCCCCTGAAACTCTACTGTGTTTCTGGCTCATACGTGGTGTCTCATGTATTATGATTATTTTGCCTGAGGCTTAAAGATGTCATGTGACTTTATGTCACCTGCTATAAGAACTCTGGTGCTCCATTTAAGCAGAGTCCACGGAGAGATGAACACATTGAAGTCTGTGTGTACCCACTCAGGATTTCTAACTTTTACAAGGCTAGGGAAGAGAAAGAATACTTTTCACTTTTACCTGGGCTTCCCTTATTTATCTCTTGCCATTGCCTCAATTTTCTTGATATTGCCCTCAAAATCCCTCATGAGACGTAACTTGAATGACTAATTGGTGGGAACCTACGATGGATGCAGAGTTTACTCCTCAACCTCCCCTTCTGTTTTTGAACTTTAAAAGTGCAATGATCCCCCTTTTTTTCCTTGAAAAAACCAACAATTTGTTCAATCCAGGAAAGACCAAAAGAAAAGATTTTCTTTGTCCCACCAATATAGTACAGCTGAAATATACTCACAGAAAATTGGTAGCACAGAAAAGAAAAATAGGTTTTTTAGCTTCATACATCAGCCATAATGTTAGTATTGTTTTATGTTAAAGATTAATGGTATAATTTTGGGTAAAAGTACATGTTGTGCAGCTCCAATATTTCCAGGATTGTTGGGGAAGAGGTAAGCAGAGTATTCCAACTTATAATTTTCCATGAATAAAATTATTTGGGAAAACGAGTATAGAAATGCACTAACAGTAGCATTACCAGTATTTTGAATCCAAGCCATGGTGACATAAATAGTGGCTATAAAGTTCAACTCATACCTATAAAGAAGATAGTAATCAAGTTGGGGCAATAAGATAGTCTCAGCAGATTGAGCTATATAGCTTTTTTCTCTTGAATAAATTATATCCATCCATCCAACCACCCACCCACCCATCCATCCATCATCCCAACATTTAGCCAACAATTTATATTCATTCAGTCAACATTTATTGAGTGAGGGCATACAATGTTCCAGGCACTAATGCCAGGTGAGGAAAAGTCCCAGTATGCTTATCCCAGGAGATGTTGTGAAAATGTAGCTAGAAAGGCAATCTGTATACGCTGACATGCTATTAAGACATGAAGGATCATTATGATCAGTCTTTAATATTACTGCTTTGTAATCCAGTGTCCTAATATTTTTCAGCTTGCTGTCAGGCACGGATATTTCTCAGGACTCCACAAGCCTGCAATTAAGAAACTAGAAACACATTCATAAATACACAAGTTGACTAATTAATCCCTAATTAGTTAGCAGATTGGGTATTGTAATCACCCTAAGATATATTGGTTAATGTCATGGAATGGAAAGAAGAGTTTTGTTACATTATATTATGTCAAAATTTGCATAAAGATTTCATTAAAATAGTTAATGGGACCTGCCACTTCCGAGCCATGGCCAGCCAGCCAGTCAATGGCAGTTTGGGCACCAAATGAACAGATCTTTTAATTCAGTAAAACAAAACAAACATTTTATACACTTATATTATTTCAAGATTTTTATTGACTGCTCAGTAGTGAAATACAAGCATTATTAATTTGTCTTGCATTTGAAGAGACTAAAGCGCAGAGAGGCCAAGAAATGAGCCAAGATCATACAGATGGATCCTTGGTAGTCTAGAGTTATGCTTGGCTTTCAAATTGTTCTTTTCTAGACCTTTGCTTCACCCCAACTGCCTAAAAGGAAATCAACAATTAGATGGTATGTCTGCTGTCATTTTCACTTTCACTGTGTTATAATAGACTTGGGTGTTCTTACATTTATTTGTTTTTAATCCAAAGTCTCTGTGGCTTCCCAAACAATACCAGAGAAAGTATAAAAGAAAAGTAAATGGTTTCCACATACATTCTTCTTCAACTTTTTAAAAATTACATTTGTTGGGTTGACATTGGTTAATAAAATAATATAGGTTTCAGTGTACTCACTGATTTTACCACCCAAAGTCAAATCTTCTTCTGTCACCATAACCCCCTTTACCCTTTTCTATCTCTCCCCCAACCCCTTTTTCCCTCTGGTTACCACCATACTGTTATCTGTGTTTATGAGTTCTTGTTTGTCTTGTTTGTTCATTTGTTGTTCTTAGTTTTATATCCCATGCTTGAGTGAAAGACACTTAGTTATTCTTCTCTTTGAACTTGCATATTTCTTGAGTCATTCCTCTTTGATAGTATTTCAAGAGATCAAAAAGAAACACTGATACCTTGAGTAAGTTAAAGCCCAATGGTGCTTTGGTTTTAGCTCCTATCTATCTATATAAAAGGCTAATATGCAAAGTGTCCCCTTGGGAGTTCAACCAGGAGAACGGGAGTTCAACTGCTCACTATGACATGCACTGACCACCAGGGGGTGGTGCGGAACATGGTGGGCGACCAGCGGTGGTGGTGGTGGGGCGCTAAGGGAGCAAGGGAAGGAGGAGGCGGGGAGGCAGGGAGGCGGGAAACCTGATTGGCCCTAATCGCAGGCCAGGCCTAGGGACCCTACCCGTGCAAGAATTTCGTGCACCAGGCCTCTAGTTGCTCCATAAAGCTTGAATAATCACTGGTTTAACACAACTCCCCCCACCCTACCCCAGAGGCAAATCTTATCATTGTAAATAGAGCTGTTGCCTGAGGGCCCTGGCTTCCAAGCTGGCTTACTAGTTTTTCTTGGTTCCAGGATCTGATCCTTGGGTTTTCACATTTGGAAATTTGATTTATTCATGACCTGTACCCATGCTAACCAAATTAGATGAGATAAATGCAAACACTGCGGTACCAGCGTATTCATTTAAAATGAAAAAAAGTTGGTCTGATAGCATAAGATTCTTGAGTCTTTTGATGAATATGTTTCTCCTAAAACAGCAAGTCAAAAAAATCTGGGGTTTCCTTAATGCACTTAGAGTGTCTTGATGGCTCTTAAGGGTGCATCTACATTGGATATAATCCTCTTTAAAATAGAGAGGTACCTGTTAAGGTAGCTGGATATTTAACCTTCTGACCAAAAATTTCTTCCTTTGGACGATGCTGGAAATTCAATTATTGCTGTTGTACTTTGTGACCTTGTATTGACACAGCTGCTGATGGCAAGGAAAGTCAAGCTAGGACAGTCCCGAGTTACTTGTATTACTACTGGCATCTCTTTATCAAGTCTGCTTTCCTTTATTTTATTATTTTTTTTTAATTTTAGTTTTTCCATCACCATTTGTGGCCCTTGTACCCTCTTCCACTTCCACCCAATCTCCTTCTCCCCCGCCATCATCACACTGTTGTTTCTGTCAATGAATCAAGTCTGCTTTCCTTTAAGATCCCAAGGGTGGGGAACATCTGCCCTCGGGCCGTATAAGGCCGAAGAAATCATTTGGTCTGGCCCTGCCAAGGCATTAGGCGTGAGTTAATGAAATGTTTGACCAAATACAGCAGGCTAATTTTTAAGTTGACAATTCTGTATGGCCCGTGAATGATGTTATAAATATCCAAATGGCCCCTGGCAGGAAAAAGGTTCCCCACCCCTGATTGCTTTTTTTATTTCAAATTTAGTTCTTCAATATTTTCCCTGCTTTGGTCTTTGAACTGATCTTGGGTTTCTCAGCTCTACTCTTGGTTCTCTCTAGGACTGTGTCTTTGACAAACAGTTTCAGTCAATCTTTCTGGCCTTGACATTCACCATGAGGATCTAACTTTCCTCCAATGGCCCACATAACTGGTGTCACGCTCAGTTCCTACTAGTTAGGTGTGCATAGAGAAGGCAGATATTTATTGCCACTTTTTTCCTAAGCTTCCTCTCACACAAGACCCAGTTTATTTAAACATTTTTTCTTCATATACGTTCAGATCTTTGACTTTTTTTTTTTTACAGTTAAGGGAGACATTTGATTAGATTGCCAAGATCTTATTCCTTCCGTCTTTGCCCTGAGAGATGAGTTAGTTGAACATAGGTTCCTGAAGTTATCTGATCTTTTTCATTACATGTTGATTTTATATGACTTTATCTCAGAGTTTAGGGGTTCCTCATTTTTGCCCTTATACCATTTAATTAGAACATTACCTTTGAGGATATTCCTTTGCATTTTAAAGTGTTTTCATGCTCTTTTTCTCATCTCCCAATAGTCCCGTGAGGTGGAGGTTACCAGGAGGGAAACACCTCATTTTGGCAACTTCTGGATTTCCCCTTACATCTGTGCTTTCTTGACTTGGCTAGAAAAATCAGAGAGACTGACTTAATCCACATAATGACTCTAAACAAGGAGACTATCGAAAAAGCAAGAGAAACATAAAAACAAAAATACCCAATTATTGGCTAGAAAAATCAGAGAGACTGACTTAATCCACATAATGACTCTAAACAAGGAGACTATCGAAAAAGCAAGAGAAACATAAAAACAAAAATACCCAATTATGGGCGAAAGCTGGGCACATGGCAGGGCCATCATTACCCGGTGAGTGGCTGGCCTATGGCTGTGTTTCCCGGGCCCCTGAAAATCCCTGGAAATGCCCTCTTAGACTTGTTCCTCAAAAGAAAAATAAATTGTTCTTCAACAGCAAGGCCTGGCTTTGATGGTAATGGCTGTGAGGCAGGCCTTAGCCCCAGATACTCCCGCCTGTCCCTACCACTCTCACACCATGCCTGAGCCCCCATCAGATGACTTCTGTACCCTCCTTTTCTCACTGCTTCTTTCTCTCCAGGGGGGCTGGCATCTACCCTAGTTTGGGCCCCCTGCTCAGCTGTAGCGATCGGTAATGACTTTGGGGATGGGTGTTCAGAGAATCCTCCTGCCTCCCTAAGGGAGCCAGTGCTCCAGCCTTCTCAGAAGCTCTGCATGGCTAGCTTGCCCCTCTGCTTCTGGTTTCCTTCCTCTTTTAGGCACAAACACACTGTTTAAAACACCCTAAGAAACAATCAACTTCCTTGGTCTTACCACATCCCTTCTCATAAATCTTCAGTGACCCTCCGTTGTTTATGGGTACCAGGCTGAGTGTCCTGGGGATGGCAGCCTTGGATTCTCATGATCTAGCAGTGAGCTCTCATAGCACGTGGCCCGAGTATCACTTTTGGAAGAAGTATTCCTTGTTATGTGTGGTGCTACTTGTCTGTGAGCATCTTCTCTCTTGCCCGCCTTTGCGCCTCTTGAGGATTAGGTGCACATCGGCATGCCTGACTGAATCTGATACTTCTCACAGCACCAAGCAGAGCACCTGACTCAGAGCAGATGCTCAGCCAATATTTGCTGAATGGGTTTCATGAGGAAATCTCTCCATTCTGGGAAAAGTTGCAGATCTGGCATTGAATGAATGGCCTGGATGACTACATTTTTTTCTTGCATGTCCTTTTATTTGGAGAATATTTTTAGAAAGCAGAAAAGTATGAAGAATAATAGAAACCAAGTATTATGCACCCATTATCACAAGCTGAACCATCGGTAGCATTTTTTTATTCTTGCTTTACACTTTTTAATGAAAGAAATGATACATTGCAGATAAAGATGACCCTTTGCTCCGTGTCTCCTTAGAGGTAAGTAGTATTATGAATCTTCTGTGAATATATTTATCTTTCCTTATACTCTTACATACAAATATATGCACCAACTGATATACAGCAGAAGTCAAACTATGGTCCATGGGACAAATCCAGCTCATGACTCATTTCTCTAAAGTCTGCAAGCTAAGAAAAACTTTTACATTTAAAAGAGTTATAAACAAAAGATAACAACATAAAATAATAATATGGGAGAGATATCATTGATAGCAAACCCTAAAATATTTATTATTTGTCTTTTACAGAAAGTTTGTCAACCCCCGATATATATTATTGGCTTTGTTTTAAGCTATAAAAGGGTATCCTACAATCGTTCTGAAGCTTGCCTTAATTTTCAGCCCTGTATTTCTTGAATCTGTACTTATTGATACATGTATCTGCCTTAGTCCTTTTAGTGAATGCATAGTATTCCATCATATTAATATAACATTGTTTTTATTCATTCTCTTAGTAGATGGCAGTTACCTGATTTCCAACTTTTCACTGTTAAAAAAAGGCAAGAAACATTCTTGTATCTCACGCACATGAGAGTTTGTCAAAGGATACGTTTCTGGAAGTCTAATCATTGACTTATAGGGAATGTGCATTCTTAAGAGTTGGACAGAAGCAAACTATTCTTGGCAGGAGTTGTAAATATTTCAACACTTACCTTCATTTTTAGATAGATTCTTTTTTTTCTTATTTTTAAAAATATATTTTTATTGATTTCAAAGAGGAAAGGTGAGGGATAGAGAGATAGAAACATCAATGATGAGAGAGAATCATTAGTTGGTTGCTTCCTGCACACCTCACACTGGGGATCTAGCCTGCAACCTGGGCATGTGCCCTGACCAGGAATTGAACTGTGACCTCTTGGTACATAGGTCAATACTCAACCACTGAGCCACACTGGCCGGATTTGAGATAGATTCTTAATCCTTGCAAGCTATTCTTCTCCCATTGTCCCAGCAAATGGAAAAAATAGCCTTTGCCCTAATGGCTTTCAGTGTCCTATTGTCTTCATTTAATGGAAAAATATTAGAAGCAAACACCCTCTCAAGAGCTGTTAAATGCTGGAAAATGAGAGTGCTGCATCTTTACAGAGGACTTCACGCAAGGACAACAAGACAAGGATATCAGGAGAGACTCCTGGCAGTCTGAATAGAAATGACGCACGCAGAAGGCCGTCTCTGAGGGACTCTGTCAAAAGAAGGCTGAACCGCATTCCACTTCAAACAATGTCTGGGGACAGGTGTTCTGCTCTGTGGCCACTTGGCCCACTGCACAGTTTCCCAGGTGCTGTCAGATGATTCTGTGATCGGGACCATTTCCTCCCGTCCAGGACTCCAAGAGCAAAGACTGACAGACAGGACCCCTAGGAGGTCAGTTGCAATTGCACAGGAGAAGCACGTATGAGCACTTAGTATGGGACTCACCCTGAGCCAGAGACTGGGACCCCGGCAGGGATATACAAGAAAGGTAAACAAATGATGGAGGCTCCTTGTTTTAAGTTTCTAGTGGTTGAAGTACTGAAGGGCATGAGGACTAATAGCAGCATAGCGCTGTTGGGATCTCCTGGTCCATGTAATGTCACATGTGACATCTGGCTTCATTTCACATGCAGTACTGGAACCTGCTTCAGGAAACACCTTGACAGCCAGCAGCTGTTAAAAATCCAAATACAACACAAGACGAAACCAACAACTAAACAAACAAGCAAACAAGGAAAGCCCAAACCATCAAGAAATGCAGGACTCGTCCCCTCTAAAGGTGATACTCATCTGGAAACTTGACAATTTAACTAGAGCCAACACATGAGGGAAAA
Organism: Myotis lucifugus; assembly: GCF_000147115.1. Lineage (NCBI taxonomy): Eukaryota > Metazoa > Chordata > Mammalia > Chiroptera > Vespertilionidae > Myotis > Myotis lucifugus. The sequence goes on from NW_005871161.1 coordinate 1,789,736, forward strand.
GACACCTTGTAGTTTTATCAGTATTAATATGAAGTAACCGGGTTGCTCATTGTCATCTTATTTTTCTCTGGGGCTTCTGCATCCAGAATATGCCCCACCATCTGCTAGGAGAAATGTTTATGCATCATGAGGCTGCATGGAATAGGGACAACAGAGGCCAGGACAATGTTCTAATTTAGACCCAACCTTCCCCGGGCAGTAATGCTTCCCAGGAGAGCATTGGACATTTTCCTATCACTTTCACAAATAATCAACCCCCATAATAGCTGGGTGAAGAGGGCAGAGGGAAGAGTTTGTGTCCGTGTTAGAAAAAAAACACACTTCTCCATTCAGGAATGTTTTTGAGGACTTACCAGTACTATGTGCTGGGCTCTGGGAACGCACATAGGAAACAGACAAAAGCCCAGTGACCACAGTCCAGTAGGGAAGAGTGTTGCAATTCAGTCGGCACACACTGGTATGACTGTGTTGGTTGGCACCATCAGTGAGGGCTAGTTAAAATTCCTGCCATGCCACCTCTTGAGTCTTATCAGTATTCCACCTGCAGGTAGGCCATTCAGTAGTAGTTGCCTAACCAAGTAGCAAAAACTACCAAGAGGTAAGGACTGTGTGTTCTGAGAAAAGAATGCTCAATTCTGGGAAGATTTCCAGAGGAAAAGAAGCACAGTGGTATTATGGAGGGCAAGGAGGGGTTCATCAGCTTGTCAAGGAGGAAAGGACATTCTGAGTAAAGAAAAGAAGATGTGTAAAGGCTGTATGTAGGACCTCATGGTACCTGTGGTGAACTGCATGGAGTTTATCCATGCAAGATTTATGCATGCATGTAACATAATATATGTATACCAAGTATTTGTCATGAAGGAGGGACCATGCCTCTTTGGTTGCACAGCCATTTCATACTATGCCTGAAATATAGATGCTACCAGATAAATCTTTGTTGAATGGATGATTGAACGAATGAGGAGGTAGTAGGAGATGCAGCCAGGGAAGATGGGGCCCCATTTGCCACATTACAGAGCTTATTTTATACCTTATTCTGCAGGTGACATTATTGGTGGGTTAGGGAAACTGGAGGCAGTGAATAATTAGGCCATGGGAGTAGGGATCCATCAGCTTCTCAATTCTGAGAAAAGATAGTAGAACACACAGCTGGCAGTGACAGCGACAGCCTCCAGCATCACCCATCCCTCCACACCCTCTGCTTTTGCTTCAGCTCAGTTTGAATTTCAGAGCAAGCCTGGCTGGTTCGTATCTCTATTCCATGCCCATTCACTGAAGGCTCTTCCTTTCCTTCCATTCTCGTCAACACAGTGGACTTCTTACTCATCTCTTATGACCCAGCTCACACGTCTTGTTCCCTTGTGAGGTATTTAGGAACCACTGCCTCTTTTCCCATCCCAACACTCCTGATAAAACTCCATGGCTCTCATGGTACCAATACAGCTTTCTTTCCTGGCATCAACTTGAGGCTATTGCTAATTTTTGTGAATTTGCCATTCCATGACAAGCCTTAGAAGCCAAGTGCTAGTCACATCCAAATTTGTAAGCAATCTCAGTCCAAAGCCCAGTGCTTGGCCATAGCAAATACTCAGTAAGGAGTTAAAATTTTCAGTCTAATTGTAAAGAGAGAACCAACGAATTGGTAAGTGGAAGGTTGCCTGGGAAAGGGCTCTCCAGCTGCCAGTGGTGGAACCAGAAAGAGGGGATGGCTGTAATCAGTTAAAACCTGCAATAAACTGAGTAGCTTAAGAAGGGGCACCTCTTCCTTGAACTAGAATTTAAACTCTGAGCCTGTTTTATATGCACTGTCAACGGAGGCTTCTTTTGGAGCCAGAGCACCTTGTGAAAAGTAGCTGCAAGCCTGAGGGTTTGTAGACCCAGCATGGATCTCTGTTACTTAGTTCAGAAGATGTTTGTCTGGACCATCCTGTGTCAATTCAGAAATTTTCTCCATGTCATATAGGAAGCAGGGACTCAAGAGGACTGAGCAAGGAGACTGCATGCACCCTGACTCTCTTGTATGTCATAGCCTTTCTCCCATGTCCATTCTCCATGTTTCCCTTCTACCCCAAAGATTTGGTTGGACATGTTCTAATATTCTTCTCTTTCAAATGAATGGAAATGCAAGGCATGGGATGTACCTTCTCCCTTGGCACTGTGTAAAGGCATTAATTGATCATAGAATTTTTTAAAAAATCTGGGTGGGACCTAAAAATCTTGCCTGGCAACCACAACCAGATGTGACATAAAAACTGTTTTTACTCTGTTCTCTAGCCTTAGTTAGAGTGGGTTTTTGGCTAAATATTAGGTTGAACCCTCTGAAATGACCATTTTTTTTAATCATGGTTTGAAAAGGGTCAAATACTAGTATTAGGATTCTATACAGTTGATGCTGAAGAAATTTGATAGCTTGACTTCATGTCCCAGAGTTCCTTGGGTAGATATGCAGATCAGATCTCTTACCATGATTTTTTGATATGTTTAAGTAAACGCAGTACTTAAATTACAGCTTCAAAAGCTGATCTGAATAGCCCCTCTTTTTTTTATATATAGCATACAATCCCATAAGCTGTTGTTTCTTAAGGTCTGGTCTGCCACAAAGAGTTTTGTAAAAAGTACCAAGTTAGGTTTTATTTTCAGGGCATTAGGTAGATGATTCAGAGGTATCATTGGAAGGGTTCCAAGGAATCCTGTCATAGAAATGCATCCTTTAGTGCTGAGGCATTGTATCCCCAAAGGAGTCCTCACTACCAAGCAAATATCTAGACTAGAGCGTTGACGTAAGCCAACATTAACCATTGACACTTAACACGCATTTGTTACATAAGTCAATCAATGTTTTTTAATGGGGTTGACTATGCACCTCCCCCCCCCCCCCGAGGATATTTGGGAGTGGGTAGACATTTTTTTATTGTTACAGTTTGGGGAGGGGTTGCTCCTGGCATTTACTGGGTAGAGGCCTGGGATGCTGCTATCCTATAATGCATAGACCAGCCATCTAACACAGAATTCTCCCGTCCAAAATGTTAGAAGTGTGGAGACTGAGAAACTCCAGCACAGTTATTTTAGAGGGAGCAGAATGGAATTTGGCAAGGGACAGACAGATGGCATTTGTTATTAGAAAGAGGCAGAGACATAAATCTGGAAGTTGGGACAGTCTCCAAGATGTGCATATCTGGGTGCTCTGGGAGAAAGGCCAGCTACAGGGTGACTTTCCCTGGAAGCAAACTGTTTGATGTAAATGAGCAGGCAGGTTTATTTGGGAGCTCCTTTGGAATCTCTGATTTAGACCAGGCAGAGAGAGAGAGAGGGGAGCTGTGAGGCAGCCTCAGCATAGATTTAAGGGGCCCTCATGGGGAGCTTTGAAGAAAGAATATCTTTTCAGAGCCATCCCTACTTGGGACAAGAGGGTGGAGCAGGTCAATCATTGGATTCAAGCTTTCTCAAGGGGCCATGGCTTTGGGCAGGGCAGTTGTCTTCGCTGAACCAGGTCCTGAGGGAGTGACACTCCCAATAGCTGGGGGTGATGTTGAAGTTGTGTGTGTGTGTGTGTGTGTGTGTGTGTGTGTGCGTGTGTGTGTGTGTGTGGCAGGGCATGAGGTTGACATTGGAGAAGTAGGAGGAGAGGGGCTGGTGAACTCCAACTTTGTGCATTACCCACCCCCACTCTACCACCTGTTCAAAAAATCTTAATGACCACTCATTTCAGGAGTTGTAACTAAATCTTAATGACCACTCATTTCAGGAGTTGTAACTGAGAACCTTTAAGTCTGAGGAATTTTAGTGAACTTATGGGGCTTCTGAGCGGTAAAATGAGTAAACGTGATGTCATGCTTTGATCCCCACGACTGAGATGTAAGACTCAGGAAACTGAGCCAGAGAGAATCTGAAAGGAGGGAACACCCCACAGGCTGGGTCTCATTTGATATGCATTCAAAAGGGTTCAGGGATGCCATCTCCCAATCCAAGAGGCCTTTCTTCACTGAAAACTGTGACTCGCAGAGACAACCCATTTGTTAAGACCGGTTGTATTCGTTTTCTATGATGTGTAACAAATTACTGCAAATCTGTGGGCTTAAAACAGCACCCATTTATTATCCACAGTTTCTGTGGCTTGGGAGTCCGAGCTTCACTTAACTAGGTCTTCTGTGCAGCATCTCACAAGGCTGCAATCCAGGTGTTGGCTGGAATGCATCCTCATCTGGATCTTGGGGTCCTCTTCTAAGCTTATGCAAGTTATTGACAGAATTCAGTTCCTTGTGATTATAGGAATGAGGTCCTCAACTCCTAAGCACCAGCCCTCGCTATAGGTGGTTCAAAAAATAGCTGTTTGTTTTTTCAAGGTCGGCAGAGAACATTTTTCTTGTTTCAACTTTGTTCTCCTAGGGAAGACCTGGTCACCCCTTAAAGAGCTCACCTCATACCTGGTAGGTTCAGCCAAGATAATATCCTTTTTGATTAACACAAAGTCAACATATTAGGGACCTTAATACATCTGAAAATTCCATCTCCTTGCCATGTTCTATTGGTTAGATGCAAACTATAGATTCTACCCTCATTCAAAGAGAGGAATTTGTATCAAATGTAGGTACCAGGGAATGAAGGTCTTGGAATTCTGCCTTCCACCCCAGCAGATTCTAAAACAAGGTGTATATTTAAGTTGCTCATGCCCCATCAGGTTTCAGGGACACATGTGAGAACCTCCATTTATACTTATTTCATTTATTTTAATTTTGGTATAATTTAAGATGAATATAACCTATTTAAAAAGAGGTAGATGTATATAATTTATAACTACATCTTTTGAAAGGTGTGCTTTTTAATTTTTTTTTTCTAATGGGGAGGCTGCTGACTTAAATAGATGATCTGACAAGCCCAGTGTGACATTGTTTTTGAAAATAAACCAGTGAAGCCAGATATGGAGAAGGTTCTGAGCATATTCCACAGTGTTAACTCTTCACTCTGCCAGAGCCACACAGGGATCTTTCTTGTCTCTTCACCATGAACAGCTGGTACATTTGCTAGAGATAAAACCCATAGAATATGGGTGTCCCTGAGACCGTGTTCCCCGGGAATTTCTCACTGTTAAAATAGCGCACACCCAACCGCCAGCAATTCATTAGAACTACCATTTAAATGTTCCTACCAGTTTACAGTTCTCAGAGTCTCTGCTTAAGATAAGGAAGTTTTGCTTGTGTCTCTAGATTTGCCTGTTTCTCCAAATTTTGGGGGTGGTAGTTTGCCCTGCAACCTCAGTTCTTTGAGGGGTCCGAGGAAAGTCATTAATTTTCAGTCTCTGCCGCTCCATCTTGCTGTAAAAACGGGAGAGCTGAAGTTGAAATCATTAATCCTGTGTCTTTCTTTTGTTTTTTACACTTATTTAATATGGAGACAAATCTGGAATCAGAAAGGTCTAGATCAGCCGTGGGCAAACTACGGCCCGCGGGCCGGATCCGGCCTGTTTGAAATGAATAAAACTAAAAAAAAAAAAAGACCGTACCCTTTTATGTAATGATGTTTACTTTGAATTTATATTAGTTCACACAAACACTCCATCCATGCTTTTGTTCCGGCCCTCCGGTCCAGTTTAAGAACCCATTGTGGCCCTGGAGTCAAAAAGTTTGCCCACCCCTGGTCTAGATTGACTTCCATCTCCACCACTTCTTTACTCTGTGCTCTCGGGTAATATAGTCATTTTTAGGATTGCTTAGAGGTATGTAGGCCAGCCTGTGACCTACGGCCTGGCATAGAGTCATTTCTCAGTGATGGCTGGACATGACCTCAAGGTTTGTCTTTCCAAATTTCCACCTTATGTTTCAATCTCCTCTCTACTATTCTAGCTAAGATGCAGTCTAGCCTCTGTTTGGAAATCTTTAATGAAATGAAACTCATAGATCTCAAAGAACCTCTGGATAGTGCATGAGCCGGAGCACAAGAACTGTTGTGCGTCGTGGGGCAAAATGAGACCTCGAGACAATGTTCCCAGGGCTGGGAGGGGCATGATGGGGAATAAGATGCCTTTCACAGGGCAGGTCAGTGGAGGGTTCATGATCAATCTGAGCTGTATCTTGTAGGAGAGCTAATCTCCTAACATTTGCTCATGAGTCGGAAAGGCATTTTGGGAGAAGTAGCAGGGTGACAGAAAAGGACCTGGAAGTGAAACCAGAGTGGAGAAGGAGGAAGGAAGAGTGTTAACTGCTGAGTGAGGGATGACTATGGGATTTTGTATGTTCTGGCTTCCAGATGAGAAGACCTAAGGAGATACTGCTTTGAAACCCTTTCCTAGGAGTTAGTTTGACATTAGAAGTACTTATCCTTGGTCTGGCCACAACATATTCTCTGTGTTGCTACCATAGCCCCCGTGGTAGACTGTTAGTTGCCTGCTATACCTGTGATCTCCTTTCCTGCTAACAGAACTGTAGTTTTCTGTGGAGCAGTCATTGGTCTGAGGCTTGCAATGGATCATAATTGGCCTAAGGCTAAGCCAGTTCCCCTCTTTCCAATGCCCCTTGCAGTCAGAGATTCCATGTGAGTAGCCCGGCATGAGGTGGAAGGGGAAGTTGTCCAAAAGGTGCCCAGGAGAGCTTCTGATTCCCCAAATAAACAGGACACATGCTGCCCAGAAGGAGCATCTGCTGCTTGGACCCACAGTATCCACCTTGCCAAGGTCTGCTTCCCGAGTGCTTGTTAAATGAGAAAATCAAACGAATTAAAGTCACTATTAATCAGGTATTTTATGTATAGCTTACAGCATTGCTAACAATATCTCACCTTCTCATAATGCATATTTTTAATTTTTCCCCTTGCCTCATTATACACTATCTTCAATCCACCCCCACCCCCGCCTTGAAACTTGCCCATTCTGACATTTGACATGGAGAGCAGCTGCAGGAGGGAACAGGTTGATGGGGCTCATTTCCATATATTGGCGGTGATACACAGGTTGTCTCAGAGGCACAGCCATAGAGTAAAAGCACACACTTTCCTTCTGTGACATCCTAAGTGGTGTATGAGAGAAAGAGAAAGAGAGGGAGGGAGGGAGGGAGGGAGAGAGAGAGAGCGAGCACAGTACCAACACTTATTGGGAAATAGGACTTTAAAAACATAAACTTAACTAAAGGAGTAATGTAGAGTCCATGGCTAGAGTGGTGCCTGTTTATAAGATTCAAAAACGAATCATGGTGTAAGACCTTGGATATAATCATGATAAGGCCCTGCAACTCAGAAATCAGCGGGAGCCACCCTGTTTCTTGCATTGTAGATCAGATTGCCCAAGGCCTCTTCCCTCCCGCCTTGGATTCCTAAGGAGCATAAGCTCCCCAAGACATCATTCTGGCTCTGAATTCCTGCTGCTTCTGAAGTTGTTTATTTTACGAATTCTCCTGCCTTCATGAAGGTGCTGTCTCTTTTTCCATTGATCAGTAGCTGGAGAAATAAGCCTCTGTCCATGATTTTCAGACATAAAAACAACAAGGGAAAAAAATCACAGAACTGTTCAAAGCATTTGAATATCTGGCTTTACTGGAGGGTTGGGGGAGCTGAGGTGTTTACCTCAGCGACATATATGACATCAAACTAAATTAAATGTTCAATTTGGAGATACGTGTCAGGTGATGAGGGAAGACCGGGAGTTTGAACTCTTGTGGGAGCCAAGAACAATGGAAATAATACTTCGGTGTCTAAGAACATGAATGTAGAGATTATAGACATTGTCCCTGGAGTGTCTGCCTATCACACACAATAAGCAATAGCCTTAGATCTCCCTTGACCTCGACAGTAAGCCAGTAGTTAACAAGTTCACTCACTAGCCCAAACAAGAAGGTGTCCAGACAAGTTAGGTTGTGGCTCTGTGAGAAGCAAGAAGGAACATGTTATGTGATTTTTAGAACTATGTCCATTAAGAACAAATCGAAAGCGATGGCTCTTAAAGGAAGTGTAAAACTTGGCCATCTGAGCTGGTTCATTTTCCCAAGGGTCAGAATAGCACGAATTCTCTTTTTGTTATTGTTTGGGGGTGGGGAGGGAAGAGGGGGAGATCATAAATTTAAAAGGAAAAGAAACAGCATCTTTACCAACATAACTGATGTCCAGTCTCCAGTTCAATGAATCATATCATTTAAGTGAAGCACTCTAACTATTTCATGTTGAAAATGATATTTCGAAGGTGTTTATTTCTAATTTGTCACCAGTTTTTACCTGATTATTTTAATGAGCACCTGCATCCTCCCTCTAGAGTTTATAGTTCTTTTGGAAAAAATAAACGTCTGTTAAATACAAGATTTCCCTAAAAGAAACAGACACTCACAAAAAAGATTGACTTGATGTTATCTAGTTCAATAGTCCAATTCTTGGTGTGCCTTCTGATGGTGACAAGACAATGTCCTTTGATGATAAGTTCAGTGAGGCTCCTGCATGTGTGAAATGAAAACCCTTGAAATAAACAACTGAGTCTAATGGGTGTGTTGGCCTCCTTCATGTAACTTCTCAGAATATAGTCAAAGGGGTATCTGATCACTAACACAGAAGACAAGGGTGGAGGAACCCAAACCAGATGAACTGCACGGAGCTTTTCACTCTTTCTCTCTCTCTCTTGCACCTGTTAGGTAAGCAACCATCTACCACAGCCAGATGGAGCCTCCTGTTAACAGACTTCTTTGATTGCAGAGAAGTACCTTGGGTCTCCTTGCATTTGCTCTCGCTTTGTGTTCCGATTCTCAAACCCTTTTGAAATATTGGGGTATTTTTTGGCCCTCAAGACACCTGCTACCATTGCATAAATGAGCAGTTATGAGATGTTTAATGGAGGGTAGATGGTGACCGTGAGTTTACTTACTTCTGGAGCACAAAATTTGACTTCATTTGGTTTCCTTCTGTTTCAGCAAGACCTGAGTAGAAAAGACACAGTCCTGCAGACTAAATCAGACCACCTAGAAGTTCCAAATAGAACGATGAAATGAGTCACCCACCAAGTTGTAAACATATTTACTCATTTCTCAAATGTGTCTCCACTTTGTGATTTAGGACTAACCATCTG